>NC_141818.1:30867818-31194485 GCF_982586985.1 Callionymus lyra
ACTTTGTGTGTTTCTGGGATGTAGGTCTTGATTCCCAAAGTGCTGGGAATAAGTATCCCGCAGGACAAGATGGACGCCGCCATGGAGGACCTGAACAACTCCCTCCAGCTCATCGAGGAGAAGTTCTTGCAGGACCGACCCTTCATCGCAGGAGATCAAATCTCTTTGGCCGATCTGGTCGCGATCGTGGAAGTGATGCAGGTGAGACGTTCGATTGAATTCTCGAGCAATGCATGTCGACGTACATTATTCAGTCGTATAAAAGCATTGAGACCACACATACTCCTGCCAAGAGCTAATTTCTCATGAAATGATACAACAAAGACGATTCCATGATTAAAAAATGACTCACAACAAAAACTTGCATCTTAACCAGTAAAACACGAACGGGTCGTTCATAAAACATCCCTGAATATTAAAACTACCAATTATAAAATGCATTAGACAATAACATGGAGGTTAAGTTAAAGTTTGATAGTAGGCGGTGTCATAAAAGCCAATTGAAAAAAAACAACATTATTATTTAAAACATCCATATTTCTGTAACAATATAAAATATTTTATCTTTTGAAGTAAAATAAATGAGTTGACTGATGACTAGTGACGAAACTTAACGGAGCATCATTTTCAAAGTTCACTAGATGGCGCTCTTGGCTTCAAAATGAAAGCAGGTTTTATTGAAGTAGGTTATCAAAGACTAAAGTACTGGTCAATACAGTTGCTACTTCTTGGCAGAATTAATTCTAATCATGATGGAAATTATTCTTCGATAGATTTTATTTGGTTATACTAAAGTATTTATTAGTGTTGTTTTGTTAAACTTCAGAGCTAACTTTTTTGGGACAGCGTACGCTAGCTATCGTAAAACAAACGTCAGCAGAACAGAAGGAAACAAACATCCTCGGTCTGCAGTAACTTTCACCCACAGACCTTGTGATAAAGAGTCCAACTCGTGTGTTTGCTCGACAGCCCGTCGGCGCTGGCCTGGACGTGTTTGAAAGTCGGCCAAAGCTGAGCGCCTGGAAGGACAGAGTTCAGGCGGCGCTCGGGAAGGAGCTCTTCGACGAGGCCCACGAGGCCATCCTGGGGGCCCAGGAGAAGGTGGGCCAGATGGACGGCAGCAAGATGCAGGCCCTCAAACCCAAGATCCTGAGACTCTTCCTGTGAAGCGCCGCACACTGGGACACCAGATAATTTCTGTCCAAAGTCAACGCCCAAGAATGTGTGTTGTAACGGGAACTCAAAGACCACTGAGTTGTGTATCTGTTGTGTAACCTTGTGTAAATGTAATCGGAGAACACTCTGTCCTTGTTTTAATAATTGCAGAGTTGAAACATGAAAAAATATCCAGAGGTCCGTCTCTTCATTCCTAAACTCTTAATGTTTACTTTGGTTATGAGGATCTCTGCAGAGCAGCAGAAATGAAATGGTGTTTGTTTTACTTTCCACTACAGGATAAACATGACAGTGCAGGAATTATTCATTTTAGGTAAAACTCTTTCAGAACAAGTGAAGACGGCTGGAGTAAACTCCAAGACAATTGGAATCCTGGACTTTTGCTAAAAGACAGGGACAGCTACGAAAAAGCCAAAAGGTTACTTCACTCATGTTTGGATCAGGGCTGGGTCTAGACAGGCATGTATGAGGGGGCAGCCACAAATCTTGAGGGGGCATTGTGCTGTTACTTACTTACTTACATGTAAGTTTGAGGGGGCACAACATTTATTTGAGGGGGCCAGGCCCCCTCTTGCCCTGCCTAGACCAGGCCCTGGTTTGGATGCAACAGCAGGTGGATTCCAGCGCCAGATTTTTTAGTTGTAATGAACTTATGAAGCTTCATGAAGCATCGTCCTCTTTCCCGCTAGATGGCACTCTTAGCTGTATAATCAAACCTCCCATCACTTTAAAGCCGAGAGCGCCACCTACTCATCTCTGAATGCGTCATAAGCCAAACATTCCAATTTTTGGGAGGCGTGTACAAATCATGTCCTGGGGACCATTTGTGACCCTTGAGCAGTTTTCATGTGGCCCGCGAGGTCCATTATCTAGTGATGTGCTGTGTCTCAAATCGCATACTTCTCTTGCACTGGTGGTTAGTACGCATCAGGATAGTGTACGTACTAACTAGTCTCAAATCAAACACTGCAGGAAATAACGCGACAGCTTCTTCTTCTACTACTATTTAACGATGATTTCAACCGGCTGTAGGAACACTATCGACACCTGCTGGCAGCACGTTTTGTTTGGATCAAAAAATATGAGAAACTAAATATTGATGAGATATTTACTCCGGTATCAGCACCGAAGACGTTTCATCCTTCTACTGCTGGATGAAAATGCACCTGTAAGTATATATATATATATATATATATATATATATATATATATACAGTGGGGCAAAAAAGTATTTAGTCAGCCACCAATTGTGCAAGTTCTCCAACTTAAAATAGAAAATCCAGGAATTCACATTGTAGGATTTTTAAAGAATTTATTTGTAAATTATGGTGGAAAATACTGTAAGTATTTGGTCAATAACAAAAATTCAACTCAATACTTTGTAATATAACCTTTGTTGGCAATAAAAGAGGTCAAACGATTACTATAGGTCTTTACCAGGTTTGCACACAGTAGCTGGTATTTTGGCCCATTCCTCCATGCAGATCTTCTCGAGAGCAGTGATGTTTTGGGGCTGTCGCCGAGCAACACAGACTTTCAACTCCCTCCACAGATTTTCTATGGGGTTGAGGTCTGGAGACTGGCTAGGCCACTCCAGGACTGTGACTCCAGGACTCCAAATGTGAGTTCTTCTATTAGAGCGGCTCAGAATTCTCGCTGCAGAGTTTTGTATCAACTGCAGGGGAGACGGCTACTGAAGAAGTGAGCAGAAGGGCGCACATTGGCACAGTGGTTAGCGTGATAGCTCACGGCAAGAATGTTGCTGGTTCACTTCCAGGTCTGGAGAGAGCCAACTTGTGACCTTTCTCTGTGGAGTTTGTTCTCCTCATGTTACATGGGTAATCTCCGGGTACTCTGGTTTCATCACACAGTTCAAAAACATAGAAAGGTTGATTGGGAATTTTGGGAAATTTTCTATAGATATGAGTGTGAGTGCGTCCTGTGGCATCTTTTCCAGGGTGTCTCCCACCTCCCACTTGTAGAATCTGGGATAGGATCCAACCCCCGTAACCCCCATAAGGGAATAAGCGGCAAAGAAGATGAATGAATGAAAGAATTTAAAAGTGTTTTATGACAAAACTCGGAAGCCTTTGTTTAAACTAGCTGTTCATCAAACTCTGAAGTGGCTTCACAACAGTCTCGGATAACAAAGAACATTATTCTGGGAAATGATAATAATTCTTAAAATCATCTAAATATTACACAGAAATATTAATGTGTTGTAGGCACACAATAAGCAACACAATACAAGTGTAATCAGTGAATGGCCTTGACATTCCTTTACACATGAAACCTGGAGCTCATCAGAAGACGTTTGGTGTCCAGTTTCATTTCTGACTGAAACACAGTTTTCAAGGTTAAAATCTCAGTGAGCCGGTAAATTTCCCTTCTTCAAGTCAGTCCCATAAAAATATATTATGAATTTTGTTATCTGTGTCCGTTTTAGGTTGAGTTGTTTATTATAAATATGTTTTATACAATGATCTTTACTTATTAATGTTGTATCGCCAATTATTGTTATTCTTTTCTAAGAATTATCTAGTATAACATAGAAGATTGTGTCATGTTTATAAAGTGCCTTTATTTATAGTGTGTATACTTTTTTGTTTCTCTTTATTCATTTACACATTTTACATTGACAGCTATCAAAAGAAGGTGAATTAAGAATCCTGCCTGGTCTGTTTTTATGAATGCACTATAATTGTTTTTTTTATCTTAAAACCGCGAAAATAGGGTATATAAATAAAAATGGTGTCTTTTTTTGGACAAATATAATTACTTTTTGAAGGTATTTTTCAGTAGACTCAAGCTTCTTACTGAAATTCGAAAAGAATTTTGGCGCCATCTGCTGGATATCGTTATATATATTTTTCATTTTAACGTTTTTTGTTACTAGCGGCTACGGGTGAAGCACAGGCCAGGACCAAATGATATAAAAAAAACACTTGAACAAAAATGGAAACATTTCACTCTGTACAATGATTTATTTCACAATAATACACTTTTTCCACAAATTCAGATTAGTCTTTTGTGAAGGAAAGTCAACATACAAAATATAAAAATATTACAATCTGAGAGTAAAAACAAAGCGTCTTTTGGACACTCAACAATTGTCTCTATCAAGGCGCCTCACACAGATGAACCCCAACCTTTTCTCACAGATCTGGCTGGACCAGCCGCCTGCACACAGAGAGAACGACGTTGAAGTCACGAGAAATATTTCAAAACCTTCACTCACTTGTGCTTTGGGTTCAATATTGCAGTCAGAAATCAAACCTACTGTTGGCGTTGAGGTGAAGACAGGGGTTGGCAGGAGTTCTTTCCCATGGATTTGTGAAGAAGTTGAAGGGAGTGTTGTCAATCCACCTCCAACCCTGGACACACACATGAACACATTCAGCTCTTCATCCTCAGAAACACACTCGGCCACATCAGACTCACTTGAAAGAAGAATCCTCCGATCCAGGCTTCAGAGTGTCCTGCTTGTGTGGTGAGACGCTGCAGGAAGTTATAGTCCACCTGCTCGTGCACAGCAGGCAGGTTCGCCCCGAGACTGTCGCATCGAGCCTGCAAGTAACACAGCCACATGCTCTGAGTTCTGGGAGCAGCTGTCAATCACTCGAGTGTCTCGTGAAAGCCACTGGTTTACCTCAGCACTGGCCCAGGTCCTGCGGAGAGTCTCGAAGCGGTAGCAGCGGTCATCGTATCCAACCCAACCAGAAGGACACCTGTAAAAATGTCCTGCAGGGAGACATGGGTGTGATCAGTCATGATGAAGCTTCATGAAGCCTCAGGTTCAAAGCTCAGTAGTTTAAATAGTGCCATCTAGTGGGCGCTTCATGAAGCTTCATCATCAGCGGTCAGCCCGGTCAGTGATATTTGTCTACATGGATGTTCCAGTTTAAACCCTTTCATCGATATCGTGTTGAAAGTTTTACATGAAGATCAACATTCACTAAATCATCTAAACACTGAATATATCTGGAGATACAATAATGTTCAGAAGCTTCTACTCTTCGACTGATTGAATCAGAGGATGCAGGAATGTTGGAGAATTTACCTTTAACAGAATCCTCCGCAGCAACATCTTCAGCTGCTGGCACTGGAACAACAGAGAAAACTAGTTAGCTACGTTAGCTCCACGACAACTAGTTGATCATTGAACTCACGCTGGTTTTCTTCTTGCAGATCTGGAAGTGCAGCAGGTGCAGCTGAAATGACCACAGAGACGTTTTTATTACTCAGGTTTCCTGTCAAAGAGGTTTTTTTCCGATATCTCGCCATCTTTAAAAACTTTTTTTCCACCTATTTTCTTCATCAAATTCTTTGGAAGTTTGGAAAAGTCAAGGGTCAACTTGCCTGCGATGGGTTGAGGCGGTGCAGCGTCTGCAGCATCTTGAACAGCTAAAACTATCAAGATGAAACAAAATGGTGAGTGTGGAGCTGGAAAGGTAAGTGTTATGAACTCACCTTCTTCAGCAGTGATGCTGGGAACCCCACAGAGGAGGACCAGGAGGAGAAGACTCTTCATGATGAGCAGCAGATGAGATGTTGAAGTTTGAAGATCAGAGGAGCGATGAAGTGATGATGGAAGACTGAGCGGCTCTTTATATACTCGACCAAACACTTTTACGACGTTCACTTATCAGCGAGAAATATTTTACCTTCTATTTTGACCCAGACACACACTCACACTAGACAAGCCCTGATCTGACCTTATTAGACACGTGTCATGTGTTTTGACACATTTAATTGTGTCAAAGTCTAAAGATCATTAAACTGCTGCTAATGATGCTGATGAAGCATCTACAGTGAAGTGTGTTCTTAGCATGGGGTCATGTTGGTTTTAACACTTATTTCTAAAAGATAGCTCGATATTCTGTGGTTAGAAAGACGCCTTCAAATAAAATATACCCTAATTATTATTATTATCTTAATTTGTGACTTTATTTTTGCCCTTCACTTCCTTATGATGCCGCTGATGCTGATCAATAAAGATTTCAATACTGCTGATCGTGTCTTTTTAAAGGCTACACTAATGTAATATATTTACCTAATATGACAACTTAGATGAAGCACATTAAAGGCAGTGAAAGTAGAGCCTTGACATGGTGAAGAGAAAATACTTGATGAACAAAATGAGGATAAAACAAATGTAAGTAAAAATATAAACAAGAGTAACTACACCATGACTCTACAGACATGAATAAAAAGTTGAATGCATTTTATTTTATTTTATATTTATACATATAACCTTTGGCTCAAATAATCAGTTAAAATAGTTTGAAGGAGTAGAAATCACATCAGCAGACAAAAAATACACACCCTAAGCTAATTTGCCGATCATGTGTTAATATATCGTCACTTCCCGGCAGGATTATTGCAACTCTCTCCTTTTCGGCCTCCCTCACAAATACCTCCATAGACTTCAATTGGTCCAGAATTCAGCTGCCCGCATCATAACCTGAACCCCCTCCATTCACCACATCACTCCTGTCCTTCACCAGCTCCACTGGCTCCCGGTTCAGTTCCGCATCCGGTTTAAAGTCCTCCTGTTTACTTTCAAAGCCATCCATAACCTCGCCCCCCCATATCTGTCTGATCTCCTCCATGTTCCCACTCCCTCCCGCTCTCTTAGATCCTCATCGTCCATACACCTGTCTGAGCATTCAGCCGCTCTGCTCCCCGTCTCTGGAATTCCCTACCACCCCAACTCAGAAACATTGACTCATTCCCCCATTTCAAATCTCAACTCAAAACACATCTGTTTAAAACTGCTTATTCCATTTGATGCTATTCCTCTACCCTTGTCTGCTACTTTTTATGTTATACATATTTGATTGTTGTGTTTTAAAATGTTTTATGTATGTAACCTATGTATGGCGACCTTGAGTGTCAAGAAAGGCGCCTTTAAATAAAATGCATTATTATTATTACTATTATATTTACAAAACCCACTGAATTTATACTGAGTCAAGTGACTGTAGCTGGAGGCCAGAAGAAGATGTTTTCAGGTGGCATCTAACCATCATTGGGTGTTTCGACCCTGAACCACAAACCCTCCAGTTAGTGGGTCTGGCAGTGATGACCAGTTGGTACCCATCCCCTAGTAACTCCTTCGTCCTACTCCAGACTAACGGTAATCTTACGAGGAATTTGAAGTGCAGGGCAGTTTTACACACGTGAGGGCTGATATAAAATTGTAACAGCAGATAAGTAGGTCAGTAAGTGACCCAATAACCTTTCCTACAAAGAAGTTTTTCTTCCCGAGGGCGGCTTGTATGGTCACCACATGTTAGTAAGTAAGTGAAGGTTATTTGTAGAGTGACTTTCTAGACCAGGGTCACAAAGCGCTTTAACAATCAAAAACAATACACAGACAAAAAAATATACTTTAAAAGATCAAGCCACATAAGACAAACACAGGAGAGTTTTCCTAGAAAATCATGGAAAAGCCCAAATAAAAATGTCTTAAGATGTTTCTTGAAGGAGTCAGTAGATCATCAAACACAGAGGGAGAGGAAGATTGTTCCAAAGCTTAGGAGCAACAGCCTGAAAAGATTTCTCTCCTCTGGTCCTGAACCGTGTGCGTGGAACCATAAGTAGATTCTGATCTACAGACCTCAGAGCCCGAGCTGGGGTGTAAGTCTGGATCAGATCACTGGTGGAAGGTCTGACCATGAATAGATCTGAAAGTAAGAACCAGAATTTTAAAGTTGATCCTGAAAGAAACTGGCAGCCAGTGAAGAGATTTAAGGATCGGAGAAATGTGAGTTATTCTACTAGAGTGGCTCAAAGTTCTTGATTAACTTCCTGGCTGAAAAATTGACATACTTTCTGAAGATTCCAGGAAGAGAACAAACATAATAAGAGCTATTTGTGTTTTATTGGCAATGCAAGGACACTTTCCTACCAGTGGAGGGAGCCAGAGACAAATGCGTTCAATCTTCAACAATTGTGATAAAAAATTTGTCTGCTGACATATTTTCACACATGTGAGACTAAGTATTAATTAATCAAGTTTCATAAATGGTGTTCATAAACACACCAAAACACACACACACCCCTTTATTACTGCTAATCTCTATTTCTCTACTACAGAATAATTTTTTTCCCAAGATTTGTTCATCAAGTATTTTATCTTCACCATGTCAAGGCTCGACTGTCACTGCCTATACTGTGCTTCATCTAAGTTGTCATATTAGGTGAATATTACATCAGTGTGGCCTTTAAGAAGACACGATCAGCAGTATTGAAACTTTATTGATCAGCATCAGCGGCATCATAAGGAAGCAAAGGGCAAAAATAAAGTTACAAATTAAGATAATAATAATAATTAGGGTATATTTTATTTGAAGGCGTCTTTCTAACCACAGAATATCGAGCTATCTTTTGGAAATAAGTGTTAAAACCAACATGACCCCATGCTAAGAACACACTTCACTGTAGATGCTTCATCAGCATCATTAGCAGCAGTTTAATGATCTTTAGACTTTGACACAATTAAATGTGTCAAAACACATGACACGTGTCTAATAAGGTCAGATCAGGGCTTGTCTAGTGTGAGTGTGTGTCTGGGTCAAAATAAAAAGTCAAATATTTCTCGCTGATAAGTGAGCGTCGTAAAAGTATTTGGTCGAGTATATAAAGAGCCGCTCAGTCTTCCATCGTCACTTCATCGCTCCTCTGATCTTCAAACATCAACATCTCATCTGCTGCTCATCATGAAGAGTCTTCTCCTCCTGGTCCTCCTCTGTGGGGTTCCCAGCATCACTGCTGAAGAAGGTGAGTTCATAACACTTACCTTTCCAGCTCCACACTCACCATTTTGTTTCATCTTGATAGTTTTAGCTGTTCAAGATGCTGCAGACGCTGCACCGCCTCAACCCATCGCAGGCAAGTTGACCCTTGACTTTTCCAAACTTCCACAGAATTTGATGAAGAAAATAGGTGGAAAAAAAGTTTTGAAAGATGGCGAGATATCGGAAAAACACTCTTTGACAGGAAAAGAAACCTGAGTAATAAAAACATCTCTGTGGTCATTTCAGCTGCAGCTGCTGCACTTCCAGATCTGCAAGAAGAAAATCAGCGTGAGTTCAATGATCAACTAGTTGTCGTGGAGCTAACGTAGCTAACTAGTTCTCTCTGTTGTTCCAGTGCCAGCAGCTGAAGATGTTGCTGCGGAGGATTCTGTTAAAGGTAAATATTCACCACGTTCCTGCATCCTCTGATTCAAACAGTTGAAGAGTAGAAGCTTCTGAACATTATTGTATCTCCAGATATATTCAGTGTTTAGATGATCATGTAATACTTTCAACACGATATCGATGAAAGGGTTTGAACTGGAACATCCATGTAGAAGCTTCATGAAGCGTCCACTAGATGGCACTATTTAAACAAACCTCCCCTTCTTTTACTACTGAGCTTTGAACCTGAGGCTTCATGAAGCTTCATCATGACTGATCACACCCATGTCTCCCTGCAGGACATTTTTACAGGTGTCCTTCTGGTTGGGTTGGATACGATGACCGCTGCTACCGCTTCGAGACTCTCCGCAGGACCTGGGCCAGTGCTGAGGTAAACCAGTGGCTTTCACGAGACACTCGAGTGATTGACAGCTGCTCCCAGAACTCAGAGCATGTGGCTGTGTTACTTGCAGGCTCGATGCGACAGTCTCGGGGCGAACCTGCCTGCTGTGCACGAGCAGGTGGACTATAACTTCCTGCAGCGTCTCACCACACAAGCAGGACACTCTGAAGCCTGGATCGGAGGATTCTTCTTTCAAGTGAGTCTGATGTGGCCGAGTGTGTTTCTGAGGATGAAGAGCTGAATGTGTTCATGTGTGTGTCCAGGGTTGGAGGTGGATTGACAACACTCCCTTCAACTTCTTCACAAATCCATGGGAAAGAACTCCTGCCAACCCCTGTCTTCACCTCAACGCCAACAGTAGGTTTGATTTCTGACTGCAATATTGAACCCAAAGCACAAGTGAGTGAAGGTTTTGAAATATTTCTCGTGACTTCAACGTCGTTCTCTCTGTGTGCAGGCGGCTGGTCCAGCCAGATCTGTGAGAAAAGGTTGGGGTTCATCTGTGTGAGGCGCCTTGATAGAGACAATTGTTGAGTGTCCAAAAGACACTTTGTTTTTACTGTCAGATTGTAATATTTTTATATTTTGTATGTTTTCCATCACCAAAAAAAAAAATCTGTATTTGGGGAAAAAGGTGTATTACTGTCAAATAAATCATTGTACAGAATGAAATGTTTCCAATTTTTTTCAAGTGTTATTTGTTATCATTTGGTCTTGACCTGTGCTTATGAGCCCCTTTATTTCAAGGTTCATGGTCTACACCAGTCTTGACTATAGTATTAAAACATTTTCATTCAAGTTATGGTAAATATTTGAACAAAATCAAAGCCTGAAAATAAGACAATATTTTCACTCAACTTGGACCTACTCATTAAAAAAAAAAAGAAAGAATTTCAAAGGGCCAAAAAAGCCAACGATTAATATAACAGCCTCCAGTAGATGGCGCTGGAATTCTATTTAATCTCGCCCGTGAATCCCTAAAGTATCACAGTCTTTTTTTGCTGTTACTGGTTTGTGCCAGTCATGTCGTGAATTTTGACTCAGTGGTTGTTTTTCTATGTTAGCTGTGTTAGCATTTTAGCATGGTGATAAAAACACAAGAAAATCTGTTTGTGTTCAGTGGGATGTTGAGATCAGAAACTATTGATACACAGGTCATACGAGTTTGGGTAAAGAAAGGATGAAACAAAAGAGACAAAATATAAGAGTCGCTAAATTTAAAGGTTGTCGTAAAAAACTTCTAAGCTTTAAGGTGTGTCCCTCTGACTGTGTTTCTATAACTTTATTTTTTCTGTTGGAAAATAGTCACGAACAGTTATGATTCTGTGTTTGTAGAACCGTTCACACTGATAAACTTTATTGGCATTGATTCACGTCAGTGATGTGCTGTGAGGTTCATGGTTGGTGAGGCACCGGCTCCTTTAGTGTCACATTTACAAGTGTATAAACTCAAAAGAGAAACTTATTTAATTCAACAGCAATCTTCAAACACACATGCACACACACACACACACACACACACACACACACACACACACACACACACACACACACACACACACACACACACACACACACACACACACACACACACACACACACACACACACGCATAGTCTTGGGTGACGATTTCTATGATTTTATTCATCTGTCCCCTTTATGCAAGTTACAACACACATCTGTCATCTTCGACAAAATCATATGATTAAGATAGTTAAAAATAAAAAAATAAAAAAAGATTTAATTAATTATTTTCATTTTTACTTTCAAAATTCTACATTGAGTTTATGTCATATTTTGTGGGATGTTAGTCTATATCCTCTAGATCTATAGCAGTCATCGATTGTGGATGAATATTGATTTATAGCTTTATATTTGACACTGACATAAGAGTCATAGCTGAAATATTATGTTTTAATTATAATTGTATTTAAAATTCTATATTCAAACGCTTGAAACCATATTTAATAATCTGAGACCTTTCAATTGGCTCAAAATCTAAATTAGTATTAAACAATCAATAGATATAGAAAACAAATTATGAACTGATAAATAATTATCAGAAAATTAAAGGCTTAGCAAGCGTGGATTTAAACAGTATAGAGTACGACCGTGATAATAAAGGATTACAAGGAAGACGCACCTGATTTAATCAGAATCAGAATCAGAATCCTTTATTTGTCCCGCGAGGGGAAATTCGGTTCAACAACAGCCAGAGTAATATACCAAGAAAATAAAACACCCAGAAATAAAAAAATAATAATAATAAAAAGAAAAAGAAAGAAAATCTAAATAGAATAGAAAATAAATCTGCACTATATTATATATTCACAATCATATTTACAAAAATAACAAGAAAGGTGTAGTTAAATGTTAATGCTCTTAATTTGAAAGCCGATTGTTATTTCCTCTTACTGAGGGGAAGTTGACCCACCTATAAACACTAATATGAGAAATTGTTCCCAAAAAAACCCAAATAAGTTTGTGCTGTCAGCCTAAATCTCTCATGGCGAGGCTACAATACAATATGGTTGTCAGAGACGTGCAGTTTGGAGGTATTTAGATGATTTTAAGTGTCTTTTGGATGAAGATGAAGACGAATACAACTGATTTCTAGTCCCTATATTACAATGAACAAACATTTTTGTCTATGACTCTAAAGAGGAACAGATTACTCAACAATTTATTGTATATTAACTGCAGTTTGTCCTGATGAACGGACTCATGTTTTTTTTTTTCTCTTTTCTTATGTAAAGCACTATTTGACTCTGAAATGTTATTTAAGGTTGTATATGAATATACATCATAAAGATTCTATCATTATTATTATCATTTAAACAATGCAGAAAACTAAATAATAGCTCATTCAGAATGAAATGATTTGCTATTAAACTTAACCTTATTTATAATAATGAACATGTTTGTAAGTGACTGACTTGCTTAAAATATTAAATATTTTGTATGTACGCTGAAAGAAATTGTATTTTCAACAGGTCTAGATTTTTTTTCACAAATTTGAAATAACATTTTTGAACAAACTAAAGTAAAATTCTCTAATGTTGTTGTGAGCTGTTCCTTTAAGACTGTGACAGGTGAGGGAGGGGGAGTCAGAGTTCTGATGACCGTGAGAAAAAGAAATAATGTTATATCAGCGAAGTTACGTCTTACACTAACAGTTTCTGTTGAATGAAAAGGAAAACTGAAGGATAGAGCTGCTCGTTTTTCATCCATTATTGGAGAAACGCGTCATAACATTTAAATTAAATACCCATATTTATACCAATACTTATTTTCATAAACCTCAGTGAGCCGCGGGTTGCAGACCCCTGGTATAGGCAGATACATTTACTGCCACAAAGAGCCCCCACAATACTGTAGAACCTGTTTCCCAGATATAAACAACTGACTCATGGACAATCAATTATTGATGCCAACATAGTGAAATGCTTCATGAAGCATCGTCCCTATTTTCAGAACCCACTAGAGGGCACTCTTGGTTGAGGGCATCATAGCTCAGATGGTAAAATGATTGACTCTGGGCCTGAGGAGTTGCGGGTTCAATCCCAGCTCCGGATGAGATGTGTTCTTGTGTTCCTGAGCAACACACTTTACCCTGATTGGTCCTGATGGTTGAGCTGGCGCATTGCGTCGCAGCCTACTCCCATCACTGTGTGATTGTGTTTGTGAATGGACGTAACTTAGTGTAAAGCGCGTTGGCCGCTGACTTGATTTACCATTTACCACAATCGTACACTGTGAGGTACTATTTTATTGAAATCTTCCAAAATATTTTAAGATAAGAGTGTCAACCACTGAGTCTCGAGAAGGATGCTTCGTGAAGCTTTATCAATAATAATTCAATACGTTTTCATCCTCCCCTTGAAAGCAATTACCATGTTCCTTCACCCCAAAATAAAATATGGATTAATGTAACTGCAAATCCTTGACGATGAAGTCTTCCATCTTTTTTTAGTACAGTCCACTCAAAAGAAGTATTTTGTCCCAATTGAAATATTGTGACAATGACTGACACCTGGTGCTTACTGCTAATGATGATGATGAGTATTATTGTGTTGATTCTTTTTTACGAAGCGGACAAAAGTACGTGAGAGAATTTATTTGAGCTCAGGTTTCATGTGGTGATCAATGGTAGCTAGGGCTGCAACAGAGAGGTCATCTATCACGAGCTACTGAGCTAATTATTGCTGTAGTAGCATAAAAACAAAAGAATCTTCCTTTTGTTTTTGGCTGGAGCTCTGGGTGAATAATTGGATTTTAATTCAGTGCTCAGGTGATTTCTTAAGGTTTATTGATATGTTACTGATTCCTTGGCACTTTGCACACCCCTAACTTCACACACAGCAGTACTAGAAAAGCAAGAAAGAAATGTAAGGTGGGTTTTACTTGAGGTAATGGGTCATTGATCTGGAGGAGGAGACGTGTGGCCAGGAAGTTGAAAAGGCCAGACTCAAAAAGTTTGGACTCATGAACAGAAATGAAGATGAAACAGAAGAAGCAGCTATAATAAGGAGAGAAAGACGTTTTGTAAACAGGACATAAAGGAATAGGAGAGACCGTGGAGGATTTACAAATATGTTTAGAGGAAATCTAGCTAGGCAGGTGAAATTGCAAATAAGAATTAAGGAGCCCCAGAGGTGACGTGCATTTGGTTTTTAAAAGTCAAGTGATACTTGTTTGTTGTGATATTTGTTTCTCATGACGGTCACTTGCGATACTTAAGCTTAAAAGGACCAGTGATTTTTTCAAGTTCTTTTTTAGTGACTTCTAAAGAGAAGTTCACAGCTTGTGTCTCAAATAGCACACTTCTGTGGCCAACAAGTGCACTGCTTTACAGTACACTGTAAGACATTACATTTACTTCCGCACAAATTCCGACAGGGTAGTACTGTCTCAAATCAAACACTTCCCTTTACACACTTACAGGAAATGACTCGGCAGCTTCTTCTTCTACTTCTTTTGGCTGTTGGAACTCTATTATGTTATTATTGTTATTGTTGTTTCGTTGCTTTGTGGAAAAATTAGTGTTTTTTCGAAGACATTTATGCCTGTATCTGTGTCATCACTGACGTATTTTCCGTTTAGCGTCATCTATGTCACTAAGATGGCGGCCATTGAGGGTGGGAAGTGTCCATCGATCCACACTTAATTTTCTGGCCATTTGAGTGCGCCAGTTGAGAGCTCAGTGCTCTACATTTTCGCACATTGCTCGATGTAGACACGCTCAAAATATTAATTGCAGAAGTGCGCGATTTAGGACACAGCCGTGGTTACAGGTGGATGTATGGAAAATGTTCTTCAAGTTCTCCGGTTTCTTTCCCCAGTCCAAAAACAAACCGACATTGAGTAAGTACTTACTCAAGATTGTCCATAAGGGAGAGTCCCTGACCTGTTCAACAACAACAACTACAATAATATTATAATAATTAAACGAACAGAAGCAATATCTGAACGAAAAACAACCAGAAAAGTTAAACTTCATTCAAGTTCACTTGTCGACTCAAACTAACTTTTCCCTCAGGGGGTACAATAAGAACTAAAAGACAGCAGTGATAAATGAAGGAATAAATGATCAAGGCTTCTATTTTGGTGAGCAACTTAATGCCTCCTGCCTACACTGTTCCTATTCTAAACAATATATCCTCCTGTCACAGTGAAATTTAACATCTATTAGTCATCTGCAGTCACCCATGTGCTGCTGCTAGATGTTTTTTAATACATTTATCTCCAGCGAGCGAGTCAAAGCTGGCATAGGGATAGATATCATGAAGGGAAATTATCAGCTGCCATCATCTCTCTGAGGGCATTATATATGTGGCATTTATCTGGGAAAGCCAACCACAAACCTTACTTTCATATATTCTCATGTGACAGCCGGCAGAGTGATAAATCTCTTCTCGGACCATTTTAGACGAGCTAGCTATAACTTTGAGAAGCAACAACCCAGAATGAATTATTCATGCTCTGACAAAATAGTGCACCAATTACCCAGCACATTTATAGCACGCTTGTACTCTGTATCGCTCGCAGTTAAATGTAAACTGGAGACTTGAGAGATGGATGTTAGATCAAAGTTCGTTTTCAGAAGCTGGAGATAGTGTGCTGTCATGAATTTCCGTTTCGCCATGCTATCCCTTCAGAGTCTTCTCGGTGCCGCATCAACATCAGCAATAGATAAGTTCTCTTAGATTGTCATATACTGCCGTGGTTTATACAGGCGACAACAATGAGAGTTAACCTTTGTAGTGATCATCGAAACTCAGGTCATTTACTGATGATACTTGGTGACCAGACCTTCTAGGTATTGTTTCAATCATGGGACTTCATCATAGAGCTGGCCAAGAGCTAAGATATGCAGGACCAGGGGCCAAAGGAAAATTGTCGGTGTTGAAAATCATTGGTGTTCCAGAAGATGTGGACAGTTAACCTTTATAGCTAGTTCTACTACCAGAGTACTAAAGTGGTTGGGATGAGAGTTCAGGCACAGGGAAAAAAGTCTAGGAGTTATTGCTACAACTGTAAGAAGCAGCTTTTGGCAAAGTGGAAAGAGTCTACTTAAAGGAACATTGAGCCACCAGTGTGGACGGACGGATGGATGGGTGAAGGGATGGATGGATGGTTGAATCGATAGATGAATAAATGGAGGGATGGATGGATAGAAAGACAGACAGACAGACGGATGGATGGATGGATGGATGAATGGATGGATGGATGGATAGATGGATAGATGGATAGATGGATAGATGGATAGATGGATAGATGGATAGATGGATAGATGGATAGATGGATAGATGGATAGATGGATAGATGGATAGATGGATAGATGGATAGATGGATAGATGGTTGATTGGATAGATGGATAAATATTACTTACTTACTTACTTATGGATGGATTATTAAATGGATAAATGGAGGGATTGATAGATGGTTGGATGGACAGACAGACGGACAGACGGACAGACGGACAGACGGACAGACGGACAGACGGACAGACGGACGGATGGATGGACGAACGGACGGACTGACGGACGGATAGAAGGATAGATAGATGATTGATTGGATGGATGGATAAATGAAGGGGTTGGATGGATGGATTGATAAATGGATATATGGTTGGATGGACAGATGGACGGACAGACAGATATGATACTACAATGCTGTCCAGCCATATAGATTTTTCCAACTTCCTATGAAGAAAGTACTGATGAAACCTTCATCCAAGGACATTTAATACTTGTAAAAAAGTTTGATTAAGAAGAGAAATGTCAATACAGCAGCGACACTGAAAAGAATCATTCAAAAGTCAGTGTGGATTATGATTAATTTAAGTGATGATGAATGTAGAATATTATAGTGATTCCTGAAACCTGGAAGGATTCAATGATCAGGTTATTTCACTTTGATTTTTCGAAAAACACATGATGGGATGATCGTTTGTGATCATATTACAAGGTGATGGGGCTAATGCAGCTTCACAAAACATCACATCTCACTTTTTAGATCCACTAGATGGCGCTCTTGGTTGTATCATAAAAATCCAGGGGGCGCTGCGACGGTCTGGGTGGTCCTGCGTGCAGACTTTTGTGTTTGTTGTTGGCTGAGCTGAATTGTGTTGATCACACTTGCATGGTCTAAGTGAAGATATCAGCAGAATATGAAAATGACTGCGGTTATGTCGTTCTCATGCAGTCATTAAGGAAACAAACAAAAGGAGGGTCATGAATATGTATGCCTCCACATCTAGATTGAATTGGCTGGCTGCCCGGCGATTTGCTACAAAGCCACTTTCTGCGGTTTGTGAGGATGTTGCTGCTTCTATTGTCACGGAGACACAAATGAAGGGGTTTACAATCCTCTCTAGATTTGCGCACTATTAATGTCGTACTTGAATAATTTGAAATGTATATCACCACATAAAGCGATGGAATGTGTATTGAATATCGGCAAACACAAGAAAGTCCTTTTGTAAAGTCTCCCACAAAAACGTACGCCATTGGAATGAAAATGTGATCTAGCTCGATTCATTAGGAAAAAGAAAAAAAATCCAACCATTCAACTTCTCCTAAAGTTAACTTTCGAAACTAGCAAAGACTGAAGATAAATGCTCATATTTAGCTACAAGCTAATGCTAACTTTATCAGCGTTAATATCATTCATATCAAGTATGAGACTAACTGAACTCTGTGACCCAGACACGTGACTTTCAAATGTTTGGACAGCATGTGCTCTGTGCTAAACGTTGACCACTTTGTGTGATCACACAATGGAACCGTCTCTGCTCAGCCACTAATCGGGAGGTTTTGAGATTTATGGATGCTGAGAGAACTCTCTCTAGAGAGAGCTTGACAGAGCAAAAGATAAGGTTGAGGTTGAAAAGAACATCTGGCTTTAACTGACTTTCGGAGTTGGGTGTGGTACGGAAACACCTTATATGGCCAAAGTAACATCAGCCAACAAATCATCTGAGAATGGGGGGCCATCGAGGTGTATGGAAGGAGGATGAGTTTGAAGGTTTGGGGCCATTTTCCTGAACTATCTGGTTGATGTACTGGCATTTAATGGAGACTGGACCGAGCATTCGAACTTTGATATTTCTGAATAATCTGCATTTTTGTTACGTTTTGTGTCTTGAAAATCAAAGTCTTGTATGACCGTTTTTGCACAATTAAATTTGTCTTGAATTACAGTTTTACTTTGACTTTCCTTGGATCAAACAAATGCGCAGAACTGATTGCTTTAGCTGAGAAGTTCAACGTGGTCCATAAAATCCATTTCCGTCCTTCTGTCGGAAACATCTTGCTCTTTATCTTCCCTGTGGCACTAAGTAACTCTTGTACCATTCGACACATCATCACAAGGGGCCTCTATAACTTCAAGTCAGCAACAGAATCCATAGTTACTTTTCCTTTATCAGTTGGAATTGCTGGCCCTGACCAAACATCTGTCATTGCTCGTCTGTTTCCTTCAACTGAGAAAAATCTCTAAACTCAGGAAAATGGTGTCAGAACACAATCTGGAGCTTGTAATCCATGCGTTTGTGTCTTCTCGTTTAGACTATTGTAACAGTCTGTTTTCATGTCTAAACAAGAAGGAGCTGTCTCACCTGCAGTTGATACATAACTCTGCAGCGAGAATTCTGACCCACTCTAGTAGAAGAACTCACATTTCTCCGATCCTTAAAACTCTTCACTGGCTTCCAGTTTCTTTCACGATAAAATTCTGGTTCTTACTTTCAGAGCTATTCATGGTCAGACTCCTCCTTAAATCACTGATCTGATAAAGCCTTACACCCCAGCTCGGGCTCTGAGGTCTGTGGATCGGAATCTACTGCTGGTTCCTGAACACGGTTCAGGACCAGAGGAGAGAAATCCTTCCAGTCTGTTGCTCTTAATCTCGCTCTCTCTGTGTTTGATGAAACATCAAAAGCCCAGTAACTATACATTCTCCTGAAGTTCAACCTTCCTTCCTTAACTCTGCCATGTCCACTGAGTACTTTCCTAACAGGCTTAACAAGGAGTCAACCTTTTCCTACTCTTGATCCATCTAAAGGTTAGGACTTCTTACCGGGCTCTCAGCTCCCCATCCCAGTCACCAACTGTATACCCACTTTCTCTTACAACACAAAACTCAATTTAAAGAAGGCCTCTCAACAGAATTTGGCCTTTTTGTCAGATTAATCTGGCTAACTCTGCATGTTTGTGTGAACAACAGGAAGTGTGTGAAACGTGCTCAGGCGTGTGGTTGCTTTAGAATGTTATTCTTTTCTTGTTGCTAGTGCAAAGATCAAACCCCTTTCAGCTAAATAATGCTGATGGAGACCGTGTCTTTAATGACCACTTTATTTTGTATCATTATAATGTTTCCCTTTATTCTGTTTTTCATAGAAACTGCTGAAGAACGGCCAGTGGATGTGAGAACTGGCTTCTTCAGTACCGGCTGGCACTGGCATGTAGTCACAATAACAATGTGGAGCCAAAACAATGCTTGGCGGACGGTACCGACGTGCAAATGGTTTGGAATTCTGTCGCTGACATGAAAAAAATAAAAACAAAACAGACTGATAAAGAATGCCCAAACAATTTACTTTATCTTTTTTGGTTGTTGTTGCTTAAATCACTGTTGCAATGCAGCTGAAAGGCCCTGAAAACCAAAAATATTTGACACATTTGTGAGAAAACATCTACAGCAATGACCAAAAATAGCATTTACAGTTTTTCTAGGATCTAATAAAATGTAATTACATTTTTTTCCCTCACTAGAAGGACTTCATCATACTTTTTCTTAGCTCTTCAAACAATTAGCACATAATCAGTCTTTTATGCCCATACTATTCAAAACGTTCTATCATACTGTAAAACGTATACTTTACCTCCAGTAATATAGAGTCCGGAAGGAATGTTTTCATTCGGCTATAAACTCAGATTAGAGTGGTACATGTGAACACAGCTGGTGTGCCAACAAAACGGTCCCATTAGCATAGATCAAGATGTTGCATTAATCATATGGATATTTCGTTTCAATAATTCATGCGTTCGCGGATGCCGAGTTGTGCATGTGTGTTACACTTCCTCTGGCTATGATCAGCACTTGAAGGGCCGGAAGTTAGACAATCTGCTTGTCCAATTAAAACACAAATTATTATTCAATTGTATTTATTAAAATATTTAAGTTTGTTTGTGCTGATTTCATCAGAAATAAAGAGGCAACAGTACCATTGAGGCCTCCCGGAGGCGACAGAGAGGTTTTCTTCAGTTGCACGATAAAACACATTGTGATTTATGTGTAAATCATATCATTGTGTTACCTCCGAACCTAATTATCCAACAAAGATGGTAGAAATAGCATCCGTTACTCAACTGTCGTAAGTGGTGTCAATGGAAGGCGCTTACTTCCTGGCTTGTTTTGGCTCAGAGCACTGAGATTACATAATATATTGTTGGGGTTTTGTTCTGGTGACCTCTCCCCGGCATCGATACGTGGTGGTATTAAAGAAAGACACAGACACAGGAATGAGTTTAAGAGAAAATTCTCGTTGAAATATGCAAAAGTCAGAGATACAACTTACTTGATCATGGACTCTTGGCAAGGCAGAGATCTATCGCAGAGACGTCTTCGAGTGCCAAGCGCTAAGTTCTAAGGAAATGGCGGATCTTTTATAGTATGAATATTAAGGTAAATGCCTCTAGTCATTCGTGCATGTATGATTGGTCACTAACTCTAATCACTTTTATTTTAAGATGGCCGTCTCATGTTTTGGTTGTGGAATTTTACCGCAATTGGTATCTTCTAGAGAGAATCTGTTTATCAGTTCACTTACGCAGATGTCTGTCCTTGTCCTTGTTGGAACCAGACTTGCTGGCATCATCTACAGATTGTTTTGTATCTCAGCGCTAGTGTCGACTTGACTTGACCTGACAAATAGCTGAGCAAGTGGATTCTAAAGAGAGTCAATGATTATTTAATATGAATTAAATATAAAAGATTATCAGTTAATCAAGTGATTATTTGAAATGTTTGTTAAATCTAGATGATCGATTACAGTAAAGTTGTCATATCATTATAATAATACATAAATAATAAATAAACCCACTCTAGTCGAAAGGGGTTGGTGGATCTGTAACCCTAACCCTAACCCTAACCCTAACCCTAACCCTAACCCTAACCCTAACCCTAACCCTAACCCTTACACTAACCCCTAACCCTAACCCTAACCCTAACCCTAACCCTAACCCTAACCCTAACCCTAACCCTAACCTGAACCCTAACCCGAACCCTAACCCTATCGTCTTTTAGCTGTTTTCATCAGGCACTACTATTAAGATCTTTTTATTCAATATTTTGTGTTGTTTCAGTCTTTTTTGGAGAATTTATCCAAAGTTTAACCTTTTTTTTGTTACTTTCTATGTTTCTGTTTACAAGTTTGAAGAAAAGAAACACAAATGATAACCAAACCTTTCATATGTCATGAATGACTGTTCAAAGATGTCAAATATGTTACCCGCATATTGTAACTTCTTTAAGTAAAAAGAGAGAAGAAGCGCTAATATGATGAAACACGGTCATGGAACAAAGCGCCGGCAGATCTATAGTCAGAATGACACGACGACTGCTGACAGGCTCCATATGGGTCTTCAGAGCTGGTAAATTGAAAATGAAAGCACAGATGCCGTCGCAACACAAGGGGGATCACGAATCAACAAAAGGGTCTTAATGCTGTCAGGAAGCAGCAACAGTTTCCAGATGCTTGTCTAGCTCGGCTCTGTTGCTATATTATTATTTTCACGACGCATGCTGGTCAACAGCATGACCCCGGACCACTCAGTGTGAAGTTTATTTCACGATAAAATCATTTGAAAGTTGAAATCCTGTCCATGAAGTTATCAAACCGCCAGCGTCAGTATCCTCTCTACTTATCTTTTAATGGCTTCTTTAATGGAGGAGACTAATCCAAATATCTAAATTATTCTCAAGATACAGCAATCTTATTGATCTTTTTCTTTTTTTCATTCCCATCAGTTCTTCCCGCTGCTGTACAAAATATCTAATTGGCCTTCCCGACCTGCTCTTCAGAATTCTCTTAGGCTCATAATGTTGAAGTGAATTAATTATTTCAAGAAGTTTCTTTGATACAATCTTCTGATGAAAGGGGTTTGATTTCATTGTTCTGCCACGTATTCTCAAACCACTGAAAAAAAAACACATGAAGGAAAAATGTATTGATGTACAAAAATACATTTATTTGAAACCATTTCAAAATGACATTTTCTTGACGATAGAAATATCAAAAGAAAGTGGAAACGGAAAGTCACACATGACGCATGCTCTGTAGAACACTACAATGCTGCAATATAAGAACGGTCATATCAGGTAAGAGATCCCAGAAAAGAACATTTCCAGTCACCAAATGATGGAACACCGTGGGAACAATTGAAGAAAGGCTTTTTTTCATCAACAAGTCCTGGTTTTTGATATAACACCAGTTTTACATTCTTTAGAAATTCAGGAGAAAAAAAAAGACACAAATTAAACTCAACGAGGCACATCCTCATTTTCCATATCTGTAATACTATCTTGATAGTCGACAAAATACCTTCCAAACAGAGTCAGTCGAATAAATAAATAAATAAAAACATCTTCACTTGAGTCTCGGGTGAGGTTTGAGGTAGTGGTGGCCTGTTGGAGCTTCACGAAACATCATTTTCTGACGTGACTAGAGGGCGCTCTTCGCTTTGAAAACAAGGGGAAATATCTTTAAAATTGTAGATTTTTACAGGAAACAGCGCCATCTAGTGAAATGGTTCTTTGTGAAGCTTCATCAGATCATCACTTGTTGGAGGTCCACATTGTGTGAGCTGCAAAAAAAACCCCAGTAAAAACTCCTGCCGTATGGGGGGGCGCTAAAGTTCTCCCTGAAAAACAGTTTTGGGATTTCCCTTGAGGTTGGTGGAGTAACAGAGGGAACGTTTTGGAACTATCTGAAAACAAAAAGATATTTCTGTGTTGTTTATTGTAACATGAATTTATTGATAGTAAGGTGCATTTATTTTTAATATAAACGTACCATCAAGTACCAGCATTATCTATGACGTATTCTCATCCATAACATTATTGACTCATATTTAAGCGACACATTAGTTAAAACTCATCGTGGACTCAAAATATTGTGTATTGTGTGTTTTTATAATCTATAGTTTCTCTTTTGGTTACAATCAAACGTCAACAATTATTGATCTATATTTCGTACCTTTATTTCTCTCTCAATTCAAATTCATCATGATGTTCATTTAAACGGAAATGATAGATATTCCAAATGTCATGAAGACTATTGTTAGAAATGTTTTTTAAAAAAGAGCATAAGTTGCACTTTGGCAATAGAGTTCAAACTGCAGCATTAAATAAACCTAATCTTGTTCATATGTACTCTTGTTTATGAAATGGCTGAGCTCTTCAGGTAAATGGTTTAAAAAAGCACTATTTACAACAGTGGCTACAGCACACAGACGTCCTCCTTAAGAAACATGCACAAGTCAAAACAACTTCGGCCGCAAAGACACGATAGTAGAAAGAAAGAAGAAGCGTCGGCCGGACCTTCAGCATGTACAAAGAAGTGATATTTACACGGAGGAAACCTGATGAGAATATCATACACTTGGCTCATATGCCCAGTAGACGACTCAGACATAAAGTTGTATTATGTATCTATAAGCAAAATACTTAAAAGCAAACTCCTCAGATATTTCTATGTCACTCTGCAAGAACACCATGAAGCT
Source organism: Callionymus lyra (assembly GCF_982586985.1). NCBI lineage: Eukaryota > Metazoa > Chordata > Actinopteri > Syngnathiformes > Callionymidae > Callionymus > Callionymus lyra. The sequence continues at coordinate 30,891,872 of NC_141818.1, forward strand.
TAATTATCGACACGACTAGGATGTCCGGTGATCCAGAGATCTGGCAGAGCAGACGGTTCCGGCCTGGATGAATGAAACATCCATGCGGCGTCTGTACAAGTGTCTTAGAAAACTATTCACATTATCAGAAGTTGGTGCCTTCGGCTCGGCTCTTCACACGCTTGTACAGTTTGGAATCTCTCTCGTGCTCTCGCAGCAGTTCCCGACTCCCCCTGTAACGAAAGACGGAAACGCTGAGTGCCTCGGAACTTTATTCAACTCCTGATGCCACAATCGTGTGATCCTTGTTAGTTTTTCAGCTTGTGTTTGTGTTTCAAATACATTTGTTGTGAGATGAGAACAGGAAGACTTCAACTACACCGAGACTTACTCTTGGCTCTGGCATCGATGTCCTTCTCCATGAGCTCGGTCGGCGTCGAGAACTCACTCAGTGTGATTTTCGGAGTGCTGTTGGAGCCGATCATCTCTTGCTCCTTTTCCTGGTTAACCTCAGCATAGATGTTGATCCACGGAATTTTCCTATGAAACAACAGAGAAGGTTTAATAGTCCTGAAGTGTACGAAGCCTCGACTTTTATGTTCCATGTAAAGATAAGTTGAAATTCGGAATTAGGGCTGTATATTTGCTAGAATATGGCGATACAATATGTATATATATATGTATATACAGTATATATATATATTATGATATATTGTGATACTGTAGGAACACAATACATCCTTTCTTCAACATTTTTTCTATATTTTACGACAAAGAAATTAGCAAATCTTACTCTAATTTAATGTGAAAGTGCTTCTCAAAATATTAACAAAAAAGTAAACTTATAATAACAATTAATAATGAAGCGCATTAACAGTCTTAAACAACCTGTAGCAACATGTAATATCCAGTATCTAGAACCAGTGTTTAATTCCTTAACTTTGAACTTTGTTTTAAAGCCAAAACGAGTCCAAACATCAGCTTTAAAAGCTGCTGGACTCTGGTGTTTCCTTTATTTTACACACATCGCTGCCATTTCGCAGTTACTTTGGCTCGGAGGAAATGACGAATGTCACCAACTAGTGGCCGGAGGTTTTATTGCAGCACACAAATGAATAAACACTGTAAATATATTAACTTGTGAACACACACTATTGAAGTATAAACGATAAAGTAACTTAAATTACATTCATTTTAATATATGGAATTAAAATAAAATGTTATATCAAAGTTAAACATTAATTTTTTTAATATCGACACAGTACTATTGAATATCGATATAGTATCTGGAACAAAAATATCGTGATGTATCAATATTTTCTTACACCCCTAGTCGGCATGATTTTATTATGCTTTCTTGTTCCTGTCAAACGTAATGGAAATAAACAATGAAAAATTCCAGTCTATTTTAAATTGGGCAGCTCTCGGTGCGAAGCCCCCGTTCTGACCCACCAGAATATGTGTTTCTTCAGGGAAGCTACATCGTATCTGACGTATGACTCATGTCACGCTTTCAGTTTTGTTTCATTTGGAAACTTCCACTTGATCTTTTCCCCCACCCTTGCCGTGGACATGACGCCGTCCACATCTGTGGAAAAATGGGCGTCCAGTCCCTCGAAAAAAGACGATGATGCCTTGTGAAGCCTCGTCAGCAATGTTCCCTCTAATGTGAGCAAACACATCATCTTCCTGAGCCTCTGTGAGCAACATCAGACGTACTGTCATCAGACCACTATTAACTCGGGATAATTATTGATTCATATCTTAAAATAGTCATTTTTGCCTTTTAATTATACGCGTCCGAGCTACAATATTAAGATTTAATGATCAATTTCTCTAAATTCCACATTCAAATGACATGATATCTTGTGGGATCGTCCACATCTTCAAGAAGAGATCAGTGTCAGTCTGTGATTGTTATCCATGGAAAGTATTGATTTATCACAATCTTAAATTTTCCATTTAAATGATCTGAATCTTATCAACTGGATGATAATTGGAAAATTAAATTGATGAATATTTTGATGAATAAAATAATGAATTAGAAACAATGAATAAATTCATGAATTACACATTTAAACAGTACAGCCCAGATAATGAAGGATTCTCAGGCAGGCGAAGCGTATCTGACGCTTTTAATTTGAAAGACGGAAGTTTATTTCCTACGTCTAAATGACGTTTGGGGAATTTACCGTAGCTTAGAGGGAAAATTGCTCATCGGCTGTGTCAGTTTCAATTCCAGTTTGGATCGTTTTGTTGACAATACATATTCTTATATATGTGAATTTTTATATATCTTTTGCTTGTTTGTGTGGATATGTTGACCTCTGTCTGACCCCCACAAGCAAGATTATCTGAGCAGATGAGATGAATGTTGGTAAAAACAAAATTTAATAATTCATTCATGAATTAATTACATCAGCGCTGCTATCGATTCCACCGCTGAATTCCAGTTTATGCCAAGTATTATTCACCAGTGAACGAAAATGTACCCATAAATAATAACTTCTTTTGTCAATAAAAGTGTTCGTGTAATGGAGGGGTCCACAAACTTTTTGCCGTGAGGGCCACGTCATTTAAAAAAAAAAAAAAAGGATAACCATCTGTGGGTTCTTCACAGAATTTTTTTTAGGGTAATAAGGTAATAACTAATACTGCTCATGAAGGAAATAATAATAACACAAGAACCCTTTGTAGAAAGCCATAAAATATTGATATCTTCCAAACAAGACTTTCTTAGGGGGCAAGAAAATGTAGATAGGTGTAGAATAGAACAAAAAAAAGAGTTTTATTTAGCTAAAGTCTTGTCAAACACTGTAAGTGAAGCTCCTCGTATAAAGCGACGACGCTTCTATTTCCCGTGTGTGACCGTGACCAAATATCAGGTCATTTTCCACGAGGATCAGGGCGCCGGCATGTGACAAACCTCTTGAATTTGTAGACCAGGAACACGGCGAGCCCCAGGCACACAACAGCTAAGAGCATCAGCATGGCAGAGCTGCTGTTCCTCTGACTCGAGTCCACCAGAGGAGCTGGAAGCAGGAGAGAAGGTCAGTCCACAACTTACTCATTATGATGGAAACGAGGTCGCAGTGATAAAATGTCTTCAAGAAGTGTATTTGCAGGAGCAGATTTATGAACACCTCCGAACAACGGTGGATTCTCCTCCAACCTTGATGAATCCATCAGTGACTTACCGAGTGTAAGTTGTGTGTTGTACACAATGACACGCACTGCGGGCTTCAGCTCAAACTCCACCAGGTTCTGATTCAACGCGTTGACGATAATGTTTGACACCTGAAAGAAGGGAAGAGTCGTTACACAACCAAACAAACACACATACAAACATATATTCAAATGACCTGCTCTAGCTCCTCCTCCTGCTTCTTGCTGCTCTCTGATTGGTTCTTCTGCGGTAGGAGGAAAAGCTCGGCTGCTGTCGGGACGCCAGGTAACACAGCGACGAGAAGCTGCTCAGGTGGGAAATCAATAACCTGGAGAAGTATAAAGGCATGTGGAGATCCAGCGTCAGGAGAGTTGGACCGGACTTCACATCTCACTCAGATCTACAAGGAATTATTTAAAGATGAAGCTCCGCCGAGATCTAAGCTCACATCGTTGAACCCCAAACCTTCGATAACATTGAAGTTTAGATCAGAGCAATTTTTTTTTTTATAGCCAAGGACTGTAGAGCTGAGCGAGCCTTCTAATGGCAATACTACTACTACAGTGTACACATAGTTTAAATGAAAAGGGTCACGAAATTAAGTTTGAAATATTTTATTGTCCCTTTAACATGTTTGCATGGACTTAAAAGGCTACTAGCATCATTTTTTTTCGAGGAATTGTGACAGATTCCGAAAAAGGACGAGCAACCTGCTATGGGCAAGAAGACGGCCAAAAAAATCTGAGAACTTGTTGCTTTTAACCCTTTTGTTATCTTGGGCTACAGGGTCACCTTGACCCAGGGTTAAAAGGCTGACTAAATATCCCCCTAATAGGTAAAAATGTATAAAGAACTGAAAAGATCAGTCATTGTGGTGTTCCTTTGTGTCTAGTCATTCTGGTTACACCGTGTTTTACGCACCAAGCCAATGAATGGCCTGTTTTCGAACTTTTTCACATATAAAACGCACCGGATATTAAGGTACATCAAGCAAAACAAAAAAGAAAGTCAGTCAAACTTTGTTATCTTTCTAACCTCATTCCATTCTAAAATACTGTAAAACTTTTTAGTACAGCTAAATCAAACGTTAGCATATTTGAAATAACCACCAAAATTGTTATGACACCTAAAATACAACCCAATACACTCATTTATTCTGTTCATTCCTCGTCCACAAATCCCCCAAATTTGTCATCTTCAGTGTCTCTCTTTAGTTCATCCAGCCGGAATGATGACTAGCATGTTCGTGTTCATGTTGTTATAGTAACAGTTTGTATAGCGAGAACTGCGAGGTCAGCGTTGAGCCGAGTTGTGTGTGTTTTGATGGTGATCCGTGAACTCTGTGAGTCGTTAAATAATAGCCAAAGGACTCATTAAAACTCATTCTTGAGTCTTTCACAAAGTGACAGCGAAGATTAAAGTAGATATTACTCCGCAACACTCCCGACTACGCTAGACGAAAGTCGTACTAAAACAATTTGCTGAGCCCTTTGTGCGGCGTGTACTACACAAAAACGCTTCCAGGTCAGTGAGTATAACCCAAATTAAATCACTCCGGATTAGAATGAATATATTAATAATTTATTACAAATATGTGAATAACAACAAAATGCACTTGAACTAGTGGGGGAAAAAAATGTTTGAAAAGAGGTTAGCATTAGCTTACTAAGTCCAACCCCTTCTCCAGCTAGTACCTAGTACTATAGGTTATCTGACTTTTTGGAAGGTGCACTGTTGTTTTTATTTAGAAAATGAATAGTTATAGTCCAGAAAATATGTTAATTGTAATGTAAACTGCTTACAGCAGCAAGAAGTAAGATTAAAAAATCCCGCCAGTATTTCTGTCATGTGTTGTCATGTATGTGCACTCTTGTCTCACTTTCCAATGTACCTTAAAAAACTACGTAAAAACCCTCCTTTGTATCTCAGTGACTTTCGTGACGTCCATAAATACTTTTGTATTTTTTGTCTAGTTTATATTCAGTACAGCTAACCATTTTTTCTTCGATTTATCAGTTGTGGCTGCTCTTTGTGTTGATCTTTTTGATAAAACAAAGTAGTTCATTCGTTCATCTTTTTTCCTGCCTTCTGCATTTGGGTTTCCTGGCCGAGTCCTGACAGTGGTCAAGTTATAGTCGAAATGTTCTTATGTTTGATTTCCCTCGTTCATCAGGACTTGTCTAAGGCTGCTCTGACCTTGTTTGTCATGGTGTTCTCGTTCTCCTTCAGTTGTTCGATGTTTTGATTCCTTTTGCTAAACATCCTTTTCATCCATGTGGTTGTATCATCTATTTCCAACTAATAGCTCCTTTTATATTCATCCCTCCTGCATTTATGCACATGTTGTTTTGTTTGCTTCGTTCTAGTGCTTTAATGTCTGTGTACTTTCACTCCTCTAATAGATAAGAGAGGAGGGTAAGAGCGCCTCTCTTTTTTGTGCTTGTCACTCAGTGCTTCTTGTAGTCTTTTCACTCCAACCAAGAGTTCCGGTTAGACCACGATACTTTTGTCCGCATTTTCCGGTGTGATGATGTGAAATGTTGGCTAAATAGGCTGATATAAGAAACACTGACTTGGAGAAGAGCTTTCTTTATGACTCCACTGACGTCCTCTCTCCACTCAGGGATGTCGGGGTTGAACTCGTCCAGGTTTGGAGAGAAGGATAAAAGCAGGGATTTAAAGAATTCTGTGAGGGAGAGACGAGAACGTTGTGATTCATCTCAGTCCCGTAGCATTGATATCAAAGCAAACGATGGCAAGACCATAGAATATGTAAAACCACCACAAAGAAACACGGGCAACGGCTGGATGACAACGTCAAGGGAGCGGAGCATTAAGAAACGGTACTGACCTTTGACTGCAATGGTTTTGGTGTCTTGGAGGATTGTGTTTGCTGCAGCAACTTGGACCGTGACGGTGTGCATCCCCTCAATAGAGAATGTGTTTGAGATACTCCCATCCAAAGTGACAATTGGCTACAAAAAAGTAAGAAAATAGAAGTTAATTTTACCATTTTGATTGTGTTTGGGGTGTTGTTACACTAACTGCATGAGCATTAGCGTCCCTTCAGGGTCCACTTCAGGTCAGGGCATTTTCAACCATTTAATTTGGTTGAATTGCTTCCATACCTTTGGGAACCAGAGTTTTAGGAAACAGAGAAGTTCCGTTGACTTAGTATTCAGTCCCTGACTGGTGTCGGAGTCTAGAGCACACACATTTAAAAACAGAATTCTGGGGAGCTACGAAAGCGGAAAGGGTCTTAAGTTTGGTAACCACATGATGACTGATCACTGCTTTCACAGATGCTGTGGTGCTGTTGGTCCGTTTTTGTTTTAATATAAAATGCTAGTTCCTCCAAATCTCGGCCCGTGAGAGCGAGAGAGGGAGGAGTCAAGTAGGTTGGGGTCTTGTTCACCAGTGATGGAAAATGCTGCATGAGATTGACGATGAGGAGGAAAGAGCTGAGCCAAAAACTCTCTTTTTACCGCTCTGTCTATATCTATGTTCCTCCTCTGGGGTCACAATCTTTCTGAACCCGAAGAATAAGATTGCAGATACAAACGGCGGAAATTAGTTTTCTCTACAGCATGTCTGGTCTCTCCCTCAGCGATAAAAATTAATAGCACAGTATTTCAGGAGACACTCAAAGTAGAACCACTGCTGCTCAACATGAAGAGAAGCCGTTTCAGGAAGTCTCCGGCCTGTTTTTCAAGTATGCCCATCTGAGAGAATAATCAGTGTGTATCAAAGTGTCAACATCTTCACAACAAAGAACAGGACTCATCCAACTGGTTGGTATTTCTCTTTACAAATGGAATATTGAATATTTACTTCAGTGCTGTTTCCAAGCCACCAGAAGTAGGTGACGGTCCGGGAATGGCTGGGTAAAACGAGTGCCGTGATATTGACCTCCCGGTTCCTTATGACCATGAAGGGAGAAAGAAGTTGCACGTTCTCGACCGGACCTAAAAGGTAGACACAAAGATTAGAAATCAGTAGGGATTCAACTTTTTATGACCATATTTGTTCAGATTACCCTAGCTTTACTACGGTAAGGATATATACAATATCTACTTGCTCAAGGGCATTGATCAATAAGTATATATTTAAGGGAGTCTCTGTTGAAGGTCCTGGCTACTATTTATTACCGCATAATATGTTTGTAATAAAAGAAACCCTTCACAGCAGAACAGCTTCTTTCGTACATTGGCCCAAACAAAAAAAAATCAATAGAAGATGTGTCAGAACTTAAACGAATGAATGGCACCCGCGAGACACGAAGACGTGGAGAGAGAAAAGTCATTAAGATACTTACTGATAACGTGTAGGAACAGAATTGTGGAGTCGAAACCAAGTGTGTTCTCGGCCAGTGCCGCAACACGGAATATTCCTGCAGACTTGTAGACGTGTTTGATTCCCTCCTGAGTCCAACTCAGGTTGGAGTAGGACACAGCGGTTCCATCGCCAAAGTCGAGTTGGATGTTTGTCCGCAGAGAGTCGCCCTGAAACACACGTCAACAAGGCTTTATCTACATGTTCATGTATCGTATTTTCCACACTATTAGGCGCACCGGATTATAAGGTGCACCTTCAATGAATGGCCTCTTATAACTGTTTTCATAAATAGGTCGCACCGGATTATAAGGCGCATAGAATAAAAGATACAGTCAAACGTTTGACTGGGGTTGCGTTATGCATCCACTAGATAAAGCTGTGCTAAAGGTAATGTCAACAAAAAGGTCAAATAAAGCATTAAGCGTTCTGACAACTCCATTCATTCCCATCGTAACTATGTTCAAATGATGTTTAAAAAGCTTCAAGCAGCAGCACGCGAGACTGGTGTTGTGAGCAGACAAATGTTGAGCGAGCAGAAGTGAAGTTGAGCGCATGTATGACAGCTAGAGCGCACGTGTATGATATGTTGAACGCACATGTATGAGTGGTTGAGCGCGCAGCAGAGTGATTTTGAGTGTACAACAACCAAGACACACTCGCCCAAAACGGTGGCAGTAATATCACTCCATAAACGTAAATAAACGTTTGTGTTTCTCACCTCATCAAGGTGAACCAGGAAGGTGACATTGTTTCCCAGAGAGGCCGTCAGCTTCTCATCCTTGGTGGTCACTACAAGTCCTTTAGGTGGTCTGTTGGGACACTGTTGCTTCCTGGGCGTGTACATTTCCTTAACCCCTTTGGTGCAGTTGTTCAACACAACCTTACGGTACCTGTGGCGAGAACGTCTCGTCAGAAACAGGGATTTGTTCCTTTAATTCCGGAGTCAGTGCAGCGTGTTTTGATTGACAGATTTCGATATTTTCTCGAATATGTTTTTTAGGGGAGTCTTCCAAACACGTTTTCATCAACAGCAGAAGTGATGTAATTAGAAAAACCCGAGAGAAGAGACAGATGGTCGTCAATGATTGTAGAAGTGAAAAAACACATGAGCTGCAGGACATGATTTCACATCCCATTTTATATTCGCTTGGAATTTATGTCACGCTGCGCCTTTTTTATTAAAGTACCACGAGTGTGTCTGATGTCCTGCTATGCAATAACAGACTTGATGACAGTCGACAAACTAGCTGGGTCAAACACTTTGATGCACACAAAAAACCCCCACTGTGAATCGAAGTGCAATAAGTTTATTCCCCAGAGGAGCCTCACAGTGAAACAGTGTTTATGATGTTAATTTTAATGTAAAATAAAAATAAAAGTTGTTTTATAATCTTGTTACCAAGCAACAAAGAGGGAGAAATAAATGTTTTTCTTAATTCTGTTCTAGTGATTATTTCTGTATCTGTTTTACTTTTAAAAAAAAAAGCTTTTGTAAGAAGAGACACTGGACTGTGACTCTTGACAGATCAAGACACTTGTTTGGGTCACGTTAACTCAAAGTTTAAGCTAAGTATGTTATTGCCAACAAACCATTCCTGCTGATTTAGTGTCATGTTTCTATTTTTTTATAAAAGATAGATAGATAAACCTTAATGTAATAACTGCAACCTTAAAAACCGATCAGTTGTGTCAAAAGGTTGGGGACTCCCGGTCCAGGGTATTCAACTATAAGATAAGAGACTTCATTTTGCTTGACAAGCTTTATAAGAATCTGCTCTCCGTGGAGCTCTATTTCTAATGGGAAGATTTGAGTCAGATCAGATTGGTGAGTTTCATTTTGTATTTGAATTCCTTATTTTTTTCCCTAGAATCTGAAGCATTGATTGGAAAATGCTCGGCAAATTGACACCAAAGATTCCACATGAGCGTTGATTTCAACATTTGTCGTGTCACGAGAAACATTTTGACGTCTGGATAGATTTGAACAGAAAATGCAGGTGTGGATGTTATAATTACTAATCTGCACAATTAAAATTCAAAACAAAATGCAGAGGAAAGTGACCAGCCTTGAGTTTATCTGAAGGTCCTCACCCGGTGCTATTGAAGTAGTTCTGACCGTGGCTGCAGCTTCTGGACAGAGTGGTGGGGTTGAACCAGAACGCAGGTCTGCAGTTACCATCGCCACGGCGTTCATACCCATAATCACTGAAAAGACACAGAGACAATATGTTTTACGGCCAACTCTGCGACGTCTGCAGCTGGTATCACATCAGGTTTTACAAAATAAAGGAGCAATAAATATGCATGAAGTAAGATCAAACCCTAGAAGTCACACGATTTTACTCGACACGGTTTTGTAGAATATGAATAAAATTCAAATCTTAGTTAAATGTGTTATTTATCTGGTAAAAAAAAGTCCAGAAAAAGACAAAGGAAAGTAATTAGTAGACACGCTGTGCCTTTAAAAAGTCTGTTTGCATAACTGCTACGTTTCGGATTCTTGCTGTCATTACAAGATAAAAATTACAAGCATTAAGATTAGCATACAAATTGAAACAAGCTATTACATGCACACACACCCACACACACACAAACACATACACACAGTGCAGAAAAAGTAGGAGTTCCTAATATAAAGAAAAATTGTGTTAAACGATCCCAAACTTATCAAATGATTGGGGGTGGGGGGTGAGAGATTAAATTAATGAAACACATGGATGGCATTTTAATTTGCTTTAGCTATGGTAGCTTAAAATTGTCCTTCAGAACATTATGAGCTGAATATTCAGTCATTACTGGACAAGACTCCGAAAACACTTGACTCATTAAACAGCTCTGTGACTGAAGCAATTATCAGAGAAAGTCATGGAGCCTTTTCAAAGACAATTGAATGAAATCAGATTTACAAGCAGGGAAAGAAAATGATTTCACAAGTTCTTAAAAAGTATTTTAAGATACTTTCCAGTTCTTATTGTGAGCAAAACATGTTGATATTTGCACAATTGCATCTTTTTTTTCTTTTAGAGATATTTTTATTTTAAAAAACTTTATTTAATCCAAACTGTTTACATTTTAACATTTGATGGGATGATCTTTACTCCATAGCCATCTGAACGCATACCTAGTGGAGTCGGTTTCTCTGCCCGCACTCATGAAAACCCAGACATCAAATCAAGAGCAGGATAATAAAATCTTATCTGTCCCCAAATGCCCCCCCCTGGCCAATTTTAGAATTCCCCTAAACCAACTTCAACCTCTCCTGCTTTATTCTGCAGTGCCGTTCCACTAAAATAAGGAGGTAATTAGCCTTAGAATAAAATTCATCTTACCATTCGAAATCATGAGCTCGACAGATGCATGACTCGGCTGAGAGGATTCTGGAGTAGTCTTTTCCCAGCATGCAGTAGTTCCCTGGCCTTCGCTTCATGTAGATCTGTTTTTGTCCCATCACACACGGCTCCCCCTAGAGGCATGAAAGTAAAGGTTGTTATTTTATTTGAGGGTGAAAAAATTCAGGGCGATGATGCTTGGACTCACCTGGTTGTGGAGGTGCCACGTTTGATAATCTTCTTCTGAGCATCTGCGACTAAATATGGACTTGTAGTCGATCTTGATAAGCTGCCACTCGGAGCGATGACTGAAGTGTCCAAAAAATCTGCAAAAGAAAAACAGATGAACCTATTATTACGTCACTGATGCTATTGAAGTGAACGCAAGCAAGATGAGGTAATTCCCAGCATGCATTGTAACATTGCCTCTTCTTGTAATGCATGGCTTGTGTGTGCTATTTGTGTTTGCACTCACATTGTAAGTAACCTTCAGGTCGTAAAGTTCTGGGCTGAGATACAGAATTTAGACTGAAAATACAGCTGCTGCGATAGGCCAGACACGTGTGGTAAGCCGACGCACATCTTCAATAGCATCTACTATTTCTCCACCACAACCCTGAGAGCACGGGGGGAAGACATGGACTGCATCACAAACTACAAAGAAAATCAAAGTCCCCCAATGACCTGAAAGTCCCAGATACACTTTCTTTGTCAGGTTCGTGGACCCATCCACCTCTTCTGGCACCGGATGTGCAACAGCCAGAGCAGGGAGGGTTCTGTGCCCCTTAGTGCTTCCTGACATCTTTTACTTCTCCCTCTACCATAGTAATGGACTGGTGAAGCTTCATGAACTAAGTAAGTAATATCTGTAGAGCTTTTCTAGACCAGGGTCACAAAGCTCTAAAACGATCAAAAAAACACCCAATAAAATAAATACTTAAAAGGTCAAGATGTTTTTAATATCAGACCCCAGATCAATGTTCCCTCTAATTTTTTTCGCTTCTGAGCAAACACACCTTCTCCCTGAGCAGTCCCTTATACCACTGTGAGCAACATCAGACGTACTGTCATCAGGCCAGTATCGCATCCATTCAATATTAACTTGGGATAATATAATTGATTTATATAATAACCATGTCATCTTTGACAATTAATATTATACTACAATATTATGATTTAATGATCAATTTCTCTAAATTCTACATTCAAATGATATAATATTTTGTGGAATAGTCCACATCTTCAAGAAGAGATCAATGTCAGTCCATGATTGTTACCCATGGAAAGTATTTATTTATCATAATCTTAAATTTTCCATTTAAATGATCTAGAGCAGGGGTGCCCACACTTTTTCGGTTTGCGAGCTACTTTTATAATGATCAAGTTCAAAAGAAAAATGTCCATGAGACCTGGTCTTAAACTCAGTGTCAGCCTGTGTTAAATCTCATCCTCCAATGCAGAAAAGTGTAGGACTCATATGTACTAAGAATTGCATTGATTTCCTACTAAAAATGGTCATTAATTCGAATGCTTCATGAAGAACTAACTTTATCTTCAGGGCCCACTAGATCAGTGGTGAGCAATTAAATATCCTTAAGGGCCACATTTTAGACAGTGGTTTTTGTGAGGGGCCGTCAAGAAAAAAAAAACAGAAGAAAAAAAAAATCCATGTAAGCAAATAAAGCAAATAATACTATTAATATTAAATATTTATTATTCAAATGAAAATATAGAATCAACTTCTTAAAATTAAAAAAATTACACATTTTTTTCCTTTTTTCCCCAAATGTTTTTTATATTCTCTCCAACTTTTTAAGAAGCAATAATACTATGAAATACCTTTATTACCATCTCTAATACCATTTAGAGACTAGTAATGAACAATAGGAGTAAATAAAAAATAAAATAGTTAGTTTCTACATGATCTTTGACTTCATGAGGGCCACATAAATACAGTTAAAGGGCCCCCAGGCCGCACTAGATGCTCTGCTTAAAATATATATATATATATCGTCAAAGGAAAGTGAATATTGTGAGTCAAGGTTTTGATCAGTAATCTTCTGTTTCTTCTCTTTGAGGCCACTGCTCATCATCTTTGGAATCTAATTTGAAATAACATTTTCTTCGACTGGTAAACCGTTTAAAGAGCAACAATGATGATCATTTGAGAAGCAGTCGGAGAATTGCTTTCAAATGACCAAAGCTGTAACAACTGATGGAAAACTGAAATAAAAGTGAGTAATTCATATTTAAAGAGCGCTTTCCTTTTCTTTTACTTTTTTATGAAGCAGTGGCATCATTTAAAGAATTCAGTAGATGGTTCTGTTGGCAAGAAAAAGCTCTACGGTTTCATTGACCCTTGTGTAATCTTCAAGGTGAACAACCTCCACCGCCGTTCAACTTGACCCAGAGGCAACACAAGTGATACCACAAACACATCTGTTTTCAGGCCTCCGGGTCACCTTGACCCTGAGATGACGCAAGGGTTCGAAGTTAAACATTTAAATTTCAAGTGTTGGGATACTTTTCTGAATAGTTCATATTAATGTAGCGTCTTCGCCGGACGAGTGAGTGACTATTGACCTGTGTCCAGGAGATCAAATGTCGAGGATTATGTGTAGGCAGGTAAATCACAGGGTGACCGTTGAAAGACTCACGTCATAATCTGGTTCTGTGCTCCAGATTCCACCAGAACTCCGTCAACAAACAGCGGCAACGAAGAGAAGCTGTGTTGCGTCCACTGTCTCCCCTCATCGAAACTGATCCTGTGTTCAAGTCAGAATGTTACAAAAGCTTCCTTTGAAGTGCAAAGATCAGCCCTTAGTTTGTTTCCTATCAGATAGACTGGTGAGTGAGTGACATACCATAATTGTTTGGTGGGCACAGTTGGTTGTTTGACAGCAACAAGAGCCCCGCCTTGATCCAGAAACCATATGTTGTGTTCCTCTTCAAACACCTTCAAGAAAACATTATTAAACAAGGTCCAATGAAAAGAAATGGTTAAACCTAACAATATTAGACTCCAGAGAAAAACGTGATGTCAGGGTTCAGGGTTGAACTTCACCTGTCGCCAGCTGTTTCCCGCGTCAGATGAGATGAACATGCCGACGTTGTTGTATGAAAGCTCGGCTCCGATGTTTCCTACAGCGACACAACCAGAGTTCTATCATGTTGCGTCGAGAAGCTGAGAAATGTTGTTGTTATGTGACCACGGTAAGTACTAGAGGTGAGGAGGCCACAAAGACATTTCAGGGCAAAGCAATAGAAGAGCCACCATAACCGCAAAAAATATTTTAGAAAAACAGATGCACTTGCAAGATATAAGACTTTTCATTTACAATTGATTGATTCAGGTTCTGTATCCTTCATCTATTCCTGCATCTAAGGTGTATCATCTGACCCTAGATTAATATTTTCCATCAGTTTCTGGTATGGTCATAAACTATAGTTAATGCCTTCCCTATACAGAGGCATAGCAGCTGTACTACAATTTGAGCTTGTATATGGCTATTGCCGAAATCCTTAGGACGTTATATTCCTGGCCCCCTGACCGATTTGGGATATCAACTATCCTCATTGCCCAAATTTCTGCCTCTACTGTACAGAGCATTTTAAGCAATACTTCTCAGACCTCACAATCAAGATGGTTGAATGTATACAAAAGTCAAATGATGTCTATCTTCTACCACTTTCAGGTATAAATGGCTTAAAGTCTTTGGTGACAAATGGGGCGATAAGAGGTGTAAGACTAGCACAGGATGATCGTGAAAACTGTCCCCTGAGTTTTACTGTTAAAATGCTTTTTACTATTCAGCCAACAATTATTTGATAAGAATCACATAATGCAGAGTTTTTTGTTGTTACCTGTGGCAACAATGATGCCAGGTGCAGAATTCTTTGTGGAAATGGTTCCAGACAAATACGGGTTTTCAGACACTTGCAGTTGTAGATGCAGAGAGCAAAAAGGCTGTAAGGAGAAATAGAGGGACGTTTAATTTTGTGAAATTGAAAAGCACATCGATCACTGGTTTAAATCTGGACTTTAACCTCCTCTCACCAGCACACAGTGGATGTCATTCCCTCGCAGGTCGGCCGTGGGCGCCTGAAGGAGCCTCCAGTTCCGCCCCTTGTTGTAAGTGATGAACGTCTTCACTTGATTTTCTTCTCGCTTGTTGGCAATCAGCATTCCTCTAATCCCAGCCACCTGATACCAACACATGTTCAGTTAAGACCTTCCAAGTCAGACTTATCTGTCACTGTTACACTAGAAATATATTCATAGAAAATAAATTATTTCCGGAGAGGTACAGCAGTATCATGTTATGATTGTAAGAATACATTTGCTACAACCCATCTTTGTGTCTACATATCCTCTACCTTCAATTCTACATCCATACTTGTGTTTGGTTTATAAAAATGTTGCTGTCGGGGGTGAAATGTATTCCTTGCCTCATCTTTCAAGCTGTTACCATGACGATGGGATGCATTTATTCTTATTCTTATTTAATGTTTATCTTGTACAAGGGCTAGAATCAGGATTTGGAAATGGGGTTAAGGACCAGGGTTGGGCTTAGGGGCTATGGTTAGGGTTAGCATTAGTAAGTAAGTTAGCTTTATTTGTACAGCACCTTTCACAGACCAGGGTCACAAGACGCTTGAACAACAAAACATTCATTCATTCATTGATTTTCTTTACCGCTTAACCAGTTATGAGAGTTGGGGGGTGGGGGGGGGGGGCAGGGGACACCCTGGACAGGACACCAGTCTTTCACAGTCCGTCTGTCACAAATGCAGACAACCATTTTCACACACTCATTCCTATGGACTATTTGCACAAGCTCCGAATCAACCTTGGTTTATTTTTGGACTGTGGGAGGAAACCGGAGTTCCCGGAGTAAACCCACGCAACACACAAACTAGAAAACATACAAATTTCAGAAAGAAAGGTCACAAGTTGGCTCAGGAAAAAAGAGTTGGGGTCAGGGTTAGGGTCAAGGTAAGTATTAGGGACAAGGGTTTGGACTGAGAGTTACAGTTGTGATTTCATGTTTATATTTGTCTCGAGTTTAAGATCCAAACAACTAAACACATGAAAGTCTATCTTTCAGCTTCCTGGCACAGTGCATCAAAGATTCCGAGATAACACGACGTAAAGGAAAATGAAAGGGATTCACACGCTGGTGCTAATAGAAACTCACCCTATGGAATAAGTGTCCCCTTCCTGGCCATGTGAGTATAAGTGGCACTAATAAGCGTTTCATTTGACAACCTCTCAGAAAAAAAGCACATAAAATGAATGGTAGCTAAGAAGGCTCTGTCTTTCTCCGCAATAATTCTGCTTCAGCAAAACGCGTCAAAAAATTCCAACATGTGTAGATTTCTGGTTCAATCCTTCAGTCCACCTGAGTTTAAGACAATCTAATGAATTTATGGATTTAAAATTTGTGTCAAGGTGACCTGGAGGGCCGGAAATCAATGTGTTTGAGATATCCCTTGTGTTGCCTCCGGGTCAAGGTGAACGACCTCCCTGGCTTCCATGATTACATATGCAGTAGTGAAGGTCATTCACCTTGACCCACAGGGGATACAAGAGTTAAGAAGGTATACAGCGATCAAATAGTCAACAAGCGTACCACAAATGTTTGACCCTTTAATAATGACCATGTTTTTCTTCTCTTTTTCAAATGTTTTTCTTTTGTATCTGATTTTCTTTTCATAAATAGAAGACATATTGTTGACAACAATACACCATTGTGTTACGACGTTGGCACAGGCACACAGGACATTAAGATATCAACGCAAACACGTGCGTTAGTTCATCTAACTTGAATTATGGAACACATGTTTGCATATAAAGTATTCAAGGATTCAAGGTCTTTCATTGTTACGTCCAGTAATGATAGTAAGATGAACACAACACAAGGTAAATAATAGCAATAAAATAGAAATAGTCATTGACTTTCTCTGAGGACGTAAAAATACTGTTTGTAAAACCACTGACTGTTTGAATCAGCGACAAGAGTCCCGTCTGTCTTTTCTGTGAAGAAATGTAATTAAAGCACCCGCGGAACTGACATGCATGCGTACACACAGAGGAGAGTAGAAGCATTTTTAATCACGCGGGCTACAGCTGCTGGTCAATATCTCACTTACATGGTACTCCCAGTCACACCTGTCCGCCTGCCCCTGATAAACCGGGTCCACTGGGGAGCAGGGAATGTTGGGGCTGCTTGTCTTCCGTGAATGCTAATTCTTGAGGATGATTCCGTTTTATAACTGGTCTGATCGGTCATGGTTAGTGCGGAGAAAACACCACTGCATGTGTATTTATGGAAGCCAGGAAGGTCGTTCACCTTGACAACACAAGGGATTCCTTAAAAACATTTGTTTTCGGGCCATCCACAAACTCTAAAACTACCAACTTTTTCCCGCCAGTGGTCTGATATTTTACCACCCCCTCCCCTTCACTGACCATCTCAGCAGGAACAGCCCCTATAAACACTTCCACAGAATCAGTGAGGAGGATATGAACTAGAATTGAAGAACCAGATGGAAAGAATGTCGGCGGAAACGATCGTGTATCTCCAACCAGCACGGGGAGTTGAGCCGATCTGTTGCCTTATGTTCACAGACGTCTGCTTCAGGTCCTCAGGTCTCCATGCAGAAATACAAAGAGATACAGTAACCTGTATGTTCCCACTGAAGGTGGATGCCATTTGTTACTAAAGTGTTGCACCTGCTGTGAGTGTGTTTCTTATGAACTCACTTGTGGCTCTCTAGAAATATGACGGGCCTCTGTTTTGGTCGCTGACTGCTTTGCAACTGTGGATATTTCGGGCAGGAATTGAGACGAAATAGAAGACCAAACCAGACTTGTTTTCCCAATTTTAACTGTAGCATGATATAGCAAAAATGGCAACTGCAGAAACTGTGGCACTTCCACTTATGGCTAGGAAAGCCAAGTGTTCTAAGGTTAGGCTCTTCAGTAATACACCTGGAAACATACCAGGCCTGAGTTCTGCTCTGCAACATGAAAAAACTGGTCGTTTAACCCTTCAAAGTCAATGCTACGATTTGCTATTTCTTTAGGGTTCTTACTTCATAAAGGTCCAGCATCTGGTTTCCTCCGAGGCCTTTAGTAGTCTTGACATTTTCCATGGCCAAGGTGAAATAGATCCCCCTGGTGTCGGACAAGTAGAGGTTGTATGTGTCGTTTTGGTTCCACTCTTGCACCGCAGCAAAAACCTGCTTCTCGTCGGTGCTCACGATGTGTAAATCCTGTCGGACACGGATGAAAAGGAATTAGACGTTAGATGTGGCTAAATCCACGGAGGTTGTTCCTAATACATTCCACTTTTCCCTCTGTTGTCGAGGATGAGACTCCTGAGCTGTGAGACCAATTAAGGATTTTCTTATCTTATCTTGGAGAGCACAGGGGCGAACCAACGGGAACACCACATAAATGTGAGCATGTGTTTCTTATCTAACCATCAACGTTTACTCAATCCTGCCATGACTTTGACGGACAGACACAGATTACTTTCAGATTAATTCTCATACGAACACCATTATCTGCCGATTCCCTCCCTGAGAGACCAGCCACACACACACGTTTTTTTCTCAATTATTATAATTTCAATGACCATGAAAGAATGTTGGGATCTTACCTTTGGCAGAGAGTACTTAGGCAGCTTTATTTGAATGAATTGGTCCCTTTTGTATGACACGTAGTATGTCGCACGGCCGGAAGTGGGAACCTGAAAAACACCATGGGGGTTAGAGGTGCATCCTGGTCATGGCAGATGTTGGTCTCCTTAGGTCAGAAAGGTTCATAATAACAAGTCCTGACAGAATAATAATGTCCTTTGCCACAAATTGCATGGGGTCAGTTTACTATCCTGGAATAAAAGTCCTAAAAAGTGCTGGACCCACTACACATTTGGTTGTCACATGGACAATAACAGACGATGGGCAGTATAAATTGAACAGATTTCTACAGACATTTAGGGCGGATTTAATACTTGCTAATCAATTCATCGCTATTAATTACCTTATTTCCCCGATTAATCCCGATTAATTCCATCGTTTAAGATAGAAAATTCCAGTAATTAATTAAAATTGTAAAGTGCACTTCAATGCCCTACATGTGTTAAGCAAACACCTTTAAACCAAAATATGTGAAAGAAAATAAATGTAAAGATTATTGGCCACAGCCTGGGCATTCATCTTGTCCTGTTCCTTATGAAAAAGAAAAAAAAAATCTACCAATAAAATCCTGATCCATAATCATAACAATAAAGCAGGCAATTTCTGAGGTAACAGCAGAGACATTTAACAGGGATGTGATCGCAGCTCCCACTTCTCATCAATATAATGGGCTGTAACTCCAAGGTAGTTATGGTTACCAAGTTTGGTCCAGTAGTCCCCAGAGAGAGCGCCTGCAGTCCTCTCCTCTACACAACCTGTATTTATCTATTCTGATTGGTGTGTTTTGAGGTCATCCCATTCCTTTTATACCCGAGACCGACGTCTTCCACGACACAAATCGGCCAATAGTGTGTAGCTATCAAATACGCCAAAGCATTTCTTAGCTTCTCTTGCTTTTGTTTTTCTCCTACATGCTGCACTGAGCAAAGCCTGCCAACGCCTCGCTCTGATGCGTTCAATGGTTCAATCGCTGATGTTCAATTGCATGATATTTTAGACACAAAGTACTCAGGCGGTAAGAAAGTTAAACTTTGAAGTGCTCACAAATAACCTTCCCAAATCCGCCTCCTAGAAAAACTAGAAAATGAAAGTTCTCATTTAAAAGTTCCGTAATGTCCTTTTCTGTTTGTCTTTTTCTGTTTTAATAGCAGCTTGTCGATGCATTACCACCAATTAAAAGCATGTTAGCAACTTGCATTAATGCGCGGTAAAATAAATGTCAGCATTGGTAGAAAAACGGTTTAAAGCGATAATAATGTAATATGTAAAAACTTGCCCTTTCAGGAAATATGAAAAAAAAAATCTAAATATTACTTAGTGTTGCTTTAAAGTGCCAGTGAACTGCCAGAGCTGTCATTGGTCCTGATGCAGTGGAGCAAAACACACCATGATCATGTACTTCACTTCCACAATTAGCGCAAAAATGACATGGATTCACGTGGGACCATCAATCCAGCCGAGACGATGTGGTGTCGGCAGTAAGGAAGAATCATCGGGGAGGATACTTCTACTGATCTTCTAAGTGCTCTGAGCTTTTAGGGAGAAATATTAAGGACTGGATGTGAACATTGCACGACTGCCCGCCATGTAATCGAGTGAAAGAGCAGTAGATCGATGACAGAGGAACCAGAGGCAGTTTGAACTTTAGCAAGAAATTGGATTTGATTGATTTTTCTTTCAACGACCTCCACCCCTATCTTTTCATCTGTATATGGTAAAAATGTAGGTTCACCCCGAATCTTCATCTCACCCTTCAGAGCGAGCGGTCATAATAGAACGGTCTCAGTGAGACAACAGTACATCTTACTTGAATAATGGGATGCCAGAAGAGCTGTGGTCTCTAAGATCCTCAGGTAAGATCTTTACTAACTCCTGAATAAAACATGGAGTCTGATCAAACAGAAGGACAAATAACACCAAGAAAGAATCTGTATTTGTTTTACGGGGTTTGTGTGCATGAATAATGAATATCAGCAATATAGAAGCAACGGCCATCCCGGGGACTCATTTGGCAAACGTCCGTGAATCAAGTTCAGTATGCAGTCAGCATATGCTCTTCAATATTTGTATAGAAAATTAATCAATGCTTGCAAATATATGATTTATGAGTACAGAGACTGATTCCTCCCCAAGGACCCCTAAATATGCAAGTGTATCAATTGAAAGAGGTGAAGAGAAAACCATCAATGCACCACAGAGACACAGAGAACAAGTTGAGACACTTGACAAAAGGGGACCTAATCCCCCAAAGAGAACCCAGCAAAACGCATCCGAGCGAAGTAGTTATCAGCAATATTAGACGTTTGTTGAGTTAAAATCTGACAATGTAGACTCAGGGGTCCCCAACCTTTTTTGTAGCATGGACCGGTTAGATATCAAGATTATATTCACAGACCGATGTCTGATAGAAAAAGGTAAAAATACAACACTATTAATCTGCAAAAAAACTACAATTAAGTGCAAGAAAAAAACACAACAATAACGCTGAATCAACAAGAGCTCTGGTTACAACAAGATGTGTTTGCACCTGTGTATGTTTGATTGTATGCTGACGATGGTGTTCTGTGTGTGTCTCCTAGCTTTTGGAAACTTTGTGTCAATGTGTGAGTTTAAGCATTGTTCATATGGAATGTTGACTCTGAAACAGAAGTTTTCTTTCTAATGTTTGGGTTTTTCACTAGTCAAGAGTCACATATTAATAAGTTATTAGAGGGAAAATTTGGCCTTTTTTTTTCAAATAACTAAGATAGATCCAAGAAAATGTTAGTGGTTCCTCCGGTTACACAAGTTTTGGTAAATACACATTGAGCTCCTGCAACATGGTTTGCTGAAAGATTTCGCCGCTTGTATTATTACTTTTGACACCCCTGAAGAGATAAACAGAAACACAACATATTTTGTAAAGACCATGCTCTCTTACACGGGTGGCAAAAGTAAACGGCACAGGAAACATCATTAGCAACTAAATATGTTTGTTGCCGCGGACAAGATCTGTAATTTTCCTTTTGACTTTGATATGTTTCTGAGCTCATTTTCACAACGTCACAGTAAATCGCATTCATGAATGGAGGAAATTAAAATGTGGCTCATAAATTGCGCTCGTCGCTCTTCAGGACAAAACCAGTTCAGACTTTTCCTTCACACTAATCATGATGAATACCACACACCGGCGGGGGGAACCACTGAATACCAACTTTGTTTTCCCGTTGAATAACAAATGAACTTGTGATTCCTCTTCAAACAGCTGAGAAATAAAGAACCAAATCTTACCACAGCGTTCAAACAAATGATAAACACTTAATGTCAAACATAAATCAGAGGGATTCTGGTTAAGCTTAATTAATTCATAAAGGGTATTCATTTACCTGTATGAATATGTATTCGTCTTGAATCACCAAGGAGCTGATGTCGATGTATCCCGGGAACGGATAGTTCCTGTTTGCTTCAGAGCACGACTGGGCTGGACAAGTTACGTACTGGACATCTGAAAGAGGGGAACCACAATTTAGTTCTTAATTCTTTTTTTTTTAGGGTTTCTGAAGTTTTGAAGGGGCAACTAAGAACAACAGCACATTTAATATATCAACGCAAGCCTAGTGAAACACAAGGAAAAATAGATTGAAAAAAATCAATCATTTAGACCAGTGGTCCCCAACCTTTTGCAACTCAGGGCCCGCTTTTAAGTCTCAAAAACCTTTGCGAGGAAAAACAATATAATGAAAAGAATATTTGAAAATGTTTAATGTCCTTTTAAACTTAGCGTTTTAACATTTAAAACATTATGTGTATTTTTATTTTTATATAATGAAATCCACCCTCCCACAAAAAAATGATACCATTTTGGAAACTATTTTGCAGCCGACTTGCAATTCCTTCGTGGACCACCAGGTTGAGAATCACTAATCTAGACCTATTCTTTATTGTTCAAACATGTTTATCCATTAGCAACATTTTTCTATCGTAACCCTAACCCTAACCCTAACCCTAACCCTTACCTTTACCCTAACCCTAACCCTAACCCTAACTCTAACCCTAACCCTAACCCTAACCCTAACCCTAACCCTAACCCTAACCTTAACCCTAACACTAACCCTAACCCTAACCCTAACCCTAACCCTTACCTTAACGCTAACACTAACCCTAACCCTGTCCCAAACTGGCACAGTTTAGGTACTTAGTCTAAGGCACATCTGTGCTTTTTTCGACGAGGCTGTCAATGGTCTTCCCATGTGATCCCATATAATCACAGGTCATCGGGGAAAGGTACCCTCCATATTCGAAGGGTCAGATATAAGTGAGAGGAACTGATACCTACACTCCTGAGGTCTGCACCACTTACTTCCATCTGGTGTGTGAGCCTCCATGTGGACCAAGTTTGGCTCCTTGTCTAGACCTGAAACAGACCTGGAAAACAAACACTTCATCAGCTGTTGCAATAGTCCACTGACTATGGAAGTAAATGTGTTCCACCGGAACTTGAATATGAATTTAATTGAATCAAAATTGGACTTTGAATTTGAAACTCAAATTTCAATCACTTTTATTTGTTGCCGTTTATTTACTTTTAAAAGCGTGAATACACACATCAATCACTGTAAAATGTAATCTGAATAGTAATTTTTTTATTAAACAATTAAATGTGTTAGAAAATCAATGTAAATTAATTAATTGACAGAAATTTGGTGCAAACAAAATTTATTGTTAACTTACAGTCAACCAAGGAGAAGCAATCGACGTTATGTTGCGACATCAAGCAAAAGTCACATGAAGAGTCTCTTTACTTTATTTGCATTTGTAACATTGAATATTAGATGTTGCAATTATTATTATTTTTATTATTATTGGACTCATTGAACATTACATTTTTTACTCTTTTTATTTTTTACACATTGAATCAGTTTTCTTGCATTAAAAAACCCTCACAAAAACAAAAGTGATTGAAATTTTGTTCTTTTTCAAATCAAACGTCTGATGTTAATGCTGTAAAATCAATATTCAAAGTCAAATTTATCAGTTATATACAGGCGAAAGAAATCTTGCTTCTGGTTCGTTTCATCGCAAGCTCTGACATCTTTTAGTTGACTTTGGTGAAAATGGGGAGTCCGGGTTTTTTAGGAATGTATTCTTTGACAGCAAAGAGAGTTAGCTGCACCCCAGCGAGTCTGTGATAGTCATCTTTAATAACGCCACTTCCACATCCAGTAGGTAGACTGCAGAGTGAGCGAGCGCAGAAGTGATGAGATGAAAAGTGACAGGGACGTCCTGGATCCATTATTAGTCATGGCTCACTTCCTACTGTTTATACGAATGAGACCCCCACCTCTTGCTCCCGCTACTTCTGATGCACATATAATAATTGAGTATTTATGTGCAATATGTCGCTAAGAGCAGTACATGTGCAGGAAATGAAGTGGAATGCCTTCAGATGAAAAAATGTTAAGTGTCTGTGAAGCAGCGGATAAATCTGAGTCTGCTTGTGTTGAGGGTTAGAATAAGTGCAGAGTCACTCGCAGTCACTCCAGCGCCTCCATGTTAACATCCACTTCCTGAGTCATGTCAAGCAAAGTCCTCGACCACAGGCGCCGCCGCCTTTGTTGGCAATTTACAAGCTCCGTAAAAATGGTATTTAAAAATGTTCTGCTGTCATGATACTTTTTCTTTAGGTGACATCACCAACAGTAGACGTCACCCTTGCACACCCGTAACTCGACACGGCAGACACTGTTTGGATTTTTTTTTAAACTTTAATGTTAAGTGAAAGAAATGAAATGCTATATTTATTAGCTTAGCTAGTTGCAAGCTGCAGTCACTCTGAGGTGAGGTTTAACACTTTGTATCTTTTGATAATGGAATAAAAAATCTTAAACATCTTTAAGACAGAGAAACATTCAATTTTTGAATAATTTATGCCATTTTAAAGTGGCGATAACGATTAATTTAAGTATTAAAATGATCCATAATCATGGCCACCTTAATCCAATTTACAATTTAAGAATGAAGCTTCTTTTTTAACCTTAAATACTTGTTTGACTCGGGGGATTTCATGGGACAATATCTTTTAAATTTTAGTTTTACTTTACTTTGCTGAAAGCCTTAATTGGTTGAAAAACAGATGACATAAAAAATCAAATGGTAAATTGAAATAGAAATATATATACAAAATGATGCAAATGAATTATTTGACTAATTTTACAGTTTTACTACATTCATTTCCTGAAATTAACCTCAGAATCCAAACCCCTTTTAGGATCAAGATAATCCAGTTTTTTTGCACCAAAATTCAAACTTCATTCATTTTCTACTCACCCTAATGTCGACGAAGGGTTGGATTTATTTTCAGAGTAATCTGTTCCTTTTTGAAGTTTTAGGCAAAAATGTTTGTTCATTTTAATGTAGATACTGGAGCTCAGTGCTCCTCAGATTTCCTCCAAATACCTCCATATTGCTCTTCTGTAACGTCCATCTTGTATTGAAGCCTCCATGAGAATAATTATTCCAGAAAAATTAAATAAATCTATAATTTACGCTTGTTTGTGAAAGAAGTTTAAAGAATAACAAACGATATAAACCAGAAGTATTCCGGAAGTACTTCCAGAGTACTTGAGACAGACATTAGAGACGAGCAGGTTGGAGCCATACTAATGTTATTATGTGTCTTTTTGGACGAAGACAACTGAGCTCCAGTCGCTACATTGAAATGAACAAACATTTTTGTCTATAACTCTAAAAAGGAACAGATTACTCTGAAAATAATCTCAACCAATAGTCGACATTAGGGTGAGTATAAAATGAGTGAAGTTTGAATTTGGGTGAACTATAACCCTTTATGTACGAGTACTACAAACCCAATCAGATGATTGATGTGGATTGATGATTGGTATTTTTTTTTGCCGGGCAGCTGGTCTTATTTGGGCACACGGAACCTACAGACGAAGAATCTTCACTTACCAGTAGAATCGCGTTGGCGTCACACGTTCATGCACCAGCTGCCACTTCCTTCCGAAGTCGACCGAGCTGTACAGCTGTGTAGAAAAAAAAAGTGCCTTATGCAGCATTACATATGTTCTGCATTAGCTGATAATCAGACGGTTCCGGATGGTTGATTGGAGGGTGGAGGTTAGTTTGAAGCTATAAAGTAATATCAAGAGATACGATGACATACAGCTGAACTGCCATTATCATTAACAAGCGCGTGTTCAATCTTGCACGCTGTCATATTTATGACCGCCTCCATATTTTCTCCTGACAGCAGATAAGAGTAGAGAAGAGGCACTTGACAAGCCCACAGCATTCATCAGACCTTTTTTTTTTTCGTGATTTAAAACATCTTGGTCAACAAAAATAAGTGTCACTGCTGACAGGTTGGGTATGCGTAGCCACAGTCCAAAAATACATCAACCATATATGTCACAAGAGAAAATCAATCCTTTTTTTTAAGGGACAATGAGCTGAAATCAATGACCAGAGTTTAACAAGTACCAAACCGACGTGTCAGAATGTTTGACCACTCCTCACCGTCGTATCAAGATGAGTCGCATTCTTCACTTTGTGTAAAAGGTGCCTGGTGTAGGGTGGCGGTCAGATTCCCACATCATCGCTGTGACAGTGATCTACAACACCAGTCTTCGGGCTCAGCATCCCGTCTCCTCGTTCATCAGCTGCACGACACCCTACGTTCAGCTTTAGTATATTTTCTTCACCAACTGCCATAAATCAAACTCGCCGGCAGCTGCCTCAGCCGCGGATCACAGCGCTGGACGGGTTCACGTGGTGGACGAAGTACTGGTGCGACTGTTGCCGTTGTGCTTCAACTAACACCGTGGTGGATTCACCAATAAAGTTAGCTATTTTCCTTCCTCCAAAAATAATCAATCCCATAGTGTCACAAGGTTTTGCTGATGGTATCCATGCGAGACATGAGATAATGATGACATAAAAAATCACAGGCTCAGCCTGGGGGTCCTTGCTGCACGGCTGGAACAACTATTCGTGTACTGCGAGACTATCCTGGTACACGCTTTGACGACAAACCTGTTACCTCAAACAATATTGTCTTATACTTTCAGATGTTCTCGTCGCAGCCCCAGGTTGAACAGCGATTTGTGTTTCCCTCATTTTTTTGGCAAAAACCTATTATTATTTTGAAGGTTCCAAGTTGGACAATTTTTATTTGACAAAAAGAGATATTACAATCACAGACGAATGGTTTTCAAGTAGAGGTCTGTCATTGTTTTTTAAAGCATTTCACAGACAGAAAAAAACTAAACAAAACAAAATATCGGAAGTAAAATCCCCCTGAGCCTCTTATCCATTCAACCCATTGTTTTTGTCAAGATTACTTCATTTCCAGAAATATCTGGTGTTTGTCCTTTCTTTTGACCAAAAATAAGTTTGGTGAAAAGTACCCCCTGCCACTAAGGCAACTTTAAAATCCACTCTACAACGTGCTAATATATTTTGGTTGTCACTGGCATTATTATGGCCATATTGTGTCTGTTTTTAGACAAGCTAACAAATCTGAGTTTCATGGCAGCTAGAATGAGGACTCCAATGTCAGCATGTGTCCTATAACTAGGTACTTAAACTACTTCTGTAGCTAACGCCCTGAGCGGGTGGAGCAGTTGGTCAAAGCTGGAGCAACGGGATAAATCAAGGCCTAAATGGACTAAAGTAAAATTAACGTTGACATTTAAGAGGTAAATGGATGTCATGGCGACTCACAGCACATCATCAGATGCTCAGGTAAAATGCAGTATGTTATTCCATTTCATCAGCCAAGGTGTTTCACTTCTTTGCGTCCGAGCTGGTTGCCTGGCCAGGATGTAGACCTGAACCTTGAGTGGGGGGGGGACCAATCACAAGACAGATATCGTCGGGAACATTCACCCTAAACACATGCGTCACACGCCCAGGCAACGGCCACAAACTTCAGAAGTGTTAAAGCAATGAGAGGTTCATCAAAAATTAGCTCAGATTCAAACAAGTACCGCTGCCATCCTGAGGATCTGCACATGGACCCTCTTTTAGCAGATGGCTGGGCTGCATAATGATGAGACACTTTGTTTCCCTACCTCCCAGATTTATGGCCTTCAAGGCCTGTTATGATCATTAGGGGGCTTGTTAGAGAGGAAATGGGGTTGATATGACCATGGAGGTTTATTCGTCTTCTCCTAATTCAGCACTTTTGAAGGATAAAACTTTGATCTTCTCTCTATTTGTGTAATAGTGTTTTATAATAGACTGCCTTCAATATCACACTCCAATTAGTGAATTACAAATGTTGTCCTAATATCAAGTTGTAAACAAACACAGAACAGTGAGGCTGAGTAAGACTCCGAAGAATGTACGCAGGATTTAATTGGAACGAAATAACCTAAAAAGCTCCTACATCCCTGGAAAGAGTCGAATGAATGCTTTTACGACTAGTGTGGAAACTCTGGAAGTATCTAGAAGAAGGTGGGTTAACTGAATATGGTCGAACAGATGTACTGCCTCCATTTATTGGATCTTTCAAGATAGCAGTCGGGGGGGTCAATCTTACCTTCTGGTCGTGACTGTAGGCCAGAGCCCAGTCTTCCTCGGTGGGATGGAACAACAGACTGAGGATGTAGAAGTTAAGTCGATACTTCTGGAAACTGGCTCCTTCATCTGAGCTGATGAGAATACTGCTCTCAAACTCCGGATCAGTCAACACCATAATCTGAGTGCAGAGAGGAAATCAGAGGGAAGCAGAATGAGTTTCCGATGAAAGGAAGGGACATGAAGGACCAATAAAGAGCTGGGAAGATGGGGGTGGTGAGATGTTAGCGTCATGTGCCATTTCAGCAGAAAAGGTCCGACTTCTTGGCAAACGTCCGGCTTCTGGCGGGCAAATGAAGGTACTATATCTGCTGGTTTATTCCTGCACTGTTGCTAAGGAGCTTGTGAGTGTATCCGCACAGACGTAGCAGTCGACGTGGTTAATGTACAGGGAGCGGTTCAATGGTCTTTATGCACACGAGGTCCTAATGATATGTTCCCTCCTGGAACATGTCCTAGGTAGGTAGTGCCCCCTGATGCGGCTGAAACAATTATCCGTCCATGAAGGAGTTTCATCAAGTGTTCTACGATGTGTGAGCAAATCCGGACAGCCGAACTGGGCCTAATGAGACCTTTATCTAGACTGGCTTGACGTGGCAGGGGGCTTGTCTCATCCCCTCAGTGTCTGCGGCGGGTGTAGGATGGATGAGCAGGAGCCAGAGGAGTGTCTTGGAAACAGAAGATCACACGACCAGCTGCAGGGGGCAGTAGAGAGACACGCCTACCGATCCCCCCTGACTCAGATATTCTTAGGGGGGTGGGAGGATTGAGGTGGTCCGCTCCCCTCCGACGACCCTGATTGCAGGAGGGTTTAGTAGTGTTTGGGCTCATTTGCATATACACTTTGTTTTTTTTTCTTTTATCACCTTGAGCTTTATCATGTCATTTCCAAAGAATTCCCATCCCAATAATGTTCTCCTTTCAAACTTTACATCACAGCTGTTAGCCATTTTAATTTCATGCTTGGCATATTTCTGTCATTGCTATCACGTTCAATAGGAATTTCAATAAGAACTGGAATTCCTTAGTGTCCTTCTCTTCAACTAATACGATTAGATAGTTGGAGAGAATTCTGCACTGCTGGCCACACACACACACACACACAGACGCACACACACATTTGAGCCATTCATTCACTGGATTGAGACATTAGACAGATAAGATTATGACCAATTCTGTATGGTTTCTTTCAGCCTTAATACTTACATTAGTTCAGGGTAAGACGTGTTTTAAATGGTTTTTAAATATTTGATATGATGGTATTTGTGTTCATTATTCGCCCCTTATCTCTGTAGAAACACTTAAGGACTAATTTTTAAGTGGGCCCACAGAAAAAATCTAATGAATGTACTCGCAAATTGCGTCCGCTAAGACAAAAATTGTCCGCCTTCACGAACTAAAAGCTAAAATTATTACCATTGAAATGTGAATGATTGATGAATTGTAATTTTCTATATTCAGCAAATCTCATTCAAATTGAAGGGCTCAGAGATTCAGATCTTAGAACCAGCAAGAATCATCAACCTGTATACAGAAATACTTCACTTATAGTTCGAAAACTGGACCTAAATGAATACACAACTGGTGATCAAGTCAATGGTGAACAGCTCCAGAGTTAGAGTTCAACAATTCCCCTGCAAACAATTAGAACTCCAAGAGAGAAGCGAGGCGAGCTATACGGAGGTGATTAAGATTTTCGTCAGGTGGAGTGAGGAGGGTAAAGATATCGAATCGATAGAAGTTGCAGGGATAACCTTTATGTTCTACCAGGGAGCTGATAAGCTGTGGCAGCAAGACAGCGAGCCTTTCAGATGATGAAGTGAGTGCACATATGGATCAGAGAGGAGGGTGGGGGGGCACACCTTACAGCAAATGAAACTCTGGAAAGATCAGAGCGGCTCTATGACAAGGGCAGCGAGACAACAGATCTGTGAACTTGAACACATTTGTTACACACGGTTTAGTCATTTATCGTTGTTAACTTAATAAAGAAAGAAGACTCACCTTCCTTTTGTTCCTGGGACAAACGTAGAGATAACTCAAGACTGTCTTGGCTCCGACTTTGTCGTTCATTCTTTCGTATGTAGAGCCGTAGTCAGTTGATCTGAAAAAAACAAAACAAAATAAACATCAATCTTCCAAAAAAGATGCTGATGAGATTCTAGAACTTAACAAACACACCCGTAACAACTCTGTGTCGACACGGATGTATGATGGCTTTGAGCTCAACACAAACTTCTGAGACAGTATAAAGTCCAAAAACGATCGAGTGCAGCTACAAAAAAATAAGTTCAGAATCGTCAAGAGACTGAAAACAGTGAATTATTAATTCCCTCCCGATGCCTTGTATAAAATAAAAAATGATGAGTAGGAAAACATAGATGTTCTTGCACCAAGAAGTTTAAATAATTTAGTGCTGTGAATGAGTCTGTTAGCCGGCGGTGGAACTGGAACCAACATCAATCCATCACCATTAACATTCAAACCTGCTTCAAGGAGGCAATTACACTGTTGTTTTGTTTTCTGCTTTGAAGTAGCCTGTGTTTCTGTGAGAACTTTCCTCTACCACGGCGGGCTCAGGATCTCAGCAACAAACTGGGGAAGCTTGCAGGGTACTTAGCCGCTGTGAGCAAAGACATCTTAATACCTACTCCAGTCGTCACAGGATTTTTATTTTTTTTCCTTCGCGCCCCTTCAGTGGAAATGAGGTTCCAAAGTAATTGCAAAGATATTTCCCTCATTTGAATTCAGGCCAGAAGCTGCTGGGACACGCTAGAAATTCTGTGATTACGAAGAAGCATTAAGGTCGAAACCACTTGGATTCCCGAAAATATTTACATGAACCATTTTTACGATCAATCCAAGTAAGTATCTGGGACATCTGCGGCCCAGTCGACGAAGGTTGTTGTGTTTTTCTGCCGTGAAATTATTTTGCTTAGAATCGTATTAAAAATGGTCCCTATCAACTGAATGATTAATACAGTTTCATCTCAAGGGGATCATAGGGTGTGTTTCAACTATAGGGGATCACACTCCTTAGCCTCCATGGCAAGGTCTATTCAGGGGTTCTGGAAAAAAGTGTGGTTTTCGTCCAGGTCGTGGAACTGGGGATCAGCTGTTCACCCTCGGCAGAAACCTCTAGGGTGCATGTGAGTTTGACCTGTCGAATAGTGTCTTCTTATTCTGGTGAAGGCATTTGATCGTGTCTCTGTGGGGGGTTCTCCAGGAATAAGGGGTATCAGATACCCTATTAAGGGCTTTCTGTTCTCTGAGTAAGAGCTTGGTTTTTTTTTGTCACCAATTTTGTTCAAAACTTTTATGGACAGAATTTCTAGGTGTAGCCAGGGTGTAAAAGGGGTCTGTTTGGTGGGTTTAAGATTGTGTCACAGCTTTTTCATGGCATATCCCACTGGTAGGAGACCGCGGGGTAAGACCCAGGACAGGCTGGAGACCTCGGGGTCCCCGAGGAGGAGCTGGACGATGTAGCTTGGGCAAGGAAACCTGGGCCTCCCTGCTGAAGCTGCTGCCCCCGCGACCCGAACACGGAGAAGCAGTAGAAGATGAGGTGAGATTGGAAAATAATATAACATAATATTAGCTCAGCATTAGCTCGGCATAGCATTTTCAGCAATCATTAAAATGGTTTATTTTATATGTTGGAAAGATTTCTATCTAGATATATGTACAGGAACAGTCTCTTTAAAAGCTGACTTCACGTTGAACTCAACTCATGAAGAAAAACAATGCTAACTCAAGCTGTTAGCGCATCAATCAAATTATTTATATGGTTAATAACGGCCAAAACAAACGTCCTTATTTTTTTTATATATTTCCATTACCATGAATAAGAATTGGTTGCTACATTCATTTTCTGTCTGGGAGATTCACCATTGCTTCAGTTGTTTGGAAACAAATCTAAGCAACGAGTAAATTATGCAGAAAAATTCCGTCAAACTATCAGAATTTCAAACAGCTCTCCCTAATAAGCCATGTAAATGTGCTCCATTAAAAAAACAATTGTGCAGCTTCCCAGCAAAATCACGTTGATAATCCTCTCCATGGGTCCCCTTTATAGCATCTACTACGGGCCCTTAGAGACAACTTCATATCTACAACTTTGACGGTGTCGCTTATATCACCGACAACACTGGAACGTCAACACTGGACAGTGTCAAATATGTATGTTTATCTATAGATACAGTATAAAAACACATTTTGACTAACAAAAGTAAATACACGTATTCATTTTATCGTGAAACAAGTGAATTAAAAGTGGACTTAAGACCCAAAAGAGCATATTTGTTGTTCCTGAAAGAGATTATACCACAACATTTCACCTAATTTTTTTTCCTTTTTCTTTTAAATAACAGTTAATGAATTTAATTCAACAAGTCATTCACTTGTTTTTTTGATGGACCAATGATGCAAACACTTGTCACTCCTCCATTTCCTTCTTTTTCGGAAGTGAAGGAAACGGGTGGATGAAAAGAGTCTGAGTCATTGTATGCAAAAGACGAGCTAAAGCGGTGTTGGCAGCATGAAACACTTTGGTGTGTTAAAGGAAAAGTCACTCAGCAAGTGAAGAAACTGCGGAAGAAAAGGCTTTATTCCTTCTTTTTTTTTCTCTACAAAACATCTAACATATCCTGACATTTCACACACAAATGCAGTGCCAAGAGTGTGTGGATACATGTGCTTTGTATTCCAATGCTCTGGCTTATCCAGTTTTCTAATAACTGCATACAATTTTTTTTTTAGCAAACATTTAAAAGAAAAATGAAAATAACATACAAAACCGAAACCGTCTTTATTTGCTACAAGGTGTCGCAACCTTCCTAAAATGAAATATCAATGTTTAAAAGATGATCTTTTAATCCAAAACCTTGTCAAATAATAGTTGTAGATCTTAACCCTGAACAAATGTACATTTACAAGCTTCAATATTGGGTTGTTTGTGTGAAAACTTTACATCTCTACACAGTCCAAGTACAAGAAGCAGCGTTCGCCCTGAAGCCGCTCACTCATCCATTCATTCCTGGGCTGACTTGTCTTCGGGCACAAAAGGTTGCGGTTTGTGTTCATGCCTCATGTGAAATGACAGGACTAGAGAGTGGACAGGTCAGTCGTGGCTGCGGGGTCCGGCCCAACTACAAGCACGTTACAATCTGCACGCAGCAGTTCTGTGGCAGCAGATACGATGGTGAGTTCAGATAATCACACGAAAAAATGCACTAGTTTGTTTTAGGCGAGGATCTGAATACAAGCCGGTGACTTCTGCAGAATGTCCGCCCACAACCGACACGCAGGACACGTTTCTGTTGACTCTTGTTACCTTTTTAAACTGGACACAAGTGTAATGATAGACCTTCGGTGGCAAGAGGTCCATATCGGAAAGAGGGCTGTGTATTGGCAAGAATCTGGAGATAAGATACATGTGTGACGATACAATATATTGTGATGTATTGCGATACTGTAGGAACAACAATATATTGTCTTTAACAACAAAGAAAGTAGCAAATACTTTCTCGAATCAAAGGTGAAAGTGCTTCTCAAAATATTTAAAAATATATATATAAAAATGTCAACTTTTACAATTATTAACCATGAAATGCAAGTCTCAAACAACCTGGAGCAACATGCAACATCCAGTATCTGTCAGTGTTGAATTTTTTAACTTTAAACTTTGTTGTAAAGCCAAAGTGAGTCCAAACATCAGCTTTAAAAGTTGCTGGACTCTGATGTTTCCTTTCTCTTTCACTCATTGATGCAATTTCACCTGTTTTGTTGTTACTTTGGCACGGAGGAAATGACAAGTGTCGCCAACTAGTGGCCGGAGGTTTAATTGCAGCACACAAATGAATAAACGCAGTGTATATTCGAGTGTAAATCGTAAAAGAATACATTGAATAATTGTCTTTTATACACACTCTATTCTAATACAAAACGTAAAATAACTTTGAATTAAAATAAAATGTCATTTTAAATGAAAAAACTAAATATGAACGTATATTTTTTAATATCTATACAGTGTGATTAAATATCGGGAGTTAAAACATTGTGATACATTGTTATATGGATATTTTCTTATGCCCCTGAAAACTGAACAGGAAATCAGTCAGAAACCAAACAGCACTTTAGAATCCATTGTGGACTAAACACTTCTTTCCATTACTTACTTAACGTCAGACTCTGAAATGTGGCTTCATTGATATTTCTCTTTTACCTACAGGAGCTGCTGTCCTTGTTATTGAACTTCATCCTGGACACATCATTTAAAAAAAAAGTTCCTCGCACGCTCTTAGTGACCGAAACAGACATGTCAGATTCAGACGAATGTCCCTGGTAAGTGCCCAGAAGACACCAGCAGTGAGGTGTGCGGGTGCTGATGAAACCATCCGACTGTCCTCTCTCAATCCAGACCAGCTGGACTCACTTCGTCTCTCTAAGAATCTATAACAATGAAGATGGTTCTTTTTAGCCTGTTATTAGTCTATATTCTCTTGTTTTATTTTGTATTATTTTTATTTTTTGGTTGTGTCCAGATCACTTTTGTAAAGGCATCGGTTGACGTATTGATCACACAACACTACGCAATATGAACTACATTTCCAATAGTTACAAACATTATTTGCCGAATTTTTAAACGTACACAAAATGTACGCTTCACTCATTTTATACTCACCCTCATGTCGACTAATTGTTGAGATTATTTTCAGAGTATTTTCTGTTCCTTTTTAGATTTATAGACACAAATGTTTGTTCATTTTAATGTAGCAACCAGAGCTCAGTGGACGAACATCCTCTGAAAAGAAACACTTCAAAACATCCATGTACCTTGTTTATCCTTTTGAGTTTATCCTTAGAGATTGTTTCAGAAAATTTTAAGGAGTCTATATTCAAAGCTTGTAGCAAAATCTTAAAGGCAAACATTCTACACAGACAGGAAGTACTCTTGGTAAGAGCCTGAAATATAGACTTGATGTTTTGATGAAATATAGACTAATGTTGTGGACGTTACAGACGAGCAGTATGGAGGTATTTGGATTTTTTTAAGTGTATTTTTTTGATGAAGATGAAGACAACTGAGTTCCAGTCGCTACATTAAAATGACCAAACATTCATGTCTATGACTCTAAAAAAGAAACAGATTACTCTGAAAATAATCCAACCTTTAGTCGCCATGAGGGTGAAAAGAAAAGTTTTAATTGCTTTAAATAACTTGAAATAAAGAAGAGTGAATTTATTCTCTACTTGTGTTGAAGGCACAAAACTTCCCGTTTTTACTGAGTTAATAAAAACTTTTGATTTACGTCCCAATTTCAATTCAAACTCTGAATGCGGGCCAGCTGTTTCTCCGGTGGATTGGTCGACGTAATAAGTCTTTTGTTTGATCGTGGCTTGCGGGCTGGCGCCCTCGCTGTACAGACATAAACATAAAGAGGGAAGTGTCTCTGGGTAAGGTGAGGGCGAGCATCTTCATCCCTCACTCTTTCTCTCCCATAACTTCATAATCTTGTGGAACCGGACGATATTCATCGGCTTTGATGGTCGCCGGTCGAAGGAAAGCAATCATGAACTTTTCCTCCAGCTCTCCTCCTCCTCCTCTGTCCATATACTGTTGACACATTCAAATTCTCTGGCAGCTTCTCTCAGCTGGCAACAGCTTCACTCTAATCTCAACACATCTGAGCTCCTGGCCTTGGTGCTGACTGGATAACTGATTGGCCACTGAGCCAGCGGCAGGCAGCTGGCACCGGCTGAAAATATGTACTGAGCTCTGGAGAACCTTCACCCGTCGATACATCACAGCACGATCCAAGACGCTACCGAGAAGGGTGAGAAATATAACTTGTTTATTGAGGATTGAATGAGACTGCTGCCTCCCGTGATTGTCTCGCTTTTTCCACTTCACCACCAAAAGTTCCGCTTTACTTTTTTACATTTCTGGCAATAAAGCGGTTTCCGATTCTAAAGCCTGACTCTTGCAGTAACTATGTAGAATTGTTCCACTTGATTTCAGACATAATACAACTATGCTCACTGCTGCTGTCGCTAATGGTCCAAAAAAACCCAGAGGTGCTTTCAGGAACCGACAAACAAGAAACATAATGAAATTAAAGGGGGAAAATAAACCTAATGTTTTTTGAAAACAATACATTCATAATGGATTGCGGCGCAGTGGTTAGCGTGTTAGCCAAAAGGTTGCCGGTTTGCTTCCAGGTCTGGAACGATCCAACTTGTGACCTATACGTGTGGAGTTTGTTTGTTCTCTCCAGAGTGGCCGGTGGGTTTACTCCTGGCACTTCGGTTTCCTCCCACAGTTCAAAATCATACAGAGATTGATTGGGAACCTGGGGGAAATCGTCGTTAGGTATGAGTGTGTGTGTGAATGGTTGTGTGTCTTTGTGGGCCCTGCGACAGACTCCTGTCCAGGGTGTCCCCGCCTCACGCCGAAGAAACTGGGATAGATCTCCTCCCGCAACCCCTATAAGGGATAAGCAGTAAAGAGAATGAATTAATATATTCCTAAAATATCATTGGCTGGTCCTCGTTGGAAGGCTTCAACCAAACAACCCAAGTTAAAAACCAATGGTCAAGTCATTTTTTCTAACCGGTGTGGTGAAACATTCATCTTCCCTGTGTGCTTACTCGCTCTGGTTTACTTTTCCACGTTTATCATCAGTGAGCTCACTTTTCCCGCTATAGTCAGCCATCTCTAGCACCCTTTACAATGGCGTCATCACCAAAAAAGTTCTAGACCAGGAAACTCATTCACACCAGGAGACGAAAATATTATAACAATATCTACCGTTTTTTAATATTTACCAACCTGTCTCTAACGGCATTGGATTCCCATCAAATTACTTTCCTTGTGACTCACTCATGTCTCTGCATAACTGTTGACGTCCATTATCTCCGTTCCTTAACTTATGTTAATCCCTGACATCCTTAGATGGTGACATGTGAACATGAATCAACTTTGAGTTTACAATAACATAAACTGATGTTCGACATATGTGGTCTAAAAATTAGAGCAAAGGGAAGAATTGAATTTAGTATACCATGATGGAGCTCAGTCTGCTTCTGTGGTGGAAAAATCAAGTGTCTCCTTGAGTGGTTTTCAGCTTGAGGTCACTTTCAACTTTTCTTCATGGAGCCAAGAATATATATATTTTCTCTGTTTGTCCAGAGATAAGCTGACTAATCGTTTAACATGTACCCTGCCTCTCACCCTGAACAGCTGGGACAGATTCTTGCATGTCCACGACCCCCAAGCACGAGAAAAAGTCTTGGAAAATGAAGGATTATTTTGCCGATGCATAATTGTGACAAGAAACAAATTAGAGCCGGTTCTGGGCCCAAGTGTAATTAAAAAGGCGGGGGAATACGTATGGTGTGAAAAACAGAGAAACTAATGAGGCTGTAAAGATTTATTGCGACTTGTCAGAGAGAAGAGGGAAATAAAAAAGGCTCCTGTTTTTCGTATGATTGACCTTCTTAGGTCAAACGAAGTCACATTCTTGTGACTGACTTTCATTGGCCGCATTGTTTGTGCGCTACAAGAGCAGGCGAGACATTTTTGAGGAAATTACAAAGTTCAATATCGAAAGGTCGAAGCCATCAGGTGGGTCTTTCTCTGAGAGCCGGTCTCCTTATTACCGGCGCTGACCTGTAAAATATCAGCCAGCCCGCGAGCATGCTCAGCAAAATGATGCAATTTGAGAGGATGTCACTCCTCACCCCGCGGTGACCTCATCCTTGCTCAGCAAGGGGAGAGTGCCAGGGAATTAGCAGGAGAGGCGGCTCCTTCTTTGAATGTCTTCAAAGGTGTATCTGTCCGACGACTTCCTCGCTCCGGCGCAGGGACCTGCTCTGTGATGTTATCGATTCCGACACATTTGTTCGAACTTAAGCAGTTGCTGGGGTTTGACAGAATGTATCTCGTCGATCTTCTGACTGTAGCTGGTCTTCCTTCCCCCTCACCACGAGCGGCTCTCTCAGGGGCGCCGCCGCTCCGATGAGGGGTAAACATAGATTAAAAGCTATAAAAACTGATTTGCTGTCGTCAACAGCGAGCCATTTGACTTCCTCCTCTGCGTTGGCGGGGGTCTCTGTAGGAATCATAAGCACCACCATCAAGTCCTGCCGTCTATTTTCAGCAGGTTATTATTAATGATTATAGTAATAATCAAGTTTAAGTTCAAGTTGTTTATTGTCAAGTATACAGGTACGCAACACATACAGCATAGATGAAATTGTGGTCCTCTCAGACCCACGATGCTAAACATGAAGTAGACAGTTGAAAGGACATTAAATAAGACATTTAAGAAAATAAATAAATACAAATAAATAATCAACAATATTAAAATGGTCAAACTGGATTCTGTTCCGGTCGCTCCAACACACCGTCACTTCCGGTTCTTATACTTCGCTTTGTGGAAAAAAATGGTCAATGCAGAGTGTCACGGGTCGTTTATTCGCTGCTTCAAGTCAAACTAAATACAAGCTTTACTATCGATCGGGAGCACTTTCTCCCGGCGACTGTACAGGTCAATAGCCCCGGGAGAAAAGGTCTCAAAATGTAGAAACATCGCTATATTTAAGGCAAATTTCCGGGCCGGGAGGTCCTCCCCTTATCACCATTTTGTTTCCTTCAAGCTCCCTGTGCCACGATCCCCTGTGGAGAGTACTTCCTATTTTGTTTCATTTTCTAATCATTCAAATGTTCTTTGGTGGGGGTTTCCGTCTCCTAATCCCCCCCCTCCCGGATGTGTCCGGCTTCGTTCTTTGATCCATGACCCAAGGTGTGAAAGGGCAGATAAACAGATGTTTTGAATAACCGTTGTCATGTCTCTAATTCTGTTCCAAGCTTGTCTTGAGACAGTGAATCAGTCTGAGTGGAATGTTAATTGTGAATGTGTATTCAAACGTTTAAGCTCTTAGATGAAGCGAGTCATTTATACTTTATATTTTGATTATCTTTTTGCATTAATTTAAGTATGGCGTATACGTATAGTGTATAATCATTTTTAATCTAAAAATATTTAAATAATTAACTAATAAACAGAATATCAACAAAAAACAAAGTTAAGGCACAGTTAGTAAAAGCAGAGGTGAGAGTGATGGTAGGACAGGGAGGTAGTTGACTTTAACCTGCTAGTTCTGGCCTGAAGACTGTGCAGTCTCCTCCCTGACGGAACCAGGCTGAAGAGGCTGTGGGATGGGTGATTGGGGTCAACAGTTATCCTGATGGCCTTGCTGGTGATGTGGGTGTTATAAATGTCCAGGAGGGGGGGACACACCAATGATCCCTTCAGCTGCTCTCAAGATGCGCTGCAGGGTCTTGCGGCAGGACACTGTGCAGGCGCCGTACCACACGGTGATGCAGCTCGACAGGATGCTCTCGATGGTGCCTCTGTAGAAGGTGAGCATCGTGTAGCATATTGTGGCTCCCGGACAGATCTTCAGAGATGCAACTTGGTGCTACCCACCCTCTCCACTGCAGCTCCGTCGATGGTTAGTGGTGAATGCTGGGTGTGCACTCTCCTGAAGTCCACAATGACCTCCTTAGTCTTCTCCACGTTGAGGTGGAGATTGTTGTCTTGGCACCACGTGGTCAGCCTGTTGACCTCACACCTGTAGACCGTCCCGTCGCTGTTGTTGGTGAGACCCACCCCAGTTGTGTCGTCATCACACTTGGTGAAGAGGTTGGAGCTGGATGATGGGGTGCAGTCATGTGTCAGCAGAGTGAAGAGGAGGGGGCTCAGCACACATCTTTGGGGGCCCCCTGTGTTCAGTGTGATGGTGAAGTTTGAGGATGAGCTGCTGGGGGATGATGGTGTTGAATGCTGAGCTGAAGTCAGCAGAGATGGCATCATCAGTCCAGCGGTTAGGACAGGGGGGAGCTCAGACTTGTTGCAGGACTAGCCGCTCGAAGCACTTCATTCATTCGATCATTCATGAATTATTAGTTTAATATAAATGTCAGAATAAATATTTATTGCAGTGGCAGAGAAGTACAAACTCTGAAATGTCCTAATCAATTGTATATCTATATATATTTATCAATTGCAATATTACTATAATAAAGCAAAACACGCAAATGCAAATTGTTTGAATGTTTGTGTATTACAAGTTTATGTTGTAATATTTAATTTAAACAGTTGTCAATTTAATTTTCACTTCTCAGCCACCGTACTGAACGCACTTTCAATGTACATTTAATGTACAAATTCATTTATTTTCTTTTAACCAGTAGTTTGTAAATACGTATGATGGAGGAAACAAGGATTCATTAAATAAATGATGAAAGAAATTAAAGCAATATTTTGAAACAAATGTATAAACTCTGAAAAAAATCTTAATTGCTTTAAGGAAATTATCATTTTGTTTCACTGCTTCTTTAAGGGTTTTTAAATGTGTTTCAAAGTATTTTATTTGGAGATTTTTCAATTTTCTCTAAATAGCTTTTCACTCCTTGGCCTCCGTAACAGACAAAAGATATAAAATGGGGTTTTCTCAGGACTTTAATGAGACAAGTGGTGTGTGTTTCCTTCACTTTGTCACACTTATTTTTGGAATCATTTCACAGCATCACAGAGCACAAATGAAATCCCAGCGTGGAGATCTTCTGACTGACTGAACGACTCTGACAAACGAGGCTGCTGGGCATCTTGCCATGTGATTCTGCCTGTCATCTGCATCATCCCCAAAACAATGGAGTGATTGTAGCCTTTTTTAAAGCAAATCTTAACGTCTTCTCCGCTACAATTTCTCCCTGTGTTCGCTTGTGTGTGTGTGTGTGTGTGTGTGTGTGTGTGTGTGTTCTCCCAAAGGGCGAGGAAGTGCAGCTACATCGGATAAAACGGCAGAACAAGAGCATGGCAAACAACATCCTCCACCCCTCGGCGCCCCCATCTGACCATGCGTGACACAAGAACATTGTGTTCACTGCAGAGATTTGAGTTTGCTGCAGAAGTCACTGACGCTCTAAAAACCTGATAGTGAGTCAAAAAGAGATAAGGACAGATCACTCGATGCTGCTCGCGTGGAGCTGAAGTCACCAGTGCAACCACACATGTATTGAACTTCAATGAACTGGACCAGGAACCTCTTGCTTGCAGGACCGTCTCTGCCCCCGCATCTAAGTGGTCGCGGGAGTTTGTTTCACAACTTTTTCAAAAATAAAAGTTAGCAGCTTAAAAAAGTTGGGCAAATTATCAAGGGGCGGGTCTAATGTAACTGGACGGTCAAAATGGAGATTCGAGCGACAATGTTGTAGCTCTTAAGCTAGCGTGGAAGCATGGGATCATCTTGGTACTTCCTAAGGTTTTTATTTCACTTGTTGACTTTTCCCTGCATCTCTTTATGCTCTGATCTGAGAATGTGTCACGACTGACGGGCAACATCTGGCTTTAAAAAGCGTGAAGTGCAAGAAGAACGCAATTTATCCAGAAGTCACATAAACGTAACAAAAACACTTTTGCGACTTAAAATAATGTATCAATCCACACCAGGTAATTATAATAAGTAATTTCAAGTCATTGAAGATCTTTGCATGATACTTTCTTCTTCTTTCTTTCTTTTGTGGAGGGGAGGCTTGATAAAATAGTTTTTATATATTTTATCTAACTAACATGTATTTGAAATGTAATATTAAACATCAAAATGGATTATATAAAATTGAAGTACAA
This sequence comes from Callionymus lyra, assembly GCF_982586985.1. Lineage (NCBI taxonomy): Eukaryota > Metazoa > Chordata > Actinopteri > Syngnathiformes > Callionymidae > Callionymus > Callionymus lyra. The sequence continues at coordinate 30,933,661 of NC_141818.1, forward strand.
TTCAATCTTTTGCACTGTATTGTTCTTGTCGTTGTTGCAAAAAGTATTACATTTTTGTTCTCAAGGATCTGTTAAAAAAATTAATGGAAAATTGAAAAATATTCAATTCAACAACAGTTTGACCTTATTTTGTGAGGTCTTTTCAAAAATATTTTTTTCTGCATATAAGCCTTCATTGAATAGGGGAGATTTCATCAGCCACTCATAATTCATTCATACCTGAACTCAGTACCCGATCTGCGAAATCCATGGCCTGTTTTGATTCACCATGTTTTTAGAGCAAACCAAGACAAAATAAACGGTTTAATAGTATAATTATCAGTTCACGATCTGGGAAATCATCAGCAGTCGGTTCGTATGCACGTGCGTTGCATTGAAAAACATAATTCTATTTATAGAAGTTAATGAAAAATGAAGAGGAAATGAATGATTGAGTCTGTTTAAATTTACATGACACAAATATTTACCCCGTGAGAATCTAGGATCTTCCAAAAAAGAACCACTGTTTTGTAGCATAAAATGTTTTTTGACGATGCTCCAGACGAACATGACATGCTGGCTCTCCAAAGTCTTTCCCTGGAACGTCTAAATATTCATCTAGATTTGAACCGCTTGATCGTGTAGACGCGATGAACCATTTCTTTATCTTTCATAAAATTGACAGTACATTATTGGTTATATAAATAAAGTTGTGTATTTTGAATGCAACACACATGTGCAAATTGATCTCTGGTTTCCCAGATTGTTACCCAGTTGTTCTGATTCTGATTCTGAGGATCTAAATGTTGCATTGCGTACACGTTCACAGATCATGGCCATTCAGTCTTTCGCCTGTTGACTCCCAGAGAAGCCACCAGAGATGGACGAACCAAAGCGTCACCGCAGTGACACGTGCAGGCGTGTGGACACGCTCCAGCAGGTTTTAATACACGGAAACACAACAGAGAACTGTGAGAAGCAAATGCTGGAGACAGTCTGAGATCAAACTTAAATAACTATGGGATGGAGACGAAACACGGCAGGTTTGTGTCGCCGCTGCATCGGTGATGACACCAGATAAAGAACAGTATCTGTGGAATTAAACAAGCAGGCATGCTGAACAGGCGCCAAGAGTTCTGTGTTTACACCTTGAGATCCATCACTGAAGCGAACACGAAAACAGAGTAGCCAAGATCCGGTCTGCTGCCAAACACCTGCTGCATTTATTTTTGTCGAACGATCGCTCGTCACATGTGAGTGGCTTCTGAGCAAACACAATTCTGTTAAACTAATCTGTTGATTTAAGTGTGTCTCAAATAGATGTTGGACTCTATTGTATCATCAGTGTCTGTTTGTACAAAACTCTCTTTTTATTGAAATATTTACATTAGAAAATGATCTAAAGCTCGCCCACTGAAAACATTCTTTTTCTGGAGATGAAATCTTGTTTGCTATAACCACGCCCACTCTGCTGTGATTTGTCAAACATTGAGGTTTGTCACCACGTGTCATCAATCCAGGAAGTCTCCACCTCCAAGGGACTTGTTGTATAAAATGAACAAATCAGGGCTTGATTACAGTATGCTGGAGGAGGAGTGACGGCATTATTACGTCATAATAAACTCTTGTAAGATTTAACCTAGAACTTTATAAAGTGATAAGTTCAAAACATGAGGAACTAACTGTATCTTGGAGAGAAAGACTTCAACATTTGAAACATGTGAGTCAGGAGAGGTGAGTGTACGGATCAGTGTAAGTTTTGGTTGGATTACAACATCCAATTTTCAGAAAGTCCATCTGTTTTCTGTACGTTCTTTTATCATCGAAGTGATGCAGTGTTCACTTACACAGCTTTTCACATTTGGTTTTAACATACAATGTGTTCTTGATCACACCATAGCAATCCCACTGTCATTGAATGCATCGTTCGCTTGTGACAGTGAGGTGCAGGGAAAGTTTGTGTTTCTTCCAGTCTTTACCTCGTCCAGTGTTAATTTATTTTAAAGGAGTCATATAACATAAATCGTTATGAATATTATTAGCATTTTAAACCCACTACATTTTGCATGAATCTCTGTCCCCGCTCGAAGTGAGTTCCGTAAATTGAATGTTTAAGTGTGTAGTAATGTTAAAACCGCAGTAACGCTTAACGCTAACTTGTTTTTCACAGAGTTATAAGTTGCAGCAGACTTAACTGCTTAAACTAATGTAGTCACTGTAACTTAACATGAGTCAAACTCACCTCCAGAGGGTGCTCTCTGTCACGCTGCCGATGTGGAAGTCGTACAATTTGGTGAGGATGAGGATCACCTGGGAAGAGAGAAATTCGGTGAGACGCGACAGAATTTTGTCAACAAATTATTAGAAACGATTCAAAACTCTTGAAATTAGTCATTCTTTGACTTGAACTGGTGCACACTCAATGACAGTGGCATAATCCAAGAATAAATAAATAAAAAACAGCCATTTGTACGCCCACTACAATGGTTGTGCGTACTGTTGTCATGGCAACTCACCAGGCTGTGCTATTACAGGCGGTTAATGACGTTTAACTTTCAGAAGATCATGTTAATGTCATGTAAACGAAGCAAACACCATGATAATAGTTGCTGCACCAAATAATGGAAACGCCTATTTAAATACTGGCCTGAGTGATATGCGGATCACATGACTTTCGACAGGCGCGACATATATATACGACGCTGTTTTCAAGATATGACCGTGAAAGTAAACACGTCATGGATCAGTGGTCGGATTTGATAAGATACTTTTAGACTTTTCACAACGCAAACAACAAAATGAAACAATTGGGATTTTGAAAGGAAAGTAATGTCTCATCCTCACCTGTAGGTGGCCACAAACACTTTAAACACTCCATACAATGAACTCACACACATTTAGAATTCATTATTATTCATAACTTGTGATGATGAAGCTTCATGGAACATGTCCACTAGATGGCACTCTTCACTATAATCCTTGAGTCTACGCAAACAACAATTTTATTTTAAGCCATTTACTGAGCTCATAAAGTGATGCTTCATGAAGCTTCATCAAGTTATATATCTTTACGTAATGTTTCCAACGAAAATAAAAATACTTTTTAGCAAGCGCGGTTGTTTATGAGAGCCAAGGGTCAGGGTCTTGAACCAACGCCTGCACTCTCCCGCAAGAACATTCACATGTTAGAAAACTCAAAACTCATCGGGAATCAGCACAGACTGAGTGAAAGCTTTAGTTATGAACTGCAACATACAATGTTATTCATACATAATTATACTTTTTTGACAGTTTGCATAACGAAAATCATCTGCCAGTCGCCATCAGAACCGACATTCCACATCTAAACTGACCCAATTCTTTATACAGAAAAAGACAAACCAAAGACACTGTTTATTTTTAGGTCACTTTATGACTTCGAGGGCCTCTCTGACTCACTGCCGACATGTCAGCTTCTCACTCGCAGTCATGATGTACGAGCGGCGGAAAGTTTCCAGTTTGACATGTTCCGTATCAACTTCTACAAAAAAATATGTTTGCTAATTTAACGCAATCACTTCAAAGAGTCTAGATCGTCTGTGTCGAACTCAAGGCCAGATCTGGTCTGGTGGCCAAAATCAAGGTAGACAAATGTTCATGTTGAAGAAAGTGACCTTTAAAGATGCCGCTGGTTGAGATAAGATAAAGAACATAGATCATGGACGTCGACAATACGAGTAAAACTTGGACTGCTAAAAGGTTTTGTTGTGATTGAGTTTGACACCCTTGTTCTACAAGAACCATCGACAACAATAGGCCATCAGGCTGCCTTTGGTGACTCATGGATAAAAAAGTATTGGTTGAAATTAGGTAAATGTAAGTGTGTCTTTGTTTAGAGACACACAGCTGCTGAAGCATCTAGTGCAGGGATGACGCGCTTTGTCAAGTCTTTAGGTCCTTTTAAACCTTAACCACAGGGGAATGGACAATCTTGTATAGATCATCAGTCGCCATCACCATTCCTTTGTTCTCCTATTCACTGGCCTTCCAGGACACTGTTCCCTCGGGAAGACTCAGCACAGCACAGCAGTTTAATCTGCTGCAGAGACTGGAGCTATCACAGAGTTACAGAGAAAACAACTGCAGATACTTGTTTTTCTCTACTGAAAGAAACAAGAAATTAGAACTGTACAATGTGTGCTCTTGCTAACATTGATCGCTCTGTATTTTCTTTACTTTCCATCTTTTGTTAGCTAACGCTGGATGCTACAGCTATAGCTAGCTGTAGCATCACAATGTCCATAACACTAAAATGTCCACAGACAGGTTGCCGTTTTTGGAGACGACGACCAGGGTTTAACCGATGCCGTTTTTTCCAGAACCGTTCCAACCCTACCCGACTCGGTTCGGACAAACGCGACACTAAGATGTTTTCGTCTCAACCGACCCCATCGTCTACTCGCGGTGGGCCTGGCTGTCATGACAAAACGACACAAAGAAGTGAAACAAGGAAGAACTAAGAGGTGTTTTTGCGGCTTAGTCCCTTGTCCACGCAACAAATCTTCCGACCGACAAACTGTACTCCTTCTTGCAGAGGTTTTGTGTTGGGAGTTGCAATGATTACCTTTTAAGTGCTTGCTTGGCCAGCTCTCAACCAGAGAGGTGCGGGTTCTAAAAATAGTATATGTTTTGAAGTACAGAACTGGTGGAAAAGCAACATAACCCAGGTAGAGTTGAGTCGGTAGGTAAACCAAAGATGAAAAAGGTTGAAAAGGACCTATAAAGACATCAGTTTGAACGATGAATTCGACTGTCAGTAGTTTTAAAACTGCCAGGCCAGAGCTTCAGGTTCACAGTATCAACGCTCTTTGCATAAAGATGTTTCTAGAACTGCCCACACCATCATACTGCTGGCTGAGAAAGATTCCTGGACCACACGGTCACAGAAAGCGGCCCACTGGCTCATTATTTGATTAAAGAGAAATACTGTAGCATGATGTCCATTTCCATCCCTCCTGCTGCATTCATTTCTCGTCCTCCCCTCTGTGATCATTGGAAAACACGGGGCACATTCAGTGGGAGGCCATAGTCACAATCTGGGAGATGTTCAAAGAATGTTTGAAAATCTCTGAGGAAACATTTTTTCCAAGAATGTCGGCCTGCATGTTCGCTAATTAGAAAAAGTCCCAGAAGCTGCTTTATGTTTTTTGAAGCAGCTGAGACCTCGTAGCGACCGAATGTCATAAGCGAGAAGCTGCTAATGGCCTGGCTAGCAGTGTCCACAAGTATGCGTCACGGCTAAGGCACGTCCTGCTTCTTCCACAGATAATGACTTCAATTGTGTTGCGCTAGAATTGCGGTTTCATTGCTTTGATCCGGATTTTCAGCAGGTGGAGCCTGACTGACCAGAACTATACAAAACATTTTCTTTTTCATTGTTGCGGACAATAATCAACCAGTCACCCTCAGGAATAAAGGTCTGTACTCGTAAAGCAACAATTACGTTTCAGGTATTCACTTTGAACTTTAGTCCTCGTCGTCGAAAGGACGAAATCCGTCAAGAGACGTGATCCCAGATGTTTGCATAGTCTTCCACTTCAAGATCCAGTGAACAAATAACCCAACACTGCAACTAACCAAGACCAGAACCAGGAGGCCGGACTGCTCCAGGTCGCACCAACATCTAACAAGAGTAAGTATGAATTGTAACACATTGTTTAAAACTTGAAAATAAAAGAACATTCGAAAGTATATGGGTTTTCCACCTTTTAATCCAGATTTCCCCTTTAATTCTTCCCGAAATGTACATTTTGAATATTTTATACTTTATCCAAAGCTATCATTAGCTTTGTTAGCTCTGCTAGCATTTCAGGTTTTGAGGTTCTCTGCCCTTGGCATGTACGCTCTCGCACTTGTTGTTACTCTTCGGACAGCGACATTAACACGTTTGAAGTCGGAACATGACTGAGTGATTGTATTGTGACTACCTAGGAGTTACTGCTGCGTAAACACTTAAGATACTAGTAAGAGGACTCACATTTGTCAAAATAATAATTCTGAACCAAAAAATAACAAATTAAACTCTTTTCCTATTGTAATTTGTAAAATTAGATGAAATCTTGTTTATCATAACCATGACAACTGCGCTTGGGTCAAGGATCAAGGTTTGTCACCTTATGCCATCAATCACGGGCTGTGCTTACAGATGGCTGGAGAAGGAGTTAAGCCATTATTACGTCATAATGGACTCTCTCTCTTGTAACCTCTCGTTCGCCCAGTTTTCAGACAGGGGAGAACTTTATAAAGTAATACGTTCAAAACATGGTCATAATGAGATACTTACTGCATCTTGGAGAGGAAGATTCAACATTTGAAACATGTGAGTCAGGAGAGTTGGGTTTTCATGTTGGTTCCCCTTTAAGAATCCGTTTTCAGTTGTGTTCTGTCAGTATTATTTGGGGGCTGGATTTTGTCAATCGTAAAACACCCCAAGTTGTGAACTGTCAGTATTATTTTGAGGCTAAATGTGGTCGATTGTAGAAACACCCTGAGCTGTGTTCTGCCAGTATTATTTTGTGCTAAAATATTGTCTTGTTGCAATGTTGTGAGAGGCTCCCAGGGCTATGTTCGCTGCTGGAGTTAAGACTTGAATTGTTGCCTGATCTGAGCGGAGAGTGAAGGGATGTTCCTCACAGCTCGGTGTTAGATCTCAGACAAACATCATGTGCCACAGTTCCAGCTCTTATGTTAACACGAGGGACCATCGTTCAGAAAATCAATCAACTCTCCCAGAGGTAATAAAAAAAAAACCAAGTGTTGCTCGGTCATGAAAGAAGGATTGTGTGAGTCAACATCTGACTTCAATTAATGAGTTGTGGTCCTACTAAGAGAAGATTTTTTGAATGTGTGTGTGCGTGTGTGTGTGTGTGTGTGTGTGTGTGTGTGTGGCTACACTTCAGTGCTGCTGCCACACACTCTCTTAACCAAATAGAGCAAAAAGGTCAGAGTGTACCCTCAGAGGAGAGCAGATGAAAGGATGATTTAGACTCCCGAGCTTTAAATTTTCACTTTACAACTTCATTCAAACACACAGAAGCAGAACAATCATCGCTTGTCTGTCACTGAAATACCTTCTGAGTGATTTAAGGTAGCCTGGGCTCAACGGCGAAACCAAATCTTAGCACATGTCACCTGGTCATAAACCTTCGTCCTCCAGAATCCCATGTTTTCAAACACTTTTTCAAAACGTCCTATTCCCGACAGTCGTCACTGGGGATGTGTTTCTCTCAGGTTCTGTCTCCTACCAGTGCCAGGACTGAACTTGATCCTGGAACTTGTTTCCACTTTCTCTGAAAGCATCATTGTGAGGCAGAATTTGATCAATTGTCACTTTCTGACAGTCTTATTTCTGGGCAAAATGTTGTCAATAGTAACAGCCTTTGTGTTGTGTGCAACCTGTAGAATTGATTTGTGTGTGAGATGCCATGAATGTTTGTATCTCAAATTAAATAGCTTTATCCGGGAAAATTAAACCAGAATCCAAGGATGTAAGAAGGCTCTTAAGAAGGGTTCCACTAAGAAGGAGTACTAAGATATTGCTTTTCTTAATGGCCTTCTTACGAGAACCTTAAGATCAAGCCAAGGAAGCTTCGTAAATAGCTCTTTGTTAAGCAAATGTTGAGGGTGTCTTACGGACCTTTTCTTTATTGATCATTTTTTATTATTTCTATTACTCTGCGGAAACACATCTTTTTTTCAAAGCGTTCTTAAGCGTGCTCCTAAGAAGATCGTAGCTCTTAAGAGCTTCCTAGAGAATCCAGGAGCCAACAACTCTAATATATCCATCGAAAGTAATCACTTCAGAACGAGAGGATTATTCAACTGAAAACAGCTTTCTTTATAATGAGCAGCGAATGTTAGTCATCGCAGCAAGACACGGTAGTTCAGACAACAACAAAAAAAGCCCAAAAAGTTCAACATTTTCTTACTTTTAATTTCCTCAAACTCTAACCCGACAGGAAAATAAGCGCCTCTGTGTGGACGAGGTCTGGTTCTTTCACCTCAAAGTGATGCTGCTGCTGATCCGTCATGAAAATAAAATCTTCTCCAGCTGAGAATAAGAAGCAGAGATAAGTTACTGATTCTCTCCTCTTTTAAAATTGATCACTGAGAGATTTTTCAATGTGGAAAGAAAATGCTGCATATTCCATTTTTATTCATGATTCGGAAAACTGCCGCACATTTCCCTTTTCTTATCAGCAAAGGAGCCTCTGTGTTTCCATACTCCCACCGTGGTTAATGGCAAAAAGGAGAAGGGTGTGGAATTGAGCTCCGACTTCAGTGGCCTCTCCTGCTGTGGATCTTTGCATCTACAGCAGCTCTGCTCCGCTATAAATATTGCTCCTAAGAAAAGAGAGGTAATAAAAGTGTCAGGATGCTGGAGTGAGGAACGACGCCCTGGCTGTTGAGTTTCTCGGGCGGATGATGTATCGAGGAGGTTGAGTTCTCATTATCAACTCCAAGGATTAAAGTCTTGAACTCTGGAATAAACTTGCTGCTGAACGTGTGTGTCTGTGTATGTCTTTTTGTGTGTGTCTTTTTGTGCTTTTGTGAGTGTGTTTGTGTGTACATCTCTATTGTGTATTTTTGCATGTGTGTGTGTGTGTGTGTGTGCCTGTATGCAAACCCTGAAACAGATTAACAAACCCTAAAACACATTCACAAACCCTGAGTGTGTTTGTGTGTACATCTGTATTGTGTATGTTTGCGTGTGTGTGCAAGTGTGTGTGCATGTGTGTCTCTCCTTGTGTGGGTATGTGTTTGTGTCTGTGTGACACAAGCTCTACACATGCTTGGCTGTCTTTAATTAATTAACATTTTTCATTTTCAAATTTGTGCAGACACACACTCACAAACACACACACAAACACAGTCACAGACACACAATCATATACAGATACTTACTCACACACACACACTCACACACAGTGACACAGACACCTACGCATACACACATTCACAAGCACACACAAACACACTCACACAGACACACACTCATAGAGACACTTACTCACACACGCACACGCAAACAAACACACTCACACAGACACACAATCACATACACACACATGCACACGCACACACACGCACTCATGCGCACGCACACTCATACGGTCACTTACTCACACACTCACTCACACACACACTGACACAGACACTTAGGCGGATCAATCTTCTCAGATTGGATTGATGGCTCAAGGACCTGGTGCTGACTCAGTCGTGGCCAAATATGGAGAGTTATTGGAAAATTATGCTTCGCTGCCACTCAGTTGAAGAAGGTGATCCACTTTGTCAATCTAGATCTTTAGTCGCTGTCACCCTCGGAGCCCCGCAGCCCCCTCAGTGACCCTCCACCGCAGGCCAGCATCCAGCACATGTCACACCTGGAGAGTTGCAAGACTCCCGTCAATATCAACGTCCTCTGCAGTGTCACCAGTTCGCTGTGGTCTGATCGGAGAGCAACTTTAGTTGTGGATCGCTTGTTTGCAACACTCTGATGACCTTGTTTCTCTAACCTTGTGTTTCACACGGTGGCCCAGAGAGAGGCGCAAGACAAATGTGCAAAATTACAATTTGGATTAAAAAAATGTAGACTGAAACACATTAACAAACCCTGAAGCAAATTCATAAACCCTGAAACACATTTGCAAACCCACGGAAATGTTTTGCAAAAACAGTGAAACGCACTTGCAAACCCTTAAGCAAATAGGTTAGGTTAGGTAGAACTTTATTGATCCGTCAGGAGGTCTTCTTAGGGAAATTGTTTAATTGTTTATTGAAAATATACAAACCCTAAAACACTTTTACAAACCCTGAAACAAATTTTCAAACCCTACAACACTTTTACAAACCCTGAAACACATTTTCAAACTCTGAAACACATTTTCAAACTCTGAAACACTTCTACCAACCCTGAAACTGATTTATAAACCCTACAACACTTTTAGAAACCCTGAAACACATTTTCAAACCATGAAACACTTTTACAAACCCTGAAACGCACTTGCAAACCCTAAAACAAATTTACAAACCCTAAGACACTTTTACAAATCCTGAAACCCTTTTACAAACCCTGAAACACTTTTACAAACCTTGAAACACTTTTACAAAACCTGAAATTGTAATTACGGAAAATAAAAATTTGTTTTGCACTTCACGGCCACCATAGTTTCAACATACGACTAGTACAACATCTTTAGGAGGAACAAAACTAGCGCTGCTGAAGATAATACTCTCTACTCCCTTCGTCCACTCTCTCACCCACCTCCCGTACCGATTGCATCTCTGAGATAAAAACCTGGTTCACCCTAAACTTCCTTAAACTCAACAGTAACAACACCGAGGTCCTCCTCATTGGTACTAAATCCACTCTATCCAAAACCAACAGCTTTTCTCTTTCCATTGATAACTCCTCTGTTTCACCCTCCCCTAAGGTTAAGAGTCTGGGTGTCATCCTTGACAGCACACTATCCTTTCAATCCCACATCAATAACATCACTCGGTCTGCTTATTTCCACCTACGTAACATCAACCGCCTCCGCCCCTCCCTAACCCCCCACACTGCCGCCATCCTTGTCCACAGTCTCGTCACTTCCCGTCTGGATTATTGCAACTCTCTCCTTTTCGGCCTCCCTCACAAAAACCTCCATAAACTTCAATTGGTCCAGAATTCAGCTGCCCGCATCATAACCTGAACCCCCTCCATTCACCACATCACTCCTGTCCTTCACCAGGTCCACTGGCTCCCGGTTCAGTTCCGCATCCGGTTTAAAGTCCTCCTGTTTACTTTCAAAGCCATCCATAACCTCACCCCCCCATATCTGTCTGATCTCCTCCATGTTCCCACTCCCTCCCGCTCTCTTGGATCCTCGTCCTCCATACACCTGTCTGTCCCCACCGCCCGTCTCACCACCATGGGGAGCAGAGCATTCAGCCGCTCTGCTCCCCTTCTCTGGAAATTCCCTACCACCCCAACTCAGAAACATTGACTCATTCCCCCATTTCAAATCTCAACTCAAAACACATCTGTTTAAAACTGCTTATTCCATTTGATGCTATTGCTCTACCCTCATCTGCTACTTTTTATTTTATACATATTTTATTGTTGTGTTTTAAAATGTTTTATGTATGTAACCTATGTATGGCGACCTTGAGTGTCAAGAAAGGCGCCTTTAAATAAAATGCATTATTATTATTATTATTACTGTCGCTCCTAATTGTGAATGATGAGCCCGCAGCACATTAACACCAGTCAGAGCAGTTCACGTCTGATGCCAAAACATTTTTGGAACTTCAGGTGATATCATGCGGTCGTCAAATAGTCGCAGAGCAGAACAAGAACTGCCGGAAAAGTGAATGAGTTCCACAGCCCCTCATTTCCATGTGTCCGCTCTGCTCCGTCGTCCATCACATTTGACTGAGGGCAAAACATCTGGCTGCAGCTGTAACATTCACACTTCAGCAGTCCGTCAAATTAAACCCCAGCCAGCCGTTCTGGAGGAGAAAGCGGACTGCAGGCAGCCAGCGTCAAAGACAATGTTGCTGTGCCAGAAGATACAAAGTGATTGTCACAGCAGTAGAAAAGGTAGAAACTCACGGTCTCTTGGACTTCACAGGCCACCGTGTCAATTTTAAAAGAGTATTTAGTTGAATTATTGTAAAATTATTTTTTATTAAATCCTGAAATCAGCCTCCACTGAGGATATGACCCTGTGAGCTTCTTTTATTTTGACACTTCACTTCCTGTTATGATCCTCTGAATGTCAAAATCATCATGCATTTGACCTTTTATACAACTTACAGAGCTAAAAAAAAAGTTCAACCACACCAGCTAAAGAAAATCATGGGCAAAAACAAGGGATAATAAAAATATATTTTTATTATAGTTGTAGAGTATGTATTAAAAAAGTACAGCAAAAATTCATCATAGCATACTGATTTTTTCACGTCACTTTTGAATTCTTACTATTTGATAACATTTTTTTAACCGTCTCTACACTGCCAAAAACTAAATAAAGTATCTTAAATGTGACATAACACTTCCCTATTAAAGAGCTTCTACTGTAATTTTATTTTTAATCTTTTTGGTTAATTTTGTTAAGCATGTTTTCAAAAACTATGGTTTTTACCTATTAAAAAGCTCTTAAGAACGTCTTATCCGTCCATAGTAATTACTTGAGTCAGATAAAAAAGGGTAAGGGTTGAGGATTCGACTCTTTGTTTTTGGTGCCCCTGCTGGACTTTCTCGTCATTACATGCCATGTGCTCTGTCTGTTTGTTTTTGCCTTTTGCCCATGTGACCTATCAGTATTTCCTGTCTGAAAATCACCTTAATGTGTTTCACCTGTGTCTTGTTAATGGCTTTGTTCATTTAAGCACCAGTTTTTCAGTCTTTGTCTGTTTGCGCCAGTTGTGTGTTTTAAATTTTCGATTGTTTTTGATTTTTGTTTAACCTTCTTGAGAATACTTTTTTGATTAAAGGGTGGGCGGGGCTTAAGATCATTTTCTACTGTAAATATTTAAATGAAAAGAGAGTTTTTGTACACTGATGATACAATAGACCAAGATCTACTTAAGAGACACTTAATTCAACACTTAATTTGAACTTTATGCCTCTATGTCCGTGAAGGTTCTCATTCTTCCAGGTTATAAGTGGTTCAAAAGAGTCGACTGGACTGTTTAGAGTTGTAGGAAGATGCTGTAGGAAGAGAAGACCCTTCAGTTTCTCACTCAGCTGTTCATCAGCGTGAACGTATCTCAGGAATGTCCTTCACTTTAAAGCCATTTCATCGCTCGCAATAAGAACAGCGACCGATATTAGTTTGCGGATTTCTCCTTGTTCTGCCTGACAAGGTTTCTTCTCCTTCTCTTGATCGAAATGAGCTTTTGTTGGTTCTCTGTTTGAAAGCGGCTTGTTAACCCACTCAGCCTGCACACAAGTGCACTTTATTTAATGCAGAGAGACGGCAGCCAGCCAGCTGCTCCATTCTTATTTTATTATTATGGAAAGCTTCACTCACATCTGAGCCTCTGCCAGCCTCTTCATCATCTTCACCCGCACATGCAGACGTCTTCAGCAAGAGTCTTTGAGGTAACGCAAACAACAATGCTGCGAACATTTTATCTGACTTTCCCAAACTTTTTCAGAGTTTTAAAAACTGTGTTGTGTTAGTTACACTTTTTGTGCTGATGAGGCTTCATGGCACACTTTGCTGTATAATCTCAAAATGATAAAAATGATAAAAAAATAATCTCAAAACTAAGCACACAAATATCAAATTGTTACAAAAGACACAGTCCACTGACTTAATCAATTAAAACCAACCGTTGTATCATGGACAAGATCAAGGACCGTCTAAGCACATCATGGACTAGATTGAGGACTTGGATGAGACCATTGTCAAGATGCTGGATAAGAAGGACAAAACTCATGGAAGAAATGCAAAATGACTGTCAATATCCTCTGGCCTGGTCATCATAAAAAGTTTTTTCTGTTTAGTTCTAGCCCAGAACTGAACAGGAAGAGCTTGGGATCACAGTAAACACCGTAATGTATGGAGTCCTGAAGTATTACAGCCTATATGAACACCTGAACGAATCAGTGATTGGGAACAATGATCTGTGCTGTGCTTCAAATCACATACTTCTCTTAGTGCACTGGAGGTTAGTATGCATCAGGATAGTGTACGTACTAACCAGAAACAAATTCTCGACAGAAAGTATGTCTCAAATCAAACACTGCCGCTACGCACAACTACTACGACTATTTAACGATGATTTCAACCAGCTGAAGGAACACTATCGACACCTGCTGGCAGCACGTTTTGTTTGGATCAAGAAATATGAGAAACGCAATATTCGCGAGATATTTACGCCGGTATCAGCACCGAAGACGTGTCCTACTGCTGGCTCAAAATGCACCTGTAAGCATATATATATATATATATATATATATATACTGTATATATATGACAAAACTTCCGTTAACATTAATGTCAACGTCACTAAGATGGAGTAGAAAGTGTCCATCGATCCATACTCAGTTTTGTGGGCGTTTTAGTACACCCACTTAGTGTGCGTGGTGTACTAAATTTCGCATACTAAGAATTGAGACACACTTATGCACTAAAAATACTAAGTATAAGTACACAAGTATGCGATTTCAGACACAGCTCAGGTCTAATGAGGCCTATTTGACTCGAGACCGCCATTGATGGTTGAGGAATGCTTTGCCTTGTACCCTGACATCCAGGTAACAACCTCCTTCTCTCAGCTACGAAACCTGAAATGTCGAAATGACCCAAAACCAAGTCAACTGATGAGTGGCTCAAGGTTATGGACTCGTCTCGTCACCTGTTGGACCTAAAGTTTACTAGGAATGGAGTTTGCTCAAAGGCCAAAGCTAAAACACGTATTGCGCAACAATGTTTAAACAAAGCCTGATCAAATGAGCCACTTAGTTGGTGTTCAAACAAGAGCCCATGGTTGTCCGATCACTTGTCAAGAGATGACCAGAAGACTAATTCTTTTTAATTGTTTTGTGAAATTAAAAACTTCTTCATGTGAAATTAGACGCATCTCACGCGGAGTCCAGATTGTATCTGCAGTATCAGCTCAGTTAATTAACTTTGGATAAAAGCTGGGTAAACACAGACGCTCCAGGAAAAATGACTTTGCGATGAATGTGTCAAACTGACAGTAATTTCCGACTTTTCCCAAATTGATTGGAAATGTTTAATTCAGGTGGAAGTGAAGACTGGAATCATTAGTCTGTGACAGGCTCCGCTGAAAGTGTCACCGACTTGTCAGTTCCTGTCGAATGTTCCCTTCAAACGACCAAATAAACAGGAAACAAACACCATTATCAGCCAAAGCTGCGACACAGAATTACTTTTATGCTCATTTAACGGGATTAAAAATAACTATGATATCGGCTGCTAAGATTCTCATCAGCACTGAATCGATTTTGACCAAATAAGTTTCCACCTTTGAAAGCCCATCCAATATCAGAACTAGCTTAGAGTAGGTGGAGCAAAGACTGGAACAATTTCTCCAACCTCACCTAAAATTGTGGAAGAAATCATGGAAACTTCTAAGGGATTCTTGAAACAGATAGCCTTGCCGCGACTCTTATGTGGACCGTAGTTTTAAAGAGTCGTCACAGCGCAACTGAAAGCTGACCACACACTCGACTGACCCTTGTTTCTCACAAGTCCGACACTAGAAATCGAACGGTTGATGCTTGAAACCAGATTGCTAAATTCCACTTGCTGCATGTTTCTCTCAGAAGGAACACTCTGTGACGTAGGAAAGTCCAGAGATTTCACTTACACAAAACTCTTGAAGAACTTCACTGCCACAGTCTTTATCTATAAACTGCTGTAGCTATAAAGTGCAGGATCGTCTCCATTGTCTGATGTGGAAACATCCAAGTAAACATGGTCAGATATGAGCTGTGGCGCACTTTTCATCGAGAACAAATATGTGTGAAAATGTATAAATTAAGTCATGAGTGTCCAGGGATGCTAGTAATAGGCGGGTGAAGTTTTATGAAGCGCCAGTAGTTGTCAGTCTTGATTTTTAAAACATGGGATTATCTTTAAAAAATTGCTCAAAGACTGTACCGCTAACATCGCCCGGCAATGAAAAATGACGACGATACTTCACAAAGCTTCATCAGCCCATCATTCATCAAAGCATCTTTTCCAATAACCAGGACAAAGTGTGCAATGATGTGTCACCCCTCGACACCCCATAGCCCACTTTTTTTGATAATCCGACATCTCATTCCCATCTGCTGGAGACAACCGACCAACTGGTCTTGGGTTTAATTTTGGTTGGGTCAGCAAAAACGGACATATCATAGTTGATATACACAGACAGCAATCACCAATATTTGATTACCAGAATGCATTTCTCTATTATGCTTCCGGTCTCAACTTTTGAGGGTTCTAATCCTATAAATGAGGGTCAATACGGCAAAGGTGAAGGACAGTAGAAACCAGATAAGCAAGATGCAGGTTACTACTTTTTGCCAGCCAAAGCTTGTACTCCCATCATAACCATTTCTGACCCGCTCTAGTAGAAGAACTCACATTTCTCCGATCCTTAAATCTCTTCACTGGCTCCCAGTTTCTTTCAGGATTAACTTTTAAAGTCCGAACTATTCATGGTCAGACTCCTCCTTCCATCAGTGATCTGATCCTGCCTTACACCCCAGCTCGGGCTCTGAGGTCTGTGGATCAGAATCTACTGATTGTTCCTGAACACGGTTCAGGACCAGAGGAGAGAAATCCTTCCAGACTGTTGCTCCTAAGCTTTTGAACGATCTTCCTCTCCCTCTGTGTTTGATGATCTACTGACTCCTTCAAGAAAAATCTCAAGACATTTTTATTCGTGCTGGATTTTCCTTGATTCTCTGAGACTCCTGTGTTTGTCTCGATGGTGTCTTGATCTTTTAAGTATTTATTTTATTTGGTTTTGTTTTGATTGTTTAAGCGCTTTGTGACCCTGGTCTGGAAAGGCGCTTTACAAATATTACTTACTTATTTACATCATAATTACAATAAAGATTGTAATTATAAGTTCCCTGTTGCACATTTATTTTTGAATTCCCACTTTATCCATTTGAAAGGAGTAAAAGCCCTCCAACTGAGTTTTCCTCTGCTAAATGGAGAATCACCATGGCAACAGGGAAAACTATTTTGTTTGAATTTCTTCTGAAAAAGTAACCAGAATGTTTGCAGGCAGAATCTTTCTGGCAGGTTTCCCTGCTTTCGAGTCACTAAAGCAGAGAAAAACCAACCTTGACCAGTGTGGGCGGCTGATGGGAGAGTGGGGGAGTGTAGAAGGTAGAGGTCGTGACCTTGCCCTCTGGTAGTAAATGGATAATTCAACTCTTTTCTGCTTAAATAGCAAAGTGAACCTCGGAGCTTATGCAACCTCTCCTGTCAAAAGCAACATAGATGACACTACCTAATCGTGTGTGATGAACTTGTGACCCCAAGGTCTTCCTTGTGTATCTCAGGTGGAACGTTTCAAAACTAATCTTGGCTTCAACACTCACCGCTTTCACACAAAAACTGGAACGATGGAACAAATGTCTATCAAAAGGACACTTTTGTTCTGTGACCAAGATTCTTAATTTTAAGCAGATACTTTCTATCAGCGCATGTGGCATAGCGGTTGGTGCGACCAACCCACAGCACAGCGGGTTGCTGTTTGGTTTCCAGATTTAAACAAGCTGCTGCCTTTCTATGGAGTTTACATGTTCTCCCCATGCATGGGTTTACTCTTGGTACAAAAGCACACAGAGATATATTTTTGTCATCCCAAATAGCTGGGACAGCCCATCAGAACCACAATAAGGAAATCTGTTGGTGCCATAGCGGAACGAAAAAGAAACAGTGGTGCTCTCTATAGCCACGCAGTAGTGAAACCTTAAAAAATAAATAATGCAACTTGTTTTTTTTCTGACAGCTTAAAGCGATAATTCACCCAAAATTAATTCACTGGTTTCTTTTCTCACCCTAATGTCCAAGTCCATTTGCGATCTACATTTCCACCACTAAGGCCAAATCGATAAGCATCTCGATAGACTGCATATGTTATATACGAAATCACAGTATGACTTTATTATAAGTAAATGGGTTTAGTACGTGATCGTTTGATAAAGTTAGTTAGTTTGAGAATGTAAAAAAAATTGAGAATGATCCATGGCATTAGCACGATCGCCTCACAGCAAGAAGGTTACCAGTTCGCTTCCAGGTCTGGAACGATCCAACTTGTGACCTGTTTGTGTGGAGTTTGTATGTTCTCCCCGGTTTGCGTGGGTTTACTCCGGGCACTCCAGTTTCCTCCCACAGTCCAAAAACAATCAGAGGTTGATTGAGAACTTTGGGAAATTGTTCGTAGGTATTAGTGTGTGATTGAATGACTGTGTGTCTTTGTGTCCTGCAACAGATTTGGGCCCTTTCCAGGGTGTCCCCTGCCTCCTGCCCGTAGAATCTTGGATGGGTTCCAGCCCCCTGCAATCCCCATAAGCAGTAAAGAAATTAATGAATGAAAATGAAAATTTGTCTTTTAAGGGACATGAGATATGTCGCTACTTGCACATCCATCATTGTTAAAGTTTGTTGTCTCGTAACTTCTAGGTCAGTGGCTGATGGTGCGTTCAGGATGCATCGGAACTTATCTTATCTTAAATAAAGATATTTTATCTTATCTTAACCTTCAATCTACCGATCCAGCTGCATCTTACATATTTGTATCGATGATATCCCCAATGTCCATTGTATGTAGCAACTAATGCTCACTTGTCCTCGTCCTCTAAAAAAATGAGTGAAGTTTTGGTGAACTATCCCTTTAACAATCCCGTGAGCTCGTCTGCAGTGGTGACGCCTGTCGAGCCTTTGAGTGGAAACAATGCTTGACAGAAGTTTGTCACACTTAACTAAAGCTGCTTCGATATCAATAAACTTTTAATTATAGCTTCATTTAATGAGGATCATTTCCAGTGAATAATTCAGCAGTTTAATGAATCAGACCATGACTCAACTGTTAATGTGTTTTTAATTGTGGGACCATCTTTATTTGTTTTTTCCCGGGATCAAGCTAGCATAGCGTGATGACACGACAGTGGGAAGCCAAACTTCATATCTTCCTCACAGTCGTGGCAGGAGAGCGGAGTAATCAGCCACCTTCTCTGCTGTTCTCATCCGAGGTGACAGCGACTCCGGCAGCAGCGATCAATATTCCAGGATTCCACAGCAAATTCACTCAATATCTCTCACATCACCTAAATGTCAGCGATGTTCCTCGACAAGTGAACAGCCACTGAACACTGCAATAACAGGGAGGCAGCCAGACGAGAAAGTGCCAAAACATTAATTTAGAAAAAATCATTAAGCTTCTTTCTAAAGAGACGTCTGTTGGCGGCCTCAGAGGGGTAAACACTCGCTGTCAACACTTTTGTTAAGACTTTTGTTTTAAAGTCAAATGAAGGAGAAAGAAGCTCTCGCTCTTGTGTAGCTCATTAGAGAAGATTCCGGCGCTCGGCTGAAATGAATCGGCTGTCAAAGTTCCCGTATCTGCCAGACAAACACAACAGAAACAGGCAGATGAAGACAATTCCATTGTTAAAGCTCCTGCAGGTTTACAATCGCACGAGCCGAGTGGGAATTCAAAGCCACTCCAACGCATTAGCGACAGGATGTTGGAACAGCAGAAAATAGACATTAAGAACACTTGTGTGTTTGAGATGTTTCTGCCTTGATGTTGCTTCAACAGAGTCGAAGCAGAATGAAATAAACACATCAAGTCAGCGTTGGCTAACAGAAGCTGCGACCATTATTAGGAAGGGACCAAAAATGCTCTCAACTGTGTTTGCGGGTTCAAAATAGGGTTAGTGAGTGAGTTAAAACCAACAATTGATGTTTGCATCTTCAACTTCAAGATGCATGTTGTGTTAAAAAACGAGACAATATCGAACCAGTCGAGTTCCTCTTTTTATTTAAATCCATTTCAAACCTTATTGAACATTTAGTCTTTAGACCCTTACCATGATTGTATTGTTCTGATGTTAGCGAAGCATTTTGCTTGTATATCTCCGGCCTCGGTGCCGAACATCAACTGTGGAATTGTTTTGTGTTCGGACAAAAACTACTGTTCGTATAGAAATATGTAGATACGTTTTCTGATTCTTATTTTGGGGGAACCTGGGGTTTTTCCATGAGGAGTTTGTATGTTTCCTTGCACAGTCCTCAAAACTCACATTTTATCGTTTGTCGGTGTGTGTGTTACAGGTTGTGTGTCTTTGCTACTGGCTAGCGACTTGTAAAGGATGTCCCCTGACTATATCTCCAAGAATCTGGCATAGACCTCAACCCCCGCCCCCAAACTGCAGAATGAATGTTTATCTTTTTCCAAGTTTTAAAACAGTTTACAATATATAATATATTTCTTTTGTACATTCTGGGGGGGTCTCACTGTAATTAATGAAACCACTTGTCAAAATGTCAGGTCGTGTAAAAGGCGTGCAATTACTTAAAGACACGCGCAAGCGATCACAAACACAGACATGCTGATTCACGCAGGACTAGTATTATCACCCAACGTCTGTGTTTGGTGAATTAGAGAAGGTAATTCGCGGCAGAATTATTACATTACAAATCACAGACATGGGGCGTGAAACTCAGACATTCTCCATTATTATTACAAATTACCAGAGGTCCCCAGGTAATACTTATCCCGTGCGTATAGGGCTTTAGTTACTTCAATTACAGACAGGATATTGAATTTTGCATTTCAAATGTTGTACCCTTGAGTTTGTTTTTGGAATAATTGAATTAAATCATTTTTATATAGAAAGGTTAAATTATTATTAATTAATTAATTTATGGAATAATAATAATTAAAGAAAACGTTATATATTGCATATGGTTTGGTTTTGGTTTACTATGTTGGTTTAGTCTGGTAGCTGTTCTGTTGTACCTGCATTATTTAAATTATTTTATATTGAATTTAAAGGGCTACAAATTAAAAATATCAAATTTACTACATTAACTACATTTTTTAATAATTGGAATTAGAATATCAAACTCTATGTCACTCAATTTAAGAGATTTCGATTTTTGAATTCAATAAAAACCAACTAAACCCTCCAATGATTGAATCCAATGGTTAAAAAAGTCAAATTCAACCATTCAATATTTGATGGCACTAATATTCTATTACAAGCTTCACAAAGCTTCCCTACTTCTGGGAACAAGAGCTCACTTTGACAGAAATGAAAGGCCACAAGCTGTTATACCTTTCAACAAAATGGACGTGGAACAGGAAGCAACGGATTATTATTCAGGACAAACGCCAGCAACACAACAGTCCCGCCACTAAACGACAACAGAATGCGGTAATGACAGGGACGTCCTTCAACACAATTCTACCTTTCGAGCTGCTGATTCACTCACAGTGGAAACAAAAGCCAGTCCTGTCAGAGGTAAATGGTTTTCAGCTCGTGTGCATCGAGTCTCTGCTCTAATGTGCTGCTGAAATGAGACTGTAAACAAAGAGAAACCACCAGGCGTCTCTTATTCCGTTTCACTGGAAAAGGTTGAAATTAGCTGGAGGCAAAGCTGTTAGTGTTTCATGCTCCAGCAGACTAGAAACCGTTCAGAGGTGAAGGAGTTGCCGCGTCCTACCAGGTGGCTTCTTGTTTCACTGTTGAGCCCCGTGAACGTTCCCCCGCTCATCCATTGTTTTCACTGTGTTGTGTTCCTCAAAGCAAATTGTGCTCGGGAAGGATGAGACGATTGGATCGATGCTGCAGAATAAAACGCTCAAAAACAAGATGACGGGAATAAATTGTGCCAGAATCTCATTTGTGTGCTTTATTGAGCCTCGTGTGGCCCCGTTTGATATTGCTCTTCTGCTTTAAAATGCAATTTACAAGCGATCAACTTCTTGTGAGTTGATAAGTGTTTGATTTAGGAAAATCAATGGACACAGACGATGACTGGATAAACGCTCTGCTTTAAGAAAGACGCAACACAACAAGATAAGTGTTTCTTCACATATTTACATCTGGTTTTCACGCTTACGCGGCTTTGTGGGTTTTGTTTATGTTCATTTTAATGTAGCGACTGCAGCTCAATTGTCTGAATTTTCGTCCAAAAAGACACTTAAAAACCTCCAAATATCTCCATACTGCTTGTCTTTAATTTCTTGTATTGAAAGCTAGGCAAGAAAAATGACTTGATGGCTGAATGATGGCTGAAGATGATGATGCTAAATACGGTGATTCATGCTTGTGACGACACTGAGACACTGGGTCAGGCGGTGAATGTTCTCATCTCATATAATCTTCTGCTTATCCAGGTGTGGGTCGTGGGAGCAGCAGCTTCAGCGGGGAGGCCCAGGCAGAGCTACATTATCTAGCTCTTCCAGCTGGGAGACAGAGTCTCTGCAGCGTTTCCTGGGACTACCTCAAGGTGCCCCCACTAGTGGGACATGCCCTGAACAACTCAACAGCGAGGCATCCTGATCAGATGCTCACGCCACCTCAACTGCAGAGGTGCAGCGGCTCTACTCCGAGCCTCTCAAGGATTACTTTACTTTACTCACCTAATCTCTAGGAGAAGGTCCAGCCACCCAAAGGAGAAAACGAATTGCTGGCTGCTTGTAACCATGATCTTGTTACGGTAACTACCCAGCGTTCGGTATACATAGGGCTTTGCCTTATGGCTCAGCTCTCTCTTTACCACCATTGATCGTTGCAGGGTCCGTATAACTACAGATGCCGTCCCAATCCGCCTGTCAACCTCACCCTCCATTCACACTCGTGAACAAGACCCCAAGGTACCTAAACTCCTTCACTTGGGACAATATCTCATGCCTAATGCAGAGAAGTCAGGTTCTGATTTTCATCGCTGCCGCTTCACACTTGGTTGCGACCCCCTTCCATTGTCTGTTGAGGCCAACAGGAACACGTCATCCGCAAAAAGCAGTAACCCAATCTCGTCCAAGTCGTGGAACTGTGGATCAGCTATACACCGTCGGCGGGATCCTTGAGGGTGCATGGGAGTTTGCCCAACCTGTCCACATGTTTTTTCTGGATCGGGAGTAGGGATTCAACCATATTTGTCCCTCGGAGGTCTAGGTGCTCCAGGAATATAGGGTCTCAGATACCCTGTTGGACTGTCTGTTCTCTGTACGACGAGTCACAGATTGGTCCCCATAGGTAAGTATTGAGTATTAAGACTTGTTTCCAGTAAGGGTTGGACTCCCCTTTGTCACAGATTCTGTAAATAACTTTTATGTACAGAGTTCCTAGGCGTAGGGGGGGATGCGGTTTGGTGTATATTCCGTATTCTACAAAACCTTTATAAAGCAGAGTGAGAGAGTAGTCTGACCCGGTGATATGTTGGCAAGTTTAGGAGCCAATCAGCATCAAGTATACTCAACTAACTTGGTTTCCGGCTGTTAGCCGATAGCAACGGTGTGTTATATGTACATGGCGCGAGCAGAACAACCACAATTTTAGCGTGTTTTTTTGTCCCGCAGAACTCAATGACGACTTTGTCCAATGTTCAACATCTGACTGCATCATTCCCGCCTGCAGCTGAGACGACGCGTTTGGAGTCCACACCAGCAGGTTTCCTTGTTAACAATTGCACTCGCGCTATCATCACAATGTATTCCGAGAGCCAACAGCTCAGCGACGTGCGCGAGTCATTTATCTCACTTATGTAAAGATTGTCAGAGCATATTAAAATATTAACAGGATCTTCCCTCCACTGTTGAGCCTGCATCTAATGAGGCGGCGCGCTTCTTCATTTGTTTTCCGTGTAAGAGAACAGCAACCTCATGTAGCGGCTGTTACTGACAGAAGAGAATGTTCCGCCCTGCGGGAAAACACAGTCAGAAGCACTTGGGAAGTTGGATGTTCTCCTCAAACAATGTCATGTTTTTTAGGAGAAAACAACCGCCTTGGTAATTACCTGCAGTGTGTCACATGACTAGAAACCTAGGAGAGCAATCAAGGCCCTGTCCTCGTGTTTCATAAACAGTCAATTAAACATGTTTTTAAAAAGTTTTATGATCAAAGATATTCACAAAATCCAGCTTTGCACTCGACGCAGCATTGAGAATATGTTCCAGAACGTTCTCTGCTGCAGTGGCCTCTGCGGATTCATCTGTAAAATTCTTCTCTTGTTCCTGTTTGTGATTCTGCCGGTATAACATCACAAGCCAACACTTTCTGTCATTTCAATGCCGGTGTTTTCTCTGCAGTCTCTTCTGGCAGCGTATTTTCTCGGTTTCTCTCACTAGGCGTCTTTCGGCTCCGGGGTTCCGACAACGTCCTTCAGCTCTGATTGCTGTCATCTGAGGTTCCTCTACGAAACTCTTGGAAAAGCTTTTAACTTTCTTCACAGTTTCCTGCTCACACGGATCTGAGACGCACATAGTTCACGCCCCTTGTCTGCTGTTTATTCTCTTTGTTTTGCCTACAACAATTGTTTTTGGAAGTTAAAAAAATCTATTGTAATAGATGTGTCTTTTATTGCTTCAAACAACCAACAATGTCATTTTAAACGTGTAATTACAACAATCTGATAGAATCTGTAATGTGATTTATGAAAGATAATGACATCTACACGGGCCACTCATGTGAAACTGAAGTCTTCTCCAAGATGCAGTAAGTCCCTCATCATGATCAAGTAATGAACGTATTACTTTATAAAGTTCGTCGGAAATCTGGGCAAATGAAAGATTACGAGAGCGAAGTCCATTATGACGTAATAATTGCTTCACCCCTCTTAAGCTTGCTGTAATCATGCGCCGCTTTGTTTATACACCGAGTCCTTTGGAGGTGGAAACTTTAGGAAATTGATGACGGGCAGTGACAAACCTCAATGCCTGACCGATCACACTCAAGTGTATTTAGTGGGCGGGGCTTAAGATAATTTTCTAATGTAAATATTTCAATGAAAAGATAGTTTTGTACAAACAAATACTGATGATACAATAGAGGTTCAACATCTATTTAAGACACACTTAAATCAACAAATTAGTAAAAAACTCATTTTTCGTTCTTAACCATTCAAATATCTCTTGCCTAATATTTTGATTGTTTGTTCTAAACTGAGTGACAGGAGAAGCCAGCAGAGCTGCCATGGTACCATCATTTTTGAGTCATTTTTAACACACATTTAAACTTCAAGAATATGATTCCAACCCCACCGATGTGAGAAGAGTTTGTTCGATTTTATTACTCTCTGTCTATAAAACTACTAATGTGTGGGTTTATGATCTTTCTGACGTCCGGATGATTTATCTACAGAAAAACTTTACACTTTGATCAATCCTCGTCCTGAGCAATCGTTTCTTGAACACATATTTAACTTTATTTTCATCTCATATGAAAGTTTTTATAATAAAAGACATATTTCCTCGCCATTTCATAACACATCAGATAACATTACATTTTTTCAACTACATAACTGTATTGGGTTGATTCCTGCAGCACTGGAGCAGAACATCCCTGAGCAGAACATCCCAGGTAAGAGAAGACGGCAAAGCTAAGAGGACAGTAAGAGAGTTCAGATGTGCCAAACTGCAAACTCTTTTTGAGGGAAAGTTTCTCATCCAAAAAAGGAACGTCAAAGACGGCAAACGCATCTCTGTGTTACGCCTGACAACACGAACGCTGGGTTGTTTTGTCTGCTTCTGTCAGACAGATCAAGGGCTCGACTCTTTTTCCAGGTTGTTTTGTTCCAACACTCCGGCTCCATAAACCTTTTCTTGACAACGGTAGTATTTTGGCACTAATTGTTGCTTGGAGGCAAAAACAAAAGGCAAGACGAAAGACTGGCAGGTTTGATTTTTTAAATTGCTTTGCTCATCTGAAATAATCCTTTAAAGAGATAGTTCACCCCAAATTCACTGTTCATTCACTGTTCACTCATTTTCTACCCATGTCGACTAATGGATGGGTTCATTTTCAGAGTTATCAGTTCCTTTAAAGAGTTATAGAAAAACCGTTTGTTCATTTTAATGTAGCAACTGGAGCTCAGTTTGTCTTTATCTTCGTCCAACAAGACACGTTTAAAAACATCCGATCACCTCCATACTGCTAATCTGTAACGTCCATATTGTGTTGAAGCCTCGACATGAATTTTTAAGAAAAATAACTTGAACAAGGCTATATTTGAGGTTTTTTTAGTGGATGCTGCTAGGCTAGCAGCTAGCTAGTACTACTGTCTACACTGGACATCTGAGTAAAATGAACAAACATTTTTCCTTTGAAAAGGAACAGATCGAAGCGTAGTGTAGCGTAAGAAAGAGAGTAAATCACGTCCGTTATCACTGCAAAGTACCAATAGAGGCCATACAATGACAGCACAACTTTAATCAAAAGTTCTCCCAAAACGTTAGTATTTGATTCTGCTGCCCGGCTCTTGTCTCAATCGAAACACTGTACAGAAAGGTTTCCTTAACAACAAATGGTCATTTTAAACGACGAAGAGAACATCCAGCCAAGCTAATGTCTGATTATATTGTACGGCAATTATTCTGTGAAATTCAATTCAAGCAAAGACGACCCAGGGAGTCATTGCTCTCGGAGTTAGTCCTCTGTGTGCAATTGCTCAGCAGTGCATGATGGGATAAATACTGTGATCCTCTGTTGTGACCACAGGGTCTGGTCAGGTTAAAACAGAGAACGGTCCACTTGAGAACAGGAGGCTGAAACAGCTTGTTGATGTCAGCTCAGGATTCTTTGCTAAAGCAGGACTTACAGGCCACATTTATATAGTTGTTTTATTTTATTATTCGCTAATAGGTGATTGTTTTTTCCACAATACTGATATTGAGAGCAGTAGATTTATTGTTTTTTTAATGAAAAAATTTGAATTTTTAAAGGGTTTTTAAAATTAAAATGATTCAATTTCTTTATATACAATTATCATGCAGATATTCCCAGAGTTTGTGATTGAGGACAAGAGGATACAGTCGACTCTAACAGTTTTCAAAGTTGATGTTAAATATTTTGATTTTGAAATAAATTAAATTAGTTACAACTTCGTCAGGAGTCATGTGGTCGGTAAATTCTGTTATGCCAGAGTCAAGTAAACTGGCAATACTACAAATGTATCCTTGTTCTCACAGTATCGCAATTGTGGACTGAATCGACAACTCCCAGGCGTAATGCTTCTCTAAAGAAATTATTAATTTATACACACTGTAACAAAGATGCAAAACAGTCGATTTTTCTCCTCACATCTCAGTGCACTTCCGCATGCTTGGAAAAAAGATCTAATTTACATCAAATCTTAACATGTATAAAACATTTATGCAGATCATAAATATATATATTTTTAACCAGGAGAGATCAAAGAAAGATCAAATTATTTTATTGATTTATTTTTGGCTGAAAACATAAGTAGAACCTTGTGATATGACTCACATCATCCGTATCAACTATTTCCACAAACTTTTTTGGTCTCTTGAAGTAACACTCCAAGTCATTTATCATTTCGGCTTTAAAAGTTGTTTTTTTTAGCCGCAGCAGGAGCCGCCACACTCCGCTTCAGTCACAAGACGCCATTTCTACCACACGCTGCTGAGCACATTGGCTCATTGATCAGAAATCCCTCAGAACTTGGTGAAGACCCAACATAGCTCCACATGACAACCAGCCACCAGGAGCTCCACATGCCTGTTGGCTGTTCTTTCCCGACGTTACTGTGAGCTGATCATTGCTGATCATATCAGACAATCTCAGAGTCAATTTATTGAATGGGCTCCGTGAAAATGAAGACATCCGTAGTAAACAAACAGGATGGAGAAAAAGGGAGAATGGATTCAGGGTCATGGTTTTCGTAGATAAGAAATATTGCAAGCTCTTTCAGTCTACACTACTCTGTACTGGAAGTGCACACGATGTTTACCTGGAGTACCTCCTGTTTGTTTAGCATGTTGGCTTTCCTTTTTTTAATACAAGATGGACGTTACGGAGGTATTTAGATGTTTTTAAGTATCTTTTTGGACGAAGATGAAGACGAAGACAACTGAGCTCCAGTCGCTACATTAAAATGAACAAACACTTTTGTCTGTAACTCTTAAAAGTAATAGATTACTCTGAAATGATACAAGCTTAAAATAACGATCGGACCGGACCCACTTCTCCTGGCGACTTCACAGATTGCAGAATGGTCCCGAGCTGTAGGAGGCTTGCTATACAATTCAAATTTCCGACCCAGAGGGTCGTCCTTTCCGGCCAAATTGTTCTTTCAAGTTCCCTGTGTCACCGATCCCCCACTGAGAGTGTTCCTAATTTCCTTTGAATCTGATGAATCAAATGTTCTCGGGCGGAGGTCACATGTTGTGGTTTTGTTTTCCTGTCTTCTGCTCCCCCCCTAAGGGTCTCGCCGGCTTCGTTCTTTGATATACAAAATAAGGTGTGATTGGCAGGCAAACAATGTTTGAATCTACCGCTGTTATGACTCTAATTCTTACTTTATATTTGATTATCTTTTAACAGTAATTTAAGTATGGCATATACGTATATAACAATTTTAATCAAACAATAGAAACGGACGGAATTTAGAATTTTGGGTGACCTATCCCTTTAAATGTTTTTATCCAAGCAGGACAGTGAACGACCGAAACCACCTGCTCATGGTGTCTTCAACAATTCTTTCACCTTAACTACCAGGATGAGTGACCGGGAGATCGAGGAAGGATTTGGACAAATTAAAGAGGGATTTTCCTCCGATTGTTGTGAATCAAATCCTCACATCAGCACTTTCGTCTGTGTGCATGTGTGGCATCTGCTTTGCTGTCTAAGCACGAAACTCAAGCTATCGGCCCAGAACGGAAGCGGCGTTCATCAGACTGAGGAGCTGCCAGCTTTGTCTTGCCCTCCAGCCAAGAATGCTAATTGGTCTATTTAAGGTCTGTCCGTTCTTGGCAACCAAAGTGTTCATACATATTTAAACCCGGATCAATGGAGAGCGTGTTTGAGAGAGAAAACATACAGCACATTTATCACAAGCGGTCAGACTCACGCTCTGATTTACTGTTTGGATTAAACAAGAGGAGGAGCTGCGTGGTTTGACCTCAGCGACGAGGCGACTTGGTGCATTTAAAATCTAAACTTAGATTAGAGATGTAAAAACCATGATGGTATTCATCCTCCGGCTGACATTTAAATTCAACTTTATCTTTTTCCTGGCACTAACACACTATAGAGAAGAGAGCGCCGTGAGGAGAAAAGATAAGATCGGCGAATGAGAGGTTACGAAAGCAGAAACCATTATGACAAAATAATGGCTTCACTCCTCCTCCAACCCGCTGTAATCACGCTTTGGTTTATACAACAAGTCCCTTGGAGATGGAGACTTCCGGGATTGATGACGTGCGGTGACAAACCTCACAGCAGAGTGGGTGTGGTTATAATAAACAAGAAAAAATCTGTTAAAGTGTTTTGAGCACATTTTCAATTGTAGATATTTTATTTCGCATCAGTCTGTTTTGTACAAACAGACTGATGCGAACAATTGAGGTCCAACATCTACTTCAGACCCACTTAAATCGACACATTAGTTGGCCTCCCATCCGAGTGGCCGACCCACATGAAAGTCGTGTGTAGACTTGTAGACTCATTAGTACGCTTTTCTAAAAATACTTCTCCTTGCTGAGATGCTGCTTGGCTGCCTTCTGTCTCTCCTCAGCACAATGATGAGTGCGGAATAATGAGTTTGGCAGGCATGTTGTTATTGTGTGCACGTTGACTTCCCCCGCGACAGAGCATGGCAACGTTCACATACCTATTAGAGACAGGCTGCTGACATGATTACAACAGTTATGTCCTCCTTTGAGCCCAAGGAATGGTATTTATGAAGCTTCATGAAGCCTCAGTGCCCACTAGATGGCATTCTATTCTAATCAACCTGGCTTTGTTCTTTAGAAAACCCTATTTACGAAGCTTCGGCAGCCCATAACTTCTGAAATACTCAACTAGTTTCAGGTTTTTCACTTTCTATTATTGCATCCTCTAGATCATCCATTTATCTCTTTTCCATCCCTCAGTAGAACATTCCATACGATTTGGCCGGTGTGAAGAACGAGTGTGGCCGGGGAGCCCTCGGACTCCTGTAAAGCCTGAAATTCCCGTCCCCGACTGAGGAGCAGCCTCCAGCAAGAAGAGGGAGTTTTCCGACTAAATGTTTATTCGGTTAATTAAATTACAGAAGAAAGCGAAAGTGGCTGCGAGCTGTGAACAAGAGAAGCGTTTGTCAGAACAATGTGTGAACACACAAGTTCTATTCTGATTTATACATGGATGTTTATGACCGACAGCTGCGGAAAAGACTACACTTCTTTTTCTTTGACATTTATGACTAAAGCCGTGAGAGTGCACGACGCCTCTTAATGGTCCTAGAGAAAGAGCAAGATCTTCAAAAAACAGTTTAACACGTGTTTTTTTGCAAGATGTTGCTCTTTAAAAAAGGTCGGGGACATTTCTTCAATACATAAAAGTGCAATAAAAAAACGAGAAGAACTCTTTTTTTAAATGTATATTGAGGTTGGTATCATTTCTGAACTTTTAATTTTAATTTCGCCCAAAAGTTAAGATTGCTGTGTCTGTAAAAAATAAGAACCAGAGTATATGCTATTATTTTGTTTACAACAAAAGGAAAAGCGCAACAACAAAAACATAATAACAATCACACAACTACAACATTAACTCAGGCCACATTCTGCTTCTCTACTGTCACTTCTTCTTCTGGGAGCGTGGACGGCGGAACAGGAAGTGTTTTGCACTGTGTTTTGCTTTATAGTTTGTTATAAAGAAATATGTGTTTAATTTGTCCCGGTTCATTGTTTATTGCCGTAGAGCCGTGTGGACAACAACACGGTCTATTGTATGGATGGTATGTATGACAGTTTACCTCTAAAACATTCTTAATTCACAGTGTATACTTCAAAACAACCTTTGAAAAATCATGTATACAAGACAAAACATTTGTTTATACTGTATTTTTAGCAAATAAAATAATGTAAACCTGGTTGTGCTTTCAATTTTATAATTTAGTTTTTCATTTTGAGCTTTTCTTTTGCGATTGTGTTCCGTTCAACTGATAATGAAGTTTCGTGAAACATTGTCGTCATCTTCGGAGCATCTTGGCATCAAAATAATGGAAGGTTTCGTTGAAATTAGGGGCTCAAAGCCGAGGAGATTTAACCAGTCGTAATAATTGTACGTTAAGACTCCAGCGGCTCCTCCCGGATCACATGAGGTTTGGATTCATCAGGAGCCGTTTCAGATGAATGTGTTCATTTTTATTCAAGCACTAAAAAAAACATTATTTTTAGCCTCATTATGTAACTGCTCACACCAATTCAGCGAAGCACATCTAATTGTGAGACTGGATCTAACTGAGGATGAGGTCCGGCATTTCCCCCGCAGTCTTGTGAACCTTCCCCACCGTCTCCATCACCCTGAGCTGCAGTCGGCTGTTGTCGTCCATCGGTCTCACGGAGCAAAGTGACAGAAGAAGCAAAGCTCGTCGAGCGTTTCCAAACGCTGACTTTTCCTCACAAAAGGTCACAGATGATCTGCTCCCCGGGCTAAAAACAAACCCCCCACCCTGCCACCCTATTGTCATCAGATGTTGGACTTGTCGAGACTAGCCGTCCCTGGGAAAATCTTCATTTGTCTCTTTAAAACTTGTGTTGATTGTTGTTTGCCTAGGAGATGCTACTAGAGGCTGCTTCTGATGATGTCATCTTCAAACTCCAGCGACTGTAAGTAATATCGTTGATTTTGACTGGAATGGACTGAGCGACTGCAGGGCCACATACTTAAATATGAATGAACAACAGATGGTGGCCATCAGTCAGAAAGGAGATCAAGCTCTACTGTGGAGTCCGCCGCGGGGGTTGTGTTATGTCGATGTACTGGACTTCTTCAGGTGCAGTTGTGGTTCTCAGCGCTCGCCACGGAATCAAGTCGTTAAAAAAAATCTTTCCCTTCCTGCACGTAAAGCCGTTGCTGGGAATTTGCAGCTTCACATTCACTGCCGCTACTGAGAGTCTGAGGCGAAGAAGTGGTGGGAGGCGGCGGCGGTGACCCCGCTGATGTCGACTCGCCACTGTGGGCTTGTGTTCTTGGTCTTGGTGCGTTGCCAATTACAACTACGCCCGCTCCTAGCTCGAGCGCTCACACAGCGGCAGCAGAAACTTAAAGTCCTCAAACACACCACCTCCAGCAGCTTCTCAATGGAATCCAAAACAAAAATCTTATTTCATTTAATGTGTCTGAATGCATTTCATTGTATTGTATTGTATTCCATTAATTATATCATTGTAATCACACTTGAATGTAAGCTTTCCCTTTTTATTGTGTGTTTTTATTATTTATTTCAATCTTTTCATTCTGTACTTTCATGTCCTGTGTTATGTTTACTAGACAGGCAATGAACTGGAATAACAAACAAATTTAACCCTTGTGTTAGCTCTGAAACCAGAAGCAAAATGAGGGATACCTCAAACACATTTGTTACATATATATATATATACAGTATATATTTCCTTTCCTCTTTTATATTTCCTTTCCTCTTTTGCAGTTCAATATAGTGTGTTTGAAATAAAAAATATTGTATTGTTTATTATATACATTATCTTTTATCATTTGTATTTACAATTAACATGCAAATATTCACGCCATTCATTTTTCGTGTTCAGCAGTAATTACAGCCTCTGCAGTAGAAGGAACAATAACATCCTCTCAGATCCTGGCAATGGCTGAGAATGAGAGGATACGTTCGACTTCACCACTTTTGAAAATTCATCAACGTATATATACGTAACATTATAAAGTATAATCCTGTCGTATCGTGATACGCATCGTATCGCCCAATTCTCGCCACTACATAAACCTAAAAAAGAGGTTGTTTAATTATATAAATAGTCTTCGAACGGTAAAAAAAAACCCGATATTGATGTGAAATGTTGATAACAACGCACAAACAAAGAGTTGTGTGTGTCATTTTTGACATTTGTGATTGTGTAACGTATTGTGATTGAGATGAGAAACTTTAGAATCCAAAAAAAAGAAAGAAACAAATGTTCCCTGAACAGCTTCATGATGTTCCTTCCTTCTCATTCAGTGAGGATTTCAACAAAAGAAAATCGAGGCAAGCGAAAATTTCGTGTATGAGGTTGAGGAGAATTTAAATGTTCACATTAGAGTCTCCCTGCTTCTCCCCGCTCGGACCGTCACTCACGTTGATGTTTGCCGAGGCGTGTTTGAGCATCGGAGACGTGACGCAGATAAAAGTTGGTGAATTACGTCTTGAAAAGGAGGCTTGAGTAGCAGGTAGAGGAGCTTTCGCTTCAGCATGAGGTCCTTCAATTACCTGCACAGTTCGGCGCGACCCGCCGGTTCATCGCGAAACACCATCAGCCACATGTCACCCGTCGTCACCGCCGGTCCGATCATCATCGTCGCTCCACATCTGCTCTAATTATCCCTCCGAGTCGGCCGCTGTGTAATCAACGCCGCGTTGTCATTCTACCTGTAATTAGTGATGTCATCAAAGTGTCAACATGATGTTCGCCGCGCCCCCGGAGTTTAACATCTTTCAAACTCATTAGCTTGCCCGTGCTGTCGCGGGAAACGTTGTTTGGGATGTAGCGAGGATCTGTTGCTTGTTGAAACCTCAATAAGCTTCGGTTACTAGCGAACCGCGTGAACGTCCACATGGCGACCGATCGTTTGTTTTGTTTCACGGACGATTGCGTGTTCAGGTGAGTAATAATCGGAGCGTCGAACTTTCCACCGTCTGATACAAATGAGTGAATTATGGAACAACAAGCTTCCAGACACTTTGAACAGCTCAATAATATAGACTCTGAACTCACAGCTGCTCACAGGCTTCCTTATCTTTTAACTTATTCTTATTCTACTCTGTACACTTGTGTGCACTTGTAAGTCTTGAAATACACAAAGATAACTACAGTTACCTGTAATGTTTCAACAATATACATGAAGATAGTTATACTGTTAGCTTAGCATCACTAGCATTGCTGCGTGTTAAGGACGTTTTTATCCTCTAAAAAGCACAAACTTCTTAAAAATCACATGTTTCCTCACCAGATAAAAACGTCTTATTGAGGAGTTTAAAATAATATTATCAATATAAATGTACTTTTTAGCAGTCAAAGAGGTGAAAAAATACATGCATACACCAGCAGTAATGGTGTTGTTGTTAGATTAGCATCACTAGCATTGCTGCTTGTTAAGACCGTTTTATGCTCTAAAAAGCACAAACTTCTTATAATGTCACCTTTCTTCTGGTGAAGAAACATCTAAGTGAGGAATTTAAAAGAAGATTATCCATATAAATGTATTTTTACAGTAGTCACAGAGGTTAAAAAGTACATGAACGTACCAGCAGTAATGTTTTTGTTGTTAGCTTAGCATCACTAGCATTGCTGCTTGTTCTAAACCGTTTCATCCTCTAAAAATCTTAAAATGAAACATTTCTTCTTAGTGAGCAGATTAACAAAATATGATATGCTGAAATGTATTTTTTAGCACTTTAAACGGTAATAAAAATGCATGAATATAGCAGCAGTAATGTTGTAGTCAGTTAGTTATAACAAGTCCGAACCAATAGTCTAACAATGGCTTGTTTAAAGTCCGGCAATTTATAGCGACAGGATGATCGGTTGCACGTAGCTCTGTGTTACCTGAGACACTTTAATTTTGTAACTCGTTTCCTCAATCTTTTCAACAAAGATAACGCGAAATAAATGAGATTAAATACTATTTTTGCAGCAAGGATCACATGAAAAAAAACTGCACTTTGTATGAATCATCGAAAAAAAAAATTGCATTATTTTATATTTTCCACGTTGCGACACACCCCGCTGTGTCGCTACCAGGTTTAGTGGCGATGCCTTTATTTACTTTTAGAGGCGAGTATTTGATCGTGGACTCTACCTTCAACGATTAGCAACATCACAGGGACGTCCGAAGATAATTGATGATTGAACGATTTCCTTAAAGAGAGGAAACAACGTGTCCGGTCAAGTTAGGACCATCGGTGTGACGTCTCTCTCGCGTTGGAAGCAGATGTTCGCACTTCTTTGCGGCAGAAACGCTGCGTGAGCTGCTGAGAACTGCAGCTCTGGAAGCTTCGGCTCCTGATTTAAATTGATTTTCATCTTTTATTTGACGAACAGCGGCGTTTCGCGGCTCAGCCGCGGAAGCTGCAGATTAAAGATGATCCCCGGGATTCCTGCCGTCCATCATTCAGTCATCGCCGATCAGAGCGCCGGCGCCGGGTCACCTGACGTGGCAGCCGATCTGTCAGGGGCCCAGTGTTCCCGACGCAGTCGCCGGGCGGATCAGTATGCAGCGCCGGTCCTTGCAGTCCCGCCTGAAGAGGGATGACTGGAGGAGATATGCCATCAACCATCCTCGCCGGGAGACGCCGCCACCACGCCGCCTGTTTACTAATCAAGATTTACGCCGTTTGTTTGTACATATCAATAACTCTCCGGTGAGCGTGCCAGGACGACAAACGGGAGATCCTTTAATTGGCTCCCGGTGGGCAGAAGCAGATAAACAGCAGGTTTTCACCACTGGTGCGCCAGGCTTCAGGGACACGGAATGAGATTTAATTGCAGAATAAAAGATGCTCGAAGGAACAGTTTCAGATCGCGGGTGTCGCACGCTAGCCGGATTCGGTAGCATTTTTCCGGGTCAGTGTTGAAGGATGTCCCGCAGTAAGACGTGGACACCGGCTCAACCAAGAGTGTCCCTACGGAAAGATAGCGGAATATTAAGTCGAGTCTTCTGATGAGGGGTGAGAGTGTAACGTGCCCACCAGCAACACCGCCGCTTTGTGAGAGAGATGGAAGATAATGATGAGAGATAAAGGATGAGTTGCCTCTAAGGTCACAAACAGACTGAGAGAAGCCCTCGGCCCGCTCGGCTTTTTGGAAAACTCCCTCCATCTGGAAAAAGTTCACACACTCACCTCCATGTGAAGAAACATCTGTCCGCCTCCATGTTTCTGGATTCGGTTCACACACCACTTATTAGATGTACCTGCGTGTGTGTGTGTTTGATTGTGTACATGGGTGTAAGTATGTGCATGTTTCTGTGTTTGCATGTGTCGTCAGATGTATGTTTGTGTGAGTGTGTATGTTTTGGTGTGTTTGTGTGCATGCTTGGATGTATGTGTGTGTGTGTGTGTGTGTCTCTCTCTCTGGGTTTTTGTGTGTCTGTGCATGTGTTTTACATGAGTGTGTGGTTCGGTGTATGTGTGTTTTTATTTGTGCACATGTGCATGTGTGTGTTTCTGTATTTGTATTTGTGTGTGCGTGCGCATGTGTCTGTGCGAGTGTTTGTGTGTTTGTTCACGCTTAGATATTTTTATTTGTGTACGTGTGCCTATTTGGGTATGTGTTTGGGTGCGTGCTCCTATGAGTGTGTTTGTGTAGGTGTGCATGCTTTGATGTGTGTGTGCATGCTTGGATATGTGTTTTTGTGAAGGTGTGCATACTTGATGTCTGTGTTTGCGTAGGTGTGTGTGCTTGGATGTTTGTGAATGAGTGCGTGCTTGGATGTGTGTGTGCGTAGATGTGTAAGTAAGTAAGTAAGTCATTTTTATTTGTATAGCGCTTTTCCAGAAACTTACTTGTGTATGTGTGCGTGCTCGAATGTGTGTGTTTGTGTTTGGATGTATGTGTTTGTGTATATGTGCATGCTCTAATGTGGGTGCTTGTGTGTGTCTCCATGTGGGTGTTTTTGTGTGGAACTAACCAAGCCTCAATACCCATAAAACTGGAAGCGACACAGTCCAAGGACCAGGCCTTGCTGCACGCCCGTGCTGATATCGAGTCAACTTGACTGTTTTTCGTCAGCATCTTTATCTGGTGTCACAATATTTAGTGTTGCTGCTGCCCTCAGGTTGTGAATGTGAACATGGTCGATGGTTTTCAGTGTCTCTACACTGCACTGGATGGAAACTTAAAGACCCTCAACACATGTGTGTGAGGATGAAGGACCCCCCCCCCCCCAGCCCTTGCAAGAGAAGCTTCAGGGCTGGAGCAGCTGATGTGGTCCGAGCAGTGAATCCACCCACACTGCATGTCATCCCTGATAACAGACAAACTGTGAGCCCTCAGCACACATGGAGGGAAAATGCAGCCATATTTTTGCGGAGATGAAAATAAAAAACAGTTAATTGTGAAATCAATAATGTGTAGATAGCATCAGGTGGAATACTCCCCAAGGATTGATGCTCTCCTCGGCTGTAATTATCTATAATCTCAGCTCAGCGTTGGAGTGGAATGCTGGCACAGTCTGTGTGCCTCCTGACAGCGAAGTTTCCACTCGGCTGCTCCATGATGACGCCAAGCAGCGGAGCAGGAAATCATCAGACTCACACAGAAAGTGATTTTTTAAGATTTGTTTTACTTCCATTTCCCCACTGCAGACAATAGATTGACACTGCAATCGTCCTGTCTTCACTGTGCTAGAACCTTCAACACTCATCATGGTCAGTCTTCATCATAGTCAGTCTTCATCATGGTCCGTCTTCATCACAGTCAGTCTTCATCATAGTCTGTCTTCATCATGGTCCGTCTTCATCATGGTCCGTCTTCATCACAGTCAGTCTTCATCAGTCTGTCTTCATCATGGTCCGTCTTCATCATAGTCCGTCTTCATCACAGTCAGTCTTCATCATAGTCAGTCTTTATCATGGTCAGTCTTCATCATAGTCAGTCGTTATCATGGTCAGTCTTCATCATGGTCAGTCTTTATCATAGTCCGTCTTTATCATGGTCAGTCTTCATCATGGTCAGTCTTTATCATTGTCAGTCTTCATCATAATCAGTCTTCATCATGGTCAGTCTTTATCATGATAAGTCTTCATCATAGTCCGTCTTTATCATGGTCCGTCTTCATCATAGTCAGTCTTCATCATCGTCAGTCTTTGTCATCATCATTTTAAATGAAGACTGACGATCATGAAGACTGATGAAAAAAAAAAAAAAAAAAAAAAAAAAAAAGTCTTCATCATAGTCCGTCTTCATCATGTTCAGCCTTCATCACCGTCAGTCTTTGTCATCATCATTTTAAATGAAGACTGACGATCATGAAGACTGATGATCATGAAGACTCTTCATCATGACTCTTCATCATCATCGTCAGTCTTCATTAATATAATGAGGTAAAAAGCTCCTCCTAAATGATATGAAATAATAATCATGAATTATCATGTGGTTGAATAAGTTTCTTCTTTGTGGCTCACAGTCAACATGCCTGCAGCTGCACGCCATGTACTGAGAACACGGTCCGGCCAGACGGCAGCGAGGGCAGAAGAGGCCGTCGTGTGATGAAGTGGAATATCCTGTTGTGTTATGTGTTTTTGTTTTTGTTTTGGTCTTTATGTAACCTGCACCGCGGGTGAGAGGGAAACACAATTTGGATGCTGGGGAACACGTGGCATTGACAAATAAACATCTTGACCCTTAACTGGCCAGAGGAGCGGCTGGTTGTGTAAGAGAGCAGAGGAAACAACCTTGATGATCAGAGGCTGCTTCACTGGGTTTGGTTCTTTTGTTTTTACGTATTGACACCACAACGAGTTTATGGCACATCGAGCAGCTCTAAACAGTTTGAGGTCTTCCTCTCAAAGATGCAGTCGGTCCCTCGTCATGACCATGTTTTGAATTTATTGCTTTATAAAGTCAGAAATCTGGGCGAACGAGAGGTTACGAGAGCGGAGTCCATTATGTTGAATAATGGCTTTATTACCTTCCAGCCAGCTGTAATCACGCCCACTTTGTTTATACAATGAATCCCTTGGAGTTGGAGTCTTTCGGGACTGGTGATTGGAGACAAATCTTGATGTTTGACCAATCACAGCAGAGTGGGCGTGGTTATGATAAACAAGATTTAATCTCCCCAAAAAAAATCATTAGGCGGGGCTTAAGATCATTTTCTACTGTAAATATTTCAATAAAAATAGAGTTTTGTACAAACAGACACTGATGATACAAAAGAGGTTCAACATCTGCTTAAGACACACTTACATCAACACATTAGTTAAACCTTCTCTATTGTTCTCACATCCTAAACAAATACATCTGACTTCCCAAAGAGAACCTCGTCACGCGTCCTCTCGCGTTCTCCTTTACTGTCACATCTCGTCATGTGCCGGCGAGCTTCGCCCGCCAGACCTCCCACGACCTCCAGATGAACCTTTAAAAAACTTCGCCGTTCGCTAAACTCCACATCTGAGGCCCAGCGGAAGAAGGACCGCGTCTCCCGACGCAAGCTAGTCGTCCGACTCACTTCCCTGTCCTCTGGGATCAGACCTGACGCAACAGCACATGTTAAAGTGAACCTTCACCTAACATTCAAACTCCACTCATTTTCTACTCACCCTCATGTCGAATAAGGGTTATGTGTGTTCATTTTAATGTATATAAAGCAAACATGTTGTTTAGCACTGGGATTGTACAGGTTGTCCAGGCGAGTACAAAGTTGTGCGACATGCTTATTGTTATGCACGGACCTTAACTGGGCTGATCATCTCTCAGAGCTGCAGATTCAATTATCCCGCACTAACATTTCCACGTGGAGCCGCCAGCCGAGGAAAAGGGAAGCAGAGAAGCTTTTTCTTTCCCTCAGAAGATCAGGTCAGATTTTTATATTTAGCAAGAGAGCTAAACAGGCACATCTTCAGTTTCTGGTGGGGAAAATTAAATGCCAAGGATAAACTTTTTGTTTATTATTATTATCAGGTGTTACTTTCACATGTGGATAACTACCACCATTAGCCACGAGCTAAGCTAACAAGTCACGTTATGTTTATCGCTTCCTTCTGTTTGAATTCAATTTCCAAAAAGATGCATTTTTCCATCAATCATCGCCTGAGACCTTGGTTCCTGCACGTGTTTAAGAGATGTTACTGAAAGAATCATTGTTACGGGGTGGTATGGATGGACTACGACAGACCTCGGCAACATGCGGCCCCTTTGACAGTATTTATGCGGCCCTCGTAAGGTCAAAGTTTGATCATGGATAAATGGTTCTATTGCATTAACACATTTGTTTTGTATTTATTACTCATTTACATTTTACACTTATTTACTTTACCTTTGAAAAAACTAAGAATAAAATTGCAGCTTATTAAGCTTAATTAAAGTCATGGCCTAATGATGCATGTCCTTTTTTTTAGTGATTTTTTTTGCGTCTTTGCTCTACGGCCCCTAACAACATTCACAGAATTTAATGTGGCCCTTGAAGAATTATAATTGCCCACCCCTGGACTACGATGATTATTTTATTATAATAAAGTCAACTTTTATTTTGAAAGAAATGTATCATATAAGTAAACTCATGATCTTCAGATTTGTCCTCAAGATGAATCTGAGTCTCGTCCTCACACCAGGTTCTGATGGCTCTTGTAATCCTCATGACAGACGACGCTGTGACTCTCCTGCCCGACTCCCTTTGTCTTCTCAGCTCACCAGCAGGTCGTCTCTTGTACCGTTTGTTCCCGTGTCTCTTCAGTTCGATGCAATCTGTCTCTGATCGCACCAAGGACGTCACGTCAGCCATTATCCTTCACAGCCTTTTGCTGATGTGCTCTGTGATCGAGCCGCAGCCGTGGTGACCACAGTGTTGTCGGTTCCATTTCTGCACGCTACTTTAAGTTGAAGTTTTTTTTTTTTGAAAGTGAAGTAACACTGCCTTGCACATGGTGTTTTAACCAAGCGGTCACGATTCTCGTGAAAAAAGGGGCGTATTTGGTACACTATTTCCGGGGGTACAGGAGGGAGTCACTGCCCCTCAATGGTCTGGCATAGTTACTACAACAACATCAAGTACTTTGTACACGCGGTTTTACAAGGTGTTCGTCAAATAAATGTTCTCTTAATGGTTTGAATGGTTTAATATTAAAAAAAAAAAAGCATAAAAATATATATTTTTTAATAACTGAATTCAATGAGTTGTTTATTATAATTAAACGTTATGTAATGAATAAAAAACCAATGATATGTATCATGTATCATGTATAATTTCTCTATTTTAAAAATATGTGTAGCCTTTTAAAATTCGATATAAAAAATGTTGCAGTATTATATATTTATTTAATAAAACGACAAATTAAAAGAAATATTCTATTTTATAAATAAAAAATAATAATAATAAATAATAAAGAAATCTAACTTCATGCGTAAACAAAATTAAAATTAAAAATCAAGATTTCATTTAAAAACATCTGAAATTTTAAATTCAAGCATTGAATGATGGGAATTATATACTTTCAATCAATGATTTTCCATCTTGAATTTCTTTGAACAAAATAATTTGTGGTTGTCATCAGTCAAAATGTAGCATGTTAGCGTCAGGCTAACGTCAATCGGCCAACTGTGAGAGCTAGCACTAAGCTAACAGAATGCTAACGTACACACAATAAACACTCTAGGGGTCGCTGGCGAGCAACGTAAACAATGTAAAATTGGTGAACATCTTTTTTTTTTGTATTTTATTCACAATGATTTTTTAAATAATTACGAACGACAAATGTAGCGCAAAGGTGAATTGCCGTGACCGATTCCCGACTCTGAAACAAATCACCGCCTCAATTGGACTTGTCTCGTTAAAATGCCATTATGTGGGAACAAGCTGGAAATCAGACGGACCAGAATGATCCTCGTCATATCCGGATAATTGATAGCGCCAGAGTCTTGGCAGTCGCCGGCTTGAAATGGGGCATTATTCATAATTCATTACATTTTATATAACCGTCTTTCTTTTGAGGATTACACAATAACACGATCCCCGCTTAAAAGTCCTGGTCCGACTCGATACGGACGGACCGACTGTCCGGACCGTTTAAAACTAATGGACTTAATGGGCCGAGGCTAATTAGACAAGCTGTGGTTTTTTTTCTGCCAACTGATCGCAGTGTGAATCCACGTGATAAAACAATGTTGACATTTCACAGGTCTGGTCCAACTCTCTTCCCCCAGTCTGGATTCTGGTCATGTTCCCCCCAATGAAAAGGTCAGGCCCGAGTTGATAGCTCCCGCTGTCATGTTGTGAGAGCAGCGAGATAATGCGAGATAATTAGGAGGACGTCGGCATACGCTTGCTGCTGCTAACACGCAGAGTTAGTCGATGCAGATCATTTCTTAATTGGGACAAAGAGAAACGTCAAACGGCCAAAACAAAATCTTGCTTCGTCCTTTTCTAATCTTTGGCTCATCGAGTCTCACACCTGAGCGAGTCAGAGAGGAAAACAGCAACAGGTTGTTAATAACACGTGTTCATAACTAAGATCTTTAGTCGAACGACTGATCTCGGGCTAAATGAAAGACAACAACTCTCCAGTCATAAAATCATTTCAGAAGCTCTACCCTCTCGCTCCGTCGCCCCCTCATCTTCCCTGCGGTCTGAACCTAAAAGACTCTCCAGCCGAGAATCTGAGCTGCATTGATTGCCGAGTCCAACCATCAGTCTCAGGATGACGGGACTGGGCCAGAGCTGTGCCGCCCTACACAACAATTACTGACCTTCTCTTTCCTAAAAAGCTCTGAGTGCCATTCTGCTCCACACCGGACACACTCGAGGTTGTTTATCAAGGCTGTTATGCACACACACACGCGCACACATCCACACACACACACCTACATATGCACATAGTTACACAAAAATACACACACTCAGATTTAGTGACGTGCAGTGAGGTTCATGGTTGGTGTCAGATTTACAAGTATATAAACCAGAAAGGGAAACTTATTCAATTGGCTACTGCTTATTTGATATCTCATCAGCATCATTCAATTACATATGAAGTTTAAAAAATATGTGATTTCATTAATAATT
Source organism: Callionymus lyra (assembly GCF_982586985.1). Lineage (NCBI taxonomy): Eukaryota > Metazoa > Chordata > Actinopteri > Syngnathiformes > Callionymidae > Callionymus > Callionymus lyra. The sequence continues at coordinate 30,976,106 of NC_141818.1, forward strand.
TCTCAACAAGTCTACATTCAATTGTTGTGATATGTTGTAGGATGTTAGTCTACATCCTCTAGATCTATGGCAGTCATCGATCGTGGATCATTATTCATTTATAGCTTCATAAACCTGAACATCTTTGACATTGACATAAGAGTCAGAGCTGAAATAATTAAAAAAGGATTAGTAAATTTTAAACAGTATAGATAGCCATGATAATAAAGTATTACAAGGAAGACGCAACTGATCCAATGCTTTAAATTTAAAAGACAAGCCTTTATTTCCTCCTATAAAATGGCGTTTGGGGAATTTACCTTAAAGTTTGGCGAGAACTCTCCAGATTTAATTTTGGCTCAAGAGTGATCCCCGGGCATTAGACAAGTGGTGCTGTAATGAAATATGGACCCGCATTTTGTTGCTTCTGATTGGTTAATATTGCATCAGGCCTTCCGTGATTGGATGGATTTATCTATACCGGTACAATGTTTATTACGGTGAAAAGATAAATATTGAGTGTTAAATGGGTCAATATGAGCGTACACACACACACACACACACACACACACACACAAATACATATATATATATATATATATATATATATATATATATATATATATATATATATATATATATGTGTAGGTATAAAAATAGAAATAAACACATAGACATGAATACCTACACACACAGAGAAGGCATCTTTACCATCCAGGTCTGAGACCCGACTGCCTGGTTTTGCCGTGACTTTTAACTAACTTTTAGTTTATGTTAAATAACATAATTTTTTTTAGTGTTTTCTCCATTGAGTTTAAAGCAGCCACGGGAAGTTTGTTGAACAGCCGTCTAGTGTCGCTTCTACAGATGTACGTGTTCGATACATTTAGTTGGGGTTTGATCATGTAATGGTCAGCTTTCATGCCTTCAAAAGTTAGCACACACACACTCAAATAAGTAAACATACACTCTCGAATAAGTAAATACACACACAGAGTTCTACACACAGAAGTAAACAAACACACCCACAGACACACAAGTATAAGCACACACTCAAATAACTAAATAAACACACTTACTTACTTACACAGATTAACAACTATACACACACTTAAAGAAGTAAATAAACACACACACAAGTATACACACACACTCAAATAAGTAAATAAACACAAGAGAGACACAGAAATATACACACACAAACTCACAGAAGTAAACAAACATACACACACACACAGGCTGAAGTAAACACACACACACCAGGTGTGTTGATGGTCAGTCATGCTGAACCAAAAGAACATCTTCTCTTGACTCTTCACCTCAAGCTGCTTCAGTGAAAGAAAACAACAGACGTTGTCACTTCTCAGTTTCTCTGACATCATCAACCAACGAATCACTGCGGCAGAGACTTTCCATGTTATTAAGTCACGTCGGGCGGCTGCTAAAGACTGAAAGTGAGGAAGAGGCAGAACTCGCAGACGTCTTTATGAGCCCGCGGGGAGTGAGAAAGATGGTTCCGTTGGAGGTTTAGTGCAGCGGAACCATCAGGGATTTTCATCATGAATGTGTGGAGGGTGTTCATGAGTGTGTTTGTGTCACTGCCTTGTATTTCCACTCGCCTGCGGCGCCATAGATCGCCCTGCAGGAAAATGAAAGGGGTTTGAACTTTCGGGTTGAAACCAGTGGTCAATCAGAAAAGTTCACTTGGATAGATCAACTGAATATCTGCCCGGCAGCAATTATTCTTCACCTCTACACAACGATACAACAATACTGATGACATAGAACACATGTCATAGTTTATCAACAATACTGATGACATAGAACACATGTCATAGTTTATCAACAATACTGATGACATAGAACACATGTCGTAGTTTATCAACAATACTGATGACATAGAACACATGTCATAGTTTATCAACAATACTGATGACATAGAACACATGTCATAGTTTATCAACAATACTGATGACATAGAACACATGTCATAGTTTATCAACAATACTGATGACATAGAACACACGTCATAGTTTATCAACAATACTGATGACATAGAACACATGTCATAGTTTATCAACAATACTGATGACATAGAACACATGTCATAGTTTATCAACAATACTGATGACATAGAACACATGTCATAGTTTATCAACAATACTGATGACATAGAACACACGTCATAGTTTATCAACAATACTGATGACATAGAACACATGTCATAGTTTATCAACAATACTGATGACATAGAACACATGTCATAGTTTATCAACAATACTGATGACATAGAACACATGTCATAGTTTATCAACAATACTGATGACATAGAACACATGTCATAGTTTATCAACAATACTGATGACATAGAACACACGTCATAGTTTATCAACAATACTGGTGACGTAGAACACATGTCATAGTTTATCAACAATACTGATGACATAGAACACATGTCGTAGTTTATCAACAATACTGATGACATAGAACACATGTCATAGTTTATCAACAATACTGATGACGTAGAACACATGTCATAGTTTATCAACAATACTGATGACATAGAACACATGTCATAGTTTATCAACAATACTGATGACATAGAACACATGTCATAGTTTATCAACAATACTGATGACATAGAACACATGTCATAGTTTATCAACAATACTGATGACATAGAACACATGTCATAGTTTATCAACAATACTGATGACATAGAACACATGTCATAGTTTATCAACAATACTGATGACATAGAACACATGTCATAGTTTATCAACAATACTGATGACATAGAACACATGTCATAGTTTATCAACAATACTGATGACATAGAACACATGTCATAGTTTATCAACAATACTGATGACATAGAACACATGTCGTAGTTTATCAACAATACTGGTGACGTAGAACACATGTCATAGTTTATCAACAATACTGATGACATAGAACACATGTCATAGTTTATCAACAATACTGATGACATAGAACACATGTCATAGTTTATCAACAATACTGATGACATCGAACACATGTCATAGTTTATCAACAATACTGATGACATAGAACACATGTCAAAGTTTATCAACAATACTGATGACATAGAACACATGTCAAAGTTTATCAACAATACTGATGACATAGAACACATGTCAAAGTTTATCAACAATACTGATGACATAGAACACATGTCGTAGTTTATCAACAATACTGATGACATAGAACACATGTCATAGTTTATCAACAATACTGATGACATAGAACACATGTCATAGTTTATCAACAATACTGATGACATAGAATACATGTCATAGTTTATCAACAATACTGATGACATAGAACACATGTCATAGTTTATCAACAATACTGATGACATAGAACACATGTCATAGTTTATCAACAATACTGATGACATAGAACACATGTCAAAGTTTATCAACAATACTGATGACATAGAACACACGTCATAGTTTATCAACAATACTGATGACATAGAACACATGTTGTAGTTTATCAACAATACTGATGACATAGAACACATGTCATAGTTTATCAACAATACTGATGACATAGAACACATGTCGTAGTTCATCAACAATACTGATGACGTAGAACACATGTCGTAGTTTATCAACAATACTGATGACGTAGAACACATGTCATAGTTTATCAAAAATACTGATGACATAGAACACATGTCATAGTTTATCAACAATACTGATGACATAGAACACATGTCATAGTTTATCAACAATACTGATGACATAGAACACATGTCATAGTTTATCAACAATACTGATGACATAGAACACATGTCATAGTTTATCAACAATACTGATGACATAGAACACATGTCAAAGTTTATCAACAATACTGATGACATAGAACACATGTCAAAGTTTATCAACAATACTGATGACATAGAACACATGTCAAAGTTTATCAACAATACTGATGACATAGAACACATGTCAAAGTTTATCAACAATACTGATGACATAGAACACATGTCATAGTTTATCAACAATACTGATGACATAGAACACACGTCATAGTTTATCAACAATACTGATGACATAGAACACATGTCGTAGTTTATTAACAATACTGATGACATAGAACCCATGTCATAGTTTATCAACAATACTGATGACATAGAACACATGTCATAGTTTATCAACAATACTGATGACATAGAACCCATGTCATAGTTTATCAACAATACTGATGACATAGAACCCATGTCATAGTTTATCAACAATACTGATGACATAGAACCCATGTCATAGTTTATCAACAATACTGATGACATAGAACACATGTCATAGTTTATCAACAATACTGATGACATAGAACACATGTCATAGTTTATCAACAATACTGATGACATAGAACACATGTCATAGTTTATCAACAATACTGATGACATAGAACCCATGTCATAGTTTATCAACAATACTGATGACATAGAACCCATGTCATAGTTTATCAACAATACTGATGACATAGAACCCATGTCATAGTTTATCAACAATACTGATGACATAGAACACATGTCATAGTTTATCAACAGTACTGATGACATAGAACACATGTCATAGTTTATCAACAATACTGATGACATAGAACACATGTCATAGTTTATCAACAATACTGATGACATAGAACACATGTCATAGTTAATCAACAATACTGATGACATAGAACACATGTCAAAGTTTATCAACAATACTGATGACATAGAACACATGTCAAAGTTTATCAACAATACTGATGACATAGAACACATGTCATAGTTTATCAACAATACTGATGACATAGAACACATGTCAAAGTTTATCAACAATACTGATGACATAGAACACATGTCATAGTTTATCAACAATACTGATGACGTAGAACACGTCATTGTTTATCAAGAATTTCAGATTGATCAAGTTCACACGCCACAAATCTCTGAAAACATTTACTAGTTTTTCAGTCGACAAAACATCAAGGTCGAGTAATATATTGATTAAATATTATATTGATTTTAACATTGTGTTTTGGACCCGTCTATATGTTTAATATAATTTCACTTCCACTAATTTATAAATTGAATGAATAAAAATACAGTAACTGTGTTTTATGTTTCCATTAATGTATACAGTCACAGAAATGTTAATTAATTGATTAAAAATGATTACAATTATTCACAATCTTTTTCTAGTTTCTTTGTTTAGCAATTTTTCAATTAATACTAGCCTTTTTTTAAATATTAATCACGTTAGGACATTTAAAGTAAAATGGGATTTAACAAAAAGGTCACACATAAAATATTTACATAGTATTAAAGTTAGTATTAGGTTGACAAGATATTAGTAAAACATTTTAATAATCCATAACTTTTTTAATATTATCACAGATGATTTATATTTCTATTAGTAGGATCATATTTAATGGACACGTCTGATAATACAAGTTTCATATAAAGCAATGTATCTTTAAAATTGTACACAGATAACTAAAAGGATATTAACAACTTTATTGACCAAAATAATGCCAACTAATTGCGGTGACGCTAACATGCTAACACAAGAAACACGGACGAAACAGAGAAACCAGGGGGAATTTAATAAATCCTCAAAGTCATTTATTCTATTTGAAGTAACAACGTTTGAGTGTGTTGGGTTTTTTTACGCGCTTTACATTTTTAAAAACAAAATGTCCGCCTTCCTCACAGGCCTGCTAACTAGCTTCTAATCACGTTTGAAGTTTCACATCAAAGCCTTCAAACTCAGGTGGCTTTACTTTGGTACATTATTGATAAGGATCCGAACCAGTTCCCATCTAAAATCTCTTTATTAGTCCAGAACGTGTCCTGACTAAACATCCATCAGAGAAGCAGAATTAGACTCACATCTGAACTGAGACTCACATCTAAATTTAGACTCAGATCTGAACTGAGACTCAGATCTGAACTGAGACTCACATCTGAACAGAGACTCACATCTGAACTGAGACTCACACCTGAACTGAGACTCACATCTGAACAGAGACTCACATCTGAACTGAGACTCAGATCTGAACTGAGACTCACATCTCAACAGAGACTCACATCTAAACAGAGACTCACAACTGAACTGAGACTCACATCCAAACTGAGACTCACATCTGAACAGAGACTCACATCTGAACTGAGACTCACATCTGAACTGAGACTCACAACTGAACTTAGACTCACATCCAAACTGAGACTCACATCTGAACTGAGACTCACATCTGAACTGAGACTCACATCTCAACAGAGACTCACATCTGAACTGAGACTCACATCTGAACTGAGACTCACATCTGAACTGAGACTCACATCTAAACAGAGACTCACAACTGAACTGAGACTCACATCCAAACTGAGACTCACATCTGAACAGAGACTCACATCTGAACAGAGACTCACATCTAAACTGAGACTCACATCTGAACTGCGACTCACATCTGAACTGAGCCTCACATCTGAACTGAGCCTCACATCTGAACTGAGACTCATATCTGAACTGCGACTCACACCTGAACTGAGACTCACATCTGAACTGAGACTCACATCTGAACTGAGACTCACATCTAAACCGAGACTCACATCTGAACCGAGACTCACACCTGAACTGAGACTCACATCTGAACTGAGACTCACATCTAAACCGAGACTCACATCTGAACCGAGACTCACACCTGAACTGAGACTCACATCTGAACTGAGACTCACATCTGAACTGAGACTCACATCTGAACGGAGACTCACATCTGAACTGAGACTCACATCTGAACTGAGACTCACATCTGAACTGAGACTCACATCTAAACCGAGACTCACATCTGAACCGAGACTCACACCTGAACTGAGACTCACATCTGAACTGAGACTCACATCTGAACTGAGACTCACATCTGAACGGAGACTCACATCTGAACTGAGACTCACATCTGAACTGAGACTCACATCTGAACTGAGACTCACACCTGAACTGAGACTCACATCTGAACTGAGACTCACACCTGAACTGAGACTCACATCTGAACTGAGACTCACATCTAAACAGAGACTCACAACTGAACTGAGACTCACATCTGAACTTAGACTCACATCTGAACTGAGACTCACATCTAAACTGAGACTCACACCTGAACTGAGACTCACACCTGAACTGAGACTCACATCTGAACTGAGACTCACATCTGAACTGAGACTCACATCTGAACTGAGACTTACATCTGAACTGAGACTCACATCTGAACCGAGACTCACATCTGAGCCGAGACTCACATCTGAACCGAGACTCACATCTGAACTGAGACTCACATCTGAACTGAGACTCACATCTGAACTGAGACTCACATCTGAACTGAGACTCACATCTGAACTGAGACTTACATCTGAACTGAGACTCACATCTGAACCGAGACTCACATCTGAGCCGAGACTCGCATCTGAACTGAGACTCACATCTGAACTGAGACTCACATCTAAACAGAGACTCACATCTGAACTGAGACTCACATCATGTGGCTCCAGGAGTCTTGTGCGCAGCTTGAGCGGAGCATTAAAGAAAATACAAGTCACCAGAGTCACACAGTGTGTGTGTTATCAGGTTATTACGGTGATACGTGAAGTCAGTGCGGCTGAAATAAACCTGTAGCTCCCTGAGACTAGACGGCGTGTTAATTGACGGCGTGACGCCTGGACATCCATCTCCATCAACCTCCTGCAGCCACCGTGGACCAACACTGGCAATGATCTGCATGCAGCGAGGTGTCTCCGGTTTCAACCGGGCGTGACCCAGGACTGAGAAGAATGTGCTGCAGCAGACAAACACTCTGCTGCTGCCGGAGGAGAGAGAACAGCGTGAGGTTCGGTGGTTGTTTAGCAGCAGAGCTTCGGTGTTTCACGAGAAGCTGGTGACTCTGAGGAGCGACAGTCGTGATCCCGTCAATCAAAGCCTCGATTGATGGACCGACGTCGCTGGGAAAACATCGTCAGAAGGTTTAATCCGAACTGAAAAGGCGAAGAGATGGTCAAACGAGCGATGACCTTTGACCTCTCTGGTGCTGACCTACAGATAGACCTTCCATGTTGTTGGTGTTCTGCAGGACGATGAAGTCTGATTGATCCTCCAGGGATTCCACGGATCAGTTTTTGAAATCATCTATGAAGTCACTCGACACACACACTTCCCCTCAAACATGTGGATAACAGACGAAAACAAATAAGCACACGCACACATAAACACATCTAGAATACATAAACACACATGCACTTATGCACTTACAGACACAAACGCACACACAAACATTCTGTCCCACAAACACACCCACAACACATTTAACACAGCAGAGGTAAACACAAACACACACATAAACTAAGAGGCACACACACAAATATACACAACGACACATGCACATGGATGAAGAAACACACACACACTTACACTAACACACACACATATGCAAGCATGCAGACACACACACGGATATGCAAGCACGCAGATACACACGCACACATGTATGAACGCAGACACACACATGTACGCACTCAGACACACACACTCATGTAAGCACGCAGACACACACACACACACACATGTAAGAACGCAGACACACACACACATGTAAGCACGCAGACACACACACACACACACACATGTAATCACGCAGACACACACACACACACATGTACGCACGCAGACACACACACACACATGTAAGCACGCAGACACACACACACACACACATGTAATCACGCAGACACACACACACACACATGTAAGCACGCAGACACACACACACACATGTAAGAACGCAGACACACACACGCATGTAAGCACGCAGACACACACACACACACATGTAATCACGCAGACACACACACATGTAAGCACGCAGACACACACACACACACATGTAAGAACACAGACACACACACACATGTAAGAACACAGACACACACACACATGTAAGCACGCAGACACACACACACACATGTAAGAACACAGACACACACACATGTAATCACGCAGACACACACACACACACATGTAATCACACAGACACACACACACACACATGTAAGAACACAGACACACACACACATGTATGCACTCAGACACACACACACACACATGTAATCACACAGACACACACACACATGTAATCACGCAGACACACACACACACACATGTAAGAACACAGACACACACACACACACATGTAAGAACGCAGACACACACACACACATGTAATCACACAGACACACACACACATGTAATCACGCAGGCACACACACACACACACATGTAAGAACACAGACACACACACACACACATGTAAGAACACACACACACACACACACACACACATGTAAGAACACAGACACACACACACATGTACGCACTCAGACACACACACACACACATTTAAGCACTCAGACACACACACACATGTAATCACGCAGACACACACACACACACATGTAAGAACACAGACACACACACACACATGTAAGAACGCAGACACACACATGTAAGAACACAGACACACACACACACACGTTCGCACTCAGACACACACACAGGCTCAGCCTATGAAGTCGTCTCCATCAGTGACAATCACGGCGGAAACATAACGACACCATTAGTGTGACGAATACTCGGCTGGATCTCGTCGCTTCAAAGCTTTTAGAAGCATCTGATCCAGGATCTCCGCAGCGGAAACTGCACTGCGCTCTGATTGAATAGCTTCCTGGACGGGCCTTAATGCCAGGAGTGGAGTTTTTAACATGACGTGACACTTTTAAGTGCCTGCTCTGACCTTTAGCAGAAACTAGCAATGAAATATGGTTTCGTGGCTTCACTTGGATCTCAGCACATTTTTCAATGAGTGACTGTAACACTGAACCTCGTGGTCGCAGAATGAAATGAAAAATATCCAAAGCATCAAATGAGTAATAAAAACAATAGAATTAACACAAGTGTCTTCAAGACGATCATCATGTTCACACGACATCAATAAATGATCACATGACAAAGTAATCATGACACAGATGACATCATCATTCTGTGACTTAAAATGAATAGAATCATAATTTCAATGCTAGGAAGAAATAATTAATAATAAAATAAGATTTTTTCTGATTCTTTTCAATATAAACACAATTATTTGACCTGAAAAATATCTGATTTTACCTATCAATATTTTTATTACAGTTGAAAGTTGTTTGATTAAAGTTGAAAATTGTTTGTTTATAGTTGAATTTTTTTTTATTAAAGTTGAAAATCGTTTAAATACAGTTGAAATTGTTCGGTTAAAGTTGAAAATTATTTGATTAAAGTTGAAAATTGTTTGATTATAGTTGAACATTTTTTGATTAAAATTGAAAATTGTTTGTTTATAGTTAAATTGTTTTTGATTAAAGTTGAAAATTGTTTGATTATAGTTGAGATATAATCAGAGTTAAGATTGTACTTGTACGATGTATACAAAATAGAAATGGTCTATAATTTGAAATATACAATCGTATAAAAACCTATGAATATAATTCAAACAGACGTAACATTAAAAAATGAAATCAAAGTAAGGTTAGGTGTTAAAGGGAGAAACATCCGTGTGACTCCTGCAACATTCACGCCTCCTCAGATTCAACAATGTGTTCAGGGGTGACTCGCGGACGAACTCAAACCTGCACGCGCGAGTGTTTTTGACATTTCTGCCGACCCACATCACAAACGTCGGCGCCGGCTCCTCGGTCCCCGCAGGGATTCAGGAAATTCAAAACGCGGTCTGTCGGCTCCATTGATGACCTGCCAGATACTAGTGACCTGTCTCTCTGCACGAGTCGCCGTGGCTTTAAAGACCACTCGAGTCAAGGCTTCTTTTCACGGGGTCTATGCTAATCCTGCCTCAGACTGAGCGAGCACAACAAAGAGTCTCAGTGCATCAAAAAAAAAAAGCTTTGAATCATTTCAAATGATAAGTTCAACCTTCGCACACATGAGGCTTCAATATGATCGTATGTGAAGCCAACATGGCTCCTCAAAACAAGCAGGTATTTCTTCAGATGTTTACGTCCAATGAGCACTAAACAGCGAAGAGAGCTGGTGAGTGTTTCCTCCAGCAGACACTCTCGAGCTGAAGGACTTTAAGTCTCCTAAGCTGCTGAAGATAAAGTACCAGCTCTCCCAAAGATCCTCCCGAGGACCAGATTGATTCAGACTCTCCGCGGAAGAACCCGAGAAAAAGCAGTTGCTGTCACCGAGTTAATTATGAGGATTTCAAGTTGAGAGAGAAAAACAACGATCGCACACACACACACACACACATACTCGGGCTCACACGCCAACTAATGTGTGATATTTTGGCCTCATGTGTTCTGAGACTCTTTGCCAACTGGGGCAGACATTTGTGCATGAGAGTGTGACAGAGGACGCCCGTGTTGATCTGGCCTGGAGGGTCAGCGACCAAAGGGTTTTAGAAACGGTTCATCGTGAAGTTACCGTCAGATCAAAATTGTGTCGGGCTATAATTTTTTCATGTTATTCCTTACTATAGTTATTTTGGGTTATCTCTTATATAACCTCTGGGTCAAAGTGAACCACAAACACGTTTTTTTCCGGGGCTTTGGGTCAACTTGACCCAGAGATAATACAAGGGTTAAATAAATTATTTCATTTTTTTTCTTTTTTTAAATAATAAGTATTCACAGTGATTATTAATTTTTTTTCTTAAACTTTCGGCTGCTTTCGGATGAAATCCTGCCAGATCTCGGCAATGACTGAGGACAAGAGGATACATAGACTTCAGCGGCTTTTTTAAAGCTGATGTTTGGACATACAGTATTTGTGCGACAGCAGTTACAACTCTGCAAGAGTCATGTGGTCTGTAAATTCTGCAACATCACAGTTAAGTGCTCGACAATACTACAAGTACATTCTTGTTACTGCAGTATCTCGATATATCGTATCGTTGTCCCTGTATCGTGAAACGTATCTTGATTCTGGATTCTTGCAAATACACACCAATAGTTCTGATGGCTGCCAACATGAGGTGAGGTTTGTTGTCTTTGATTTTTAGAAAGGAACGTGTTTATCACACTGGCAGTAAAAGTTTCTGATTCTAATCCTAAAATTGCAGCTCTGTTGCAACCACAGCACCTATAAATACAACGTTACGCCTAAAAAGTGGCCTCAGCAAAAGTGACAGTGACTTAAGAGCAAATCCTATTTATTTCTTGTCCCTTTTAAGTAAAAAAAAACAATCAAGCAAAACCTAAATCTTCTATTCAACTTGATGCATGCTTAATAAAAAAGGCCTCAGAATCTTTTCAGCGCCTCAATCCAGTCTTTACCACACATTTAAGGAAGCTGCGTCTCTGCAAACGCGCGGACTCCCCCTGTGGGACACCAGCGGTACTGCATCATGTTCTGAGGCGCGAGTAGTAGCAATCATGTTATAAATTATTGTCAAAAACAACGTTAAAGTGCCGGGAAATCATTTTCCCAACCAAGGCGAGACGATAGTTTCAGCGCAACTTCATTTTCCAAGAACTGTCATGTTTTCACTTTGAGAGAGTAAGTGTTAAACGTCTTAAAGTTTCATTTATATTTACAGTGAACAGTGGATGCACCGCAGCCCCGTTTATTCCTCCTTCAACTGAGCAAGACTCTCAGAAGCGCATCTACTGAAGAGATTCGGAACCAGTAACTCACGCTGCTGTTGGGTCCAGACCAGTAAACCACCGCGTGGTTGTGCGCAGAGTCTCCGGTGAGCGCGAAGGTGCTGCTGCCGATCCTGGGCTCGTCCTGTCGGGTACTTCCTCTCTCGCCCTCTCGGTTCCACCCGAGCTCAGACCTCCCCTGCCCGTGTCCCTCCAGCAAAGCTCGCCCGTCCTCGCCCGGCTCCAAGAAATCGCTTCTCTTGACTCTCCGGGGCGCGTCTCCCCCAAAACCGGAGAGGGTTCCTTCCTCCGCCCCGAATACTCCGCCCGGATTCTCACCCTCAGAGGATCCAGATCTAACGCGATCAGTTTCAAAAGCGACTTTCCGAAACTCCACTTGGGCTTCTCTCAGGGGGTCCGTCTGGCCCCGGGTCCCGAGCCGCGGCTCCTGCGGGTGAAGTTGAAGTGGGGGCGGGCAGGACCCGCAGGTGATCTCCGCCGCCGGGTTCTGGAGGATCTGAGCCGCGACCATCAGCCACACATGCACAGAGAGCCAGTTGCACCCCGGGGGTACTCCAGCCCGGGTCTCCATGACTGCGAGGATTCTGACACCCCAGACCGTGGCGACGCTGCGGTGGGTCCGGGCGCGTGTTTGAGGAGGAGAAGTCTTCAGTGAAACTGTTCACGTTCAAGGATCTTTGGAAACACACAAACTCTCACGCGCACACACTGGAGGGGGAGGAGCTGAGGCGGCAGTGAGTCTGAGGGGGAGAGAGAGAGGAGCTGTCCGTGGTGCTGATCCCTCAGTTCACCTGCGCACGTTACAAAAGCAACATTGTGCCTTCTTTAGTTTAAAATGACCATCACAGAGAGGAATACTTCCGGGTCAAACAAGATTTGTTAACACAAACTCACCCCCACTTTGGTTCAAGGAGGGTGATGAGGTCCCAGACATCCCAGAGCAGGGTGAGATATTTTGCCCATGGCAGCTCGCAACACATTGTTTGTTGAGTTTTGTTATCAATATTTGGACGAGAAATTGCGACAATTTTACTAAACGACTTTACAATTGATATTGTTTTATCTTTTATTTGCCAGATGAATGCAATGTTAACTGAACAATATTATAATATTGTGTTAACAATTGTTGTTATTGTTACAACAAATGATATATTTATTTATACATTTACTTTTCAATATAATACGACGTCACATTTGAAAGATAATTGAATGTAATGACCGCTATCGCGCAGCAGGTGGCAATGGAGCAAGAACTTACTTGCACTACACACTGCATGGGGGGGTAGGGGGGACAAAATCTTATCGACAAGGTTTTTTTTATTTATTCAAACAGCGGTCAGGATCAGATTAGAACTTCTAAGTACGGTTCTGTTGTCGGTTATGTCATCTTATTTATTGCATTAGCACAGGCTGATGAAGCTTCATGAACTATTCTCCATTTTAGTTTCCGTTAGATGGCAGTCTTTGCTTTATAATCTTCAACTTTAGAACAAAATATTGATAAAATCTCCTATGATTAAAAAAAAAAACGGCTTTGTCTGATCTCAGAAAGTGATGCTTCATGATGCTTCATAAGTCCACCACTAGAGGGCTGGGGGTCCAAACTTCACTGTATTTAAGGAACTTCATACTTGTGGTTGATATATTGAAAAAAGAAATTAAAAAGTCGTATTTTCACACTGATTTATTTGTGGTAATGCAACAAACTGAACCAGAAAAAAAACAACTTGTTAACATTGGAATCTGCCCTCATGAGCGTTGAACGAAAGTGTTTATTTCTGCCGCCGACCCCGTCAGGCTGCTATTATAGCTGCCTGACAATGGGATGAGGAATATACAAACAATAGCTTTTCTGGCAGAAATCCATTGAGGCAAACGTCCGAGCGAAGACGGCCGGGCGTCGCGGTGGGTGTGAGCGGAGATGAATCGCCTTTTGTTGTTTGTTAATACTCATCGCCACGAAATAAATCTATGCAGTTGACAAGGTTTTCAAAGTAAACCTTTTAGCGGGAGGGAGACGAGCGCCGACAATTAGCCGGAATAATGAATGGACGCCGAACGAGAAGATCAGCTGCTTTATTGTATTCCCGACTTTGAAAGAACACAAAGTGAAATGACAAGTTCTTGTTTTGTCTTTGGGGCTCAAAGTCACATGGAATGACTGTGAATCAGTTGAGACTGGCCCATAGAGGGCGATGGGGCGCAGCCCTCCCAATGATTTGGCTGTTGTGTTTTTTATTTCATTTGTTATTATTATTATTTTTTTTTTAGTTTTAGTTTGTGTAGTTTGTGTCGTCATTCGTCTTATCCTGTCTTTCTAGGGGTCGCATTTTGAAGAGCATGTCAGAAACAACAAGTTCCTGCGGCTCATAAACACTGCAAAAGCAACTCTCAGACTATGATTTGGGGGCGCGGGAAAAAGTGACCCTTTCTTTTATGAATAATTTAATTAGTTTTTTGCTTTTGAATAACTGAATTTGAAAGAAAGGTCTGAGTGTCACTTTTATACCAGCATTTTATATTGAATCTCAAAGGCTCTGAATGAAAAACAATTTTTAATTTATTTGGATTAGAATGTGTGTGTGTGTAAACTGTATGTGTTTAAAAAAAAAATGTAATTCCTGTTAAAAAATATTTTGAATTTTGAATTTAATAAAAAACGAAATAAACTTTTCAATGTTTTAATTATTTAATTTAGTTATTCGGTAAAAAAAAATATTAAAAAAACAGCCTTTCAACGTTTAAATTATTTCCTTTAATTGTTTAAAAAAATGTTTCAGAAGAAAAAAATACGAAATGTTATGACTATATTGTCACGGGGCTGATATACTTCCAGAGGGAAAACTGAGCAAATCTTCCTGGACATCACGCAGATAAACGTCTGGTTCTGAACAGAGGCCCTTTTAATTTCAGGTTCAGGGTTCAGGTCTCGGCTGTGTGAGTTTGTTCACCTCATTGATGTTTAATTCATGAAGCTCGTCTGGTCAGAGTGAAACACAAGTGGATTTTTTTTTTTTTTTCGCTCTCCTCTCTTGACCACCTGGCAGCAAACTTATAATAATGTGAGGAGCACCGTGACGGGAGCAGGTCAATCTGACAGAAGGGGGGGCAGGGGTGTTATGGGGGAGGCGGGGCTCTGTGGTGGAGGTCTGCAGGTACATGTGGAGCCTTCAGGGAGAGCAGCACTCACTGACAGATTGGGCAGAATTGGCAGGTAGTTGCATGAATCCTGGGGGGGAAATGAGACAGTGCCTGCAGGCAAGTGTGTGTGTGTGAGTGTGTGTGATCACATTCCTCAGCTGAATCTAAGAACAAATGACCGCAAATAAGGAAGCGTCTGATTGTAGGTTGGTCGCATTCACATCATCTTGCTCACTGGAAAGTCCGAAAGTCCGTACGTTTGCAACAATCCAGAATTGTTTGGACGTTTGATGGCTCGTGTGTGTCGACCGAAACTCTCTCCCACTAACTCGGGGGAAACAATAAAAAATGTTCAGCCATTTCTCAGAATCCCACTATGTCTTTCCGAAGAGAGGCTCTGCTGGATTGTTTTTTTTATTTTTTTCAGTCGTGAAAATGAGGTTTTAATGAAAGAGAATGAACGTTCTCATCTCGTCTGACACCCACATTCATCACCACAAAAGCAAACTAATGGAGCAGAAAATATGAATCCTTTTTAATTTTAATAAATCCTGGAAGTTTTTCAATCCGTCTCCATTTGTGGAGTTTACATTTCCAGATGTTGTCCAGCGGGGGCTTGTACAGCTTGTTCCGCTTGTCACGCTCTCTTTGAAGCTTCATGAAGCTTCACGAAGCATTGTTCACATCCACCAGATGGCGCTCTTTTCTGTATAATCTGTTCAGAAAACGATGCTTCATGAAGCCTCGTTGTCACGCTCCGGGTCAGCTCCGTCCATCAACCAGGCGACATGAACGCTCGAGGGGACGCTCTACGTGCACCGGTTCTTTCAGGTCGCAGAAAGACACTTGCTCAACTCTCCTGTGTGTTTCTTAAGCAGTCGAAAAAAGGTCGGATCTTTGAAGGAGCGTCCTCGGACTCTCCGTGTAATTGACCTTTCTCTGTGTTAGTAGGTCATGGATTGACAGCTGCCTCTGTAGGGGCTCGGCTTTAGTCACCGTGCCGCTCGTCTAATGAGTGAAGTTGCTGTGGGAGTAATTAAGTACAGTAAGGCTGAGAGGATTGTTTCTCATCCGAGCGGCCGGCGTGAAACTAATAGCTTCTTATGTCGCGTCTTCATCTGTGGAAGAAATGAGATTCTGTTATTAAGTATTTCATCAATAAGAAGCCGACTCGGCGGTTATTACAGTGCTTATAACACCGGCATGAGTCCTTGCTGCAAGAAGAAGGTGATGAGAGTGACAAGAGTCACTGGGACATTAGCGGCGTCCATTGTTCGACGTCAACCTGAAGACGGTGACGGTTGTGTAATTAAAGAACATCGCCAGGGAGCGTTTCAGTGTCATGGCAACTGTGGATGCCACGTTTAGAATTTAGGAGTTGGACGGTAATTACATTCACCACTTTCACTCCCCACGGACTTTCGATGGAAATATATGGAATAACACGAAGATTATTTTTCATTCCATGGCTGGATCCTCGGCCTTACAGTAGAGTAGAAATACAGAGTGACTGATCTACCGTATGTATTCTGTCTATTCTATACCAAATTTCCCCTCGCGGGACAAATAAAGGATTCTGATTCTACACGACATGCTAAAGTTTTTTAGTCAGGCAGTAGACAGAGAGAGATTATCGTTAAAAATACAATTGAATTTGATTGACCCAGAGACGATTACAGACGTAATTTATATTTATAGAGCGGTTTTCTAGACCAGGGTCACCAAGCGCTTTAACAATAAAACAATACTCAATAAAATATATACTTAAAAGATCAAGATAACACCGAGACAAACACATCAAGGAAAATCCTGCACGAATAAAAGTGTCATAAGATGTTTCTTGAAGGAGTCAGTAGATCATCAAACACAGAGGGAGAGGAAGATCGTTCCAAAGCTTAGGAGCGAACGACTTGGAAGAGACGGACAGAATGAAAGCGAGAAGACAGAAGTAGAGGATAAAGGGACAATAAAGCAATAATTTACACCCGGTAAAGAGAAGAAGATTTAGAGGAGCAGGTGGTGAACTCATGAACTGCTGCAACATCTGTTACATGATCCGTCCACGTAAACATCTTCACAATGTTCTTTCCACAGATGTCAGCGAGAAATGACGGGTCAGGTAAACTGGAGAAAACAAAATTCCCAAACTAGTTTTATGAGATCATTTGTGACACAAGAAGAAAATGACTTTGCAGACTGTACACATCTTGAGTTTGAATTGTTAAGCTTAGGTAATTTTACACCCTAATAAATGAACCAGTAATTTCCGGTGCAAAAAAACACTCGTTAACAAACGAATCTGAGGTTCACTGACTTTTTATCTTTATCTTCAGAAAGATAATCATTGTCAAGTATTGATCGGCTACTGAAACTAGGCCCCTATAGACAAAGCTAGTTTCCATACTCTACTACTGCAGCATTTCGGTCGGTGCCACAAAAGAACCGAAGTTCGACACCCAGCTCTAGACACAATATAGTCTCTAATTATACAATACATAATTATATAGACGCCACATTATCCTCCCCCTGTTTCATGCTTATTGTTTATTTGATTTATTTTTACCTCAGACCTAAAAGCTTTTTTTTTAACAGTTACAGTTTCTTTTCTTTTTCGTTTTTCGCATTTTGTGTTGTTTCCTTAATCATGACATGTAACTATTTATTTTTGGTACTGATCGGCTGTGTCCTAAAACGCGCACTTCTCCAAGTGCACTAGTTTACAGTTAAGATAGTGTACGTACTTGGCCAGTGCACAAATTTTTGTCTCAAATCAAACACTGTCGCTACACACCAGCTTTTGGAACCCTATCGCCGACACTGGAAAGTGCTTTTCTCCAATTGAAACAAGTTATTAAGTTGTGTTTTAATTCTGTTATTATTGTTGTTGTGTTGTTTTGTGGTAAAAAATTAGTGTTTTCTCGAGACATTTACATTTGTATCTGCTCTGAAGATGCTACGTCAGTTACCTAGCTTCCCTTTAGCGTTATCTATGTCACTAAGATGGCGGCCGTTGAGGGTGGAGAGTGTCCATCGATTTACACTCAATTTTATGGCCATTAATGCTCATTGTGCGCTACAATTTCACACACTGCTAGTTGGGACGCACTTATGCACACAAAATACTAAGTGTAAATGCAGAAGTGCGCAATTTGGGACACAGCCCTGGTCTGACAGATGTTTTTTAGAGGTCAGTAGGTGGCGCCAACAGTTTAAAAATGATGTTTAGTGTGATTGAAATGGTTGTTTAAAACAAAGGAAAAAAGTGCCATCTAGTGGACTCTGAGAATAATGACACTGCTTCATGAAGCTTCATCAGACCATCAATCCTTGTGGTATTGAAAATGGTTTAGAATATCCAATATTTTGTTTTGGTATTTTTTCAAGATATTAGTCGTGACAACCCCTAGACCTGCACCGGCAGATGAACCTACAGCCACCTGTCCTCAGAACAGAGAAACACTGGGGTCCCAGTGGAAAATGTTGTGTCGAATGTCGTGGTGTGAACACGAAATTTACCAACATGTCCAGCTCCTTCGTTCTGAGGCAAACATCTCGTCCATGATAGAGTGAAGCTTCGTCAAATGAGAGTCTTTGCTTAGCTAGCATCACGTTGAAGCTGTGGGTGATGTGTGGAATGTGATTGGCAGGCCAATGCGGATGAGTGACAGCCATTTGTTCAGGACTGGACAAAAGGTTTGAAGTAGGAGTTCACAAACACGACAATTTTATAACTTAAGCGAAAGCAAAATACAAAAATAATCAGAAGAGTCTTTTTTTTATGTAACACAGAACACATTTCCTGTCAACAAGTTTCCCAGTTTAAAAAGCATTTTTGAACTGTTTTTATTTTCCTGCCAGTTTTTCACTTGAATATAATAATTTCAAAAAAATGTTTTTTTTAAACTCCAGACCATTTGGTAGCTGCAGTCTCAACAGGATAAATTGTTGATTTTGCATTCTAAGCAACAGCAGACAGGTGGCGCTGTATCTGGCATCTTCTTCTCAAGGTCCTGACCCCGTCAGACTCCGTCCCCGAACGACAGCCGTCCGTCAAATGTAACCGTCTCTCCGGTGAATCATTGATCTTTGTCTGTTGGAAAACAAAGCGTCAATCATCCGTTAGAAGGCCGGACACGGTCAATCTTCTCTACCTTGTTGCCGCACACTCCTTTCACTCCTTCAGGTCCAGGCAAATAAGACGTTAAGCCTGGAAGAGCATCGGTGTCTCTCAAGGACGTCAACCGGAGAGATAGTTTCAGTTGAAGAAGAACAAAACCCTTTTTTTTCTTTCACTTTGTTCAGCCCCGTTGTTGCTGAGAGCGTCAATTAGAGAAAGACAATATGAACACGAGCCAGACTTTCATATTAAACATTTTTAATTGTACACGCCGCCAAACCTTCTCAGCTTCTGCCGCTTTTGATTCTGTATTCTTTTATTTCTTCTTCAGAGGACGACGAGCCAACCTCTTTATTTCAAGCTGCCTGAATTATTGATGTCGACGCTGTTGTGAAAGAGAAAGATCCTCCGTGTTGGGCTTTCTATGGAAGAAGCGAGAGGGGAAAACTGCGAGCGAGAGACCGACGGCCGACCCGGTCGAAAAAAAAAAATACTTTAATTAATGATTGTTTGATGAGAAATGATAACGAAAAAAAAGGAAATTACAGAGAGAAGGAAATCAATGTATAATTATGAAAAGGAAGCTGATAATGCGTGAATAATAATAAAAAACAAAAAGGACATTTAAGTCTAGAATGACTCTTTTGAACTTTTATTGATCTTCAGCTCCGGTCGAGATGTTCCGGAGCCAGAGGGAAGTCGGGGTGAATCCTCGCCACTATTTTATTGGTCTGACTTGTTTGTGGAAGGATGAAAGGATGAGTGTCACACCATTGACTTCTGATTGAGTGATTGATATTGATCTTGATTAACGTTCATTATATACATTATATGATCTGGAGCTTATAATCCATGTGTTTGTTTCTTCTCGTCTGGACTATTGTAACAGTTTATTTTCATGTCTAAACAAGAAGGAGCTGTCTCACCTGCAGTTGATTCAAAACTCTGCAGCGAGAATTCTGTCCCACTCTAGTAGAAGAACTCACATTTCTCTGATCCTTAACACTCTTCACTGGCTTCCAGTTTCTTTCAGGATCAACTTTAAGATTCTGGTTCTTACTTTCAGAACTATTCATGGTCAGACCTTCCATCAGTGATCTGATCCAGCCTTACACCCCAGCTCGGGCTCTGAGGTCTGTGGATCAGAATCTACTGATGGTTCCTGAACACGGTTCAGGACCAGAGGAGAGAAATCTTTCCAGGCTGTTGCTCCTAAGCTTTGGAACGATCTTCCTCTCCCTCTGTGTTTGATGATCTACTGACTCCTTCAAGAAATATCTGAAGACACTTTAATTTGTTTAGGCTTTTCCTTGATTTTCTGGAACTCCAGTGTTTGTCTCTGTGTTATCTTGATCTTTTAAGTATATATTTTATTGAGGATTGTTTTGATTGTTCAAGCACTTTGTGACCCTGGTCTGGAAAAGTGCTCTATAAATATTACTTACTTACTTACTTACTTACATCTATATCCCTGATAATTGTATAAGAATTGATCATTAAAAATATATATGATGATGGAGAGATTGACTCGTCAGGTTGTTGGTTTGATTCATTAATGTATTCGTGAAAGGGAATTCACATCTGTTACTTGTTTCTACTCCCACGGTCCTTGTTGCTTTAAAAATGCAAAACAATCCAGCACCAGCAGCGGGATGAGGTTGCGAAGGTTAAACGAACCTCTTCATGAATCATGAAGTGGACTGATGCTCAGATGATCAGGAGGAAGAAGCTTCTGAATGTTTGAACTTCAAGAAAACGAATAAATAGTCAATAAGTCGCGGCCAGCCGTGGAAAAGCCTTGGCATGGCTGTCAAAGACGGCTGGAATTCATTCAATGTGGGCTTCTTTGCAGTAAGAAAGAAAGAGAAAAAAAAGGTCCAGGAAGCTCAGAAACGCTCCAGTGTCGCCCTGAAAGAGCAGCGTCTTCAAAGGGCGGCAGAAAAGCCTTCTGCTCATCACTCGCACAGCTGCAGGGCCTCGCTTGCAAAAGCCCTCGGGAGATACGAGCGGAGGAGCAGATGCAGAGCTGGTTTGATGCAGACCCACAAGCACCGCTTCATGTGCACCCAACTGTCTAGTCCTCCCAGACACGCAGTCCACATACCCACCGTGGATCCCCCGATCGAAGTCCTGCAGCTTCCATGAAGAAAAAACCATCTGTCCGTCCTTGAATTAGCTTTTATTTACAGTTAATTGTAATGAGTCATAATAACACATTGGTCTCAGACGGAACAAGTATCTCTTGGGTCTTGATCACGAGTGACGGATGAATGGAGCGAGCTGCTTGTAAAAAATAGAGCTAAGCCAAAAGGCAAAGCTCTCTGTTTCCCCTGATGTACTGGACGATGTAGCTTCTGAAGCTGCTGCCCCCGCGACCCAAGCCCCAGTTGAGCAGAACAAAACAAAACAAGACTTTACTGTTTAAAAGTTGCCTATTAGCAAATTCTATGCAATTTCGGTCATTTAGATTTTAGTAGAACTATTAATTGTAAATCATAATTAACGTGTCCAAGTTTATATATTGACAGCAGTGATAAGTATATAAAATATAAAGGATTCCAGCGAGCGTGTCGAACTCAACAAGCCAGAATGTCTCAGGCCGAACAGTAATTTATATTTGTTGTAACGCTAGTTTGGAACCTTTTCTTTTAAAAAAAAGATGTGACACAAGTCTGAATTTAAATGATTTCAGTTAAATAATAAATGCATCAAGCCACTCTTTTTACATTTGAATTGGCTTGTTTTCTGAGGATTTTCCGATTTATTCTTTATTCTTCTTTCCATAAAACTGGCAACGAGTGTGCGTTTCTCACGATGTTACGGAAAGCAGTTTAGACCTTTATTTTAAAGCTCTCGCGGGCCACATGACTTGAGTTTGACGCATCAATCACTCGTATTTGTCTGTGCACATTTGAGTCCCGAACGGTTCAGGGAGTGCGATCTGTGAGCGACTCGTTAGGCTGGAGGGAACATCACAGTGAAAGCTGTCATTATTCATGAGCGTGTTTGTTTCCTCGGCTCCAGATTAGCTCAGTAAATGTGTCTGAATGTTTATCGCTAATTACGGCTGACACAAACATTAGCATCCCCGGAAATGAATGCAATATTGTCGCCTCATTCTTCCCGGGGTAGTTTCTCTGCGATTAGTGGAGCCGCTGAATAATAAAAGCGACTCCTCTGCGTGAACGCCGGCAGGTTTATGAGCGATTAGCCGGTCGATGAACGACCTCTGGGGTCAGGGGTCGAAGACAGAAATGGATCCGCAACATGGGTTCTACGAAGAAAAAGGGGTCAGACACCCGTAAGAGATCCCTCAACACAGGCCTCCTGAAGGAGGCGGTCACGAGAGGGCGTCCGTCACGAGATCCCATTATGTCAATGGAAGACTGTCACGTCATCAAAAAAGAAAAAAAAAACTGTCAGTCGCTCAGGACAGAGTCTGTTGTCCAACCGACCAGAAGTTGATTGACACGCTTTGCAGCTCGGGTGGAGCTGTGCCATTCCTCGTTCTATTTTCCTCATAATTGGATCGCCGTGGCTCTAAAAACCCAAGAGATTTCTAAACTCCATGGCCATTTTTAACAAGGCATGAAGCATCTTCGGGGCGGCAGCAGTCATCGCTTGAAAATGAGACGACAAAGTGACTGATTCAAGTGAATCAAGCTCCAGCTTAACCCTCGCGCATCCGTTATTTCCTGCCTCCTGACGATGGGATGGGATGGGATGGGATGGGATGGGATGGGATGGACCCACACGGCTCTGGGCCCTGCCTGGGGAGACCTTGTTACCTACCTTCACTGTCTTAGCACCAGGTGCTCCTTCATTCCGTGATCCGTCTGTTTCAAGTCATGCTAGCAGAGCACGAGTGCTCCAGTCCGGCCTCCGCGCTAACTTGACGATGAAGTCAGTTTCAGGATCCGTGTGGAAGACGACGGAGGCTGCAACACTCCAGGAGTCTCCAGGAATCATGTTTTAACAATGCCGAGCGCTTTGTAATGAAGCATGATGAGCACTAAGTAATGAGGTGGCCCCTCTAACATTATTCCCCAGACCTCTCACACCCGGCTCTGACCTTTTTAACGAGCTGGATTAATTGGACTGAGCTAACCTTTCAGATGGAGGCCCGGGAAACCGTTCCAAGGTTCCCGGGTCGCCTCATTATACCACCCTGGCTTTGGAGCGCTGCTCTCCTTCTTCAGTTCGGGGAACCACAACAGCTTCTCCGAGGACGAATACATTTCAGGTCGGGCCAATTGAGCCTGATCTGCCCCCCCCACCCTTCGAAGTCATGGTGGTGAAATACTTCCCTTAGCAGAGGGTACATAAAGTCCTGTTCTGTCGACCCGATCTCCCGGTCCTGACTTATAAGTGTCGACAGGCAGTGAAGTAGATTCTTTGTTATTCAAAAAAATATACATATATTGTGCTTCATTTGCTTCAATAACAATATTTTGGAATTCATTACCTGCCACTGTGATATATTTAGATCAAAACTACAGTAATAATGTGTTTTTTTAAAGAGTTCTTAAGGTTTTTCAATTCAATTAAAATTATGAAAATGACTTGCCTTGGGTTCCTGCTCCCTCACACAGCTTCCGACGATGAGCAATCTACTTCCAGGTATAATGAAGGCGTGAAACCTCTCAGACCCAGCATGTTGCCCTTGTTACCCTGGTAATACTTGCACCTTTGGACTCTGCCGTGAACTCTCGTTAATCGTTTTCCTGACCCCTAGTGATGGTCGATGTATTGATATTGTGTCGATACTGTGTCGCTAATCCCTGACACCTGCTGGACATTAGAGATCCCTACAGGCAACCAAGTTGACAAGCTCAACTGACACTGATTTTATGAATATACACGAGTCGTATTTTTGTCATTACTGTATCTCTCAACTGTGATTGTTGCTGTTGTTTTTTAAACCTCTTGTTTCTGTATCACTTTGGGATTCTTTCTTAGAATATAAAGTACACTACAAATAACATTTATTATTATTATTTTAAATTGTGTAATTTCATTTTTTTTCTTTGAAATTGAAAATATCTTAGAGATTCTCACACAGTCAATCATGAATATGAAAATTTAA
Organism: Callionymus lyra; assembly: GCF_982586985.1. NCBI lineage: Eukaryota > Metazoa > Chordata > Actinopteri > Syngnathiformes > Callionymidae > Callionymus > Callionymus lyra. The sequence goes on from NC_141818.1 coordinate 31,001,141, forward strand.
AAAAGTAGTTTTTTCAGAGTTTTAAAATGAAATCAGTTTCTCTTTTGCGATGATTTCTCCTGCTGTGGGAAATAAACGCTCACATGGAAAAGATGCCTCAGCATTGAGGAGGTGGATTTATTTAAAAACCATTCTGTCAAACGACATTTAACCTTCAGAAAACATAAAAAATTAAGATTTACTTTGAAATAAATATGAGTTAAAATAGATCAAGTGGAAACCTTGACAGAAATGAAGAAACGCCTTATACTCTGATACGAGATCAAAATGGTTGCCCTTTAATTCTCGTTGAGAAACGCAAACGATCCGCAATATTTTTTTAACCCGTTGACAGATGTGCTACCTCTACTTCACTTCGATACAGTCCCGCTATTGGTCACGTGACTTCTCAAAGCAATACGCACACCGACACGTGTGATGCTGTCTGAGCTCGACGCATCGGTGTTGCCGGACCCAACACTACTGAACACTTTTTCGTCAGCGCTTTTTGTTCTCTTTGGTGTGTTGGAATTAATTTTTGTTTCTCCTCTTCCCCAGTGGATCTCACGACTTGCAGCCACACCCGCCTGAACTGTCTCTTTTATTTACGGACTATCATTGGACTAAATATTGTATTTGTTGTACTGAGAGAAAAGACTCTAGTTAGACTGACACCATCTGCTGGACAATCGTTGTATTTGCACTGTGTCTTTGTGTTAAAAATGGTTATTTTGTCACCATAGCCGTTGTATTTTATAGTCTTCCGCGTCTGGGTCACCTTGTTAAGTATTCCATGACACGTGGTATCCCTTGTGTTGTCTCTGGGTCAAGAGGAACGACCTCCAACACTGCATATGTATTTACTGAAGCCAGGGAGGTCGTTGGCATTGACCCGGAGACAACACAAGGGATACCATAAAACACATTTTTTGTTTAGGGGCCTTCTAGTCACCTTGACCCTGAGATAAAACAAGTGTTAAAAAAAAAAAAATAACAAGTATATTTCTCTTTACTTGATTCTCCTAAGCAATGTGACTTTAGCAACACTTTGAATCACAAGCACTAAACTCCTAGACATCAACAGAGAAACACAAAACAGACTGGGGCAAAAATCCTCCGAAACAAAGACAAACATTTGTCACTCTCTTCGGATTGGGAAATAAAATAGCAATAAACTACCTTCTCAGGCAGTAAAAAGCTTTGCAAGAAAAATCGCTCCGAAGAGAAGGAAGAAAAAGACTACAAACAAACCTACTTTAACACAATTTACAAACAAAATGACTCACTTAGGAGGATCAAGAAGTACAGAAAATGCAAACTCAGTAACTTGGCGTAGTCGTGGCGTGGGACAATGTCTCGAGGTGCAGAACGAACACACTGGCAGAAGACAAAAGACACGGACTGTGTCTCAAATCACGCACTTCTCTAAGGGGACGGCTTTACAGTACACTAGTGGTAAGACAATTTTACACAGGGTAGTACTGTCTTAAATAAAACGCTACTGCTACACACTTGTACAATGACTAACGCTGATCACAACCGGAACCCTATCGCCGACACTTGACAGATTTTTTCGCCAATTAAAACAAGTTATTAAGTTGTGTTTTATTGTGCCGTTTTATGGTAAAATGAGAAAGTTACGTCGATATCTGCTCCGAAGACGCGTCGTCAGTGACGTAGCTTCCGTTTAGCGACATCTACGTCACTAAGATGGCGGCCGTTATGAGTGAGAAGTGTCTATCGATCCACAATTTTCTGGCAATGTAGTGCCTATGTGCGCAACACTTTCAGACACAGCCACAGACTATCAAAAACATGAGGGAGGAGGGAGCAGGTGGAAACATCCGCGATCAGGGATGACATCAGAGGAGGGCCAATGAGATAAATGTCTGATCCATAATATATATAAAACATTACAATTAAACCTTGTTTTTTAAAGAAGCTTTTTTTGTTTTTCATGAAGAATCATTTTTGGGATTGAATAATAAAGAAACAAATGTACCACTTATAATTTGACCCAAACACTAAAAAGATAACTAACAAAAAATTATTGAAGACATTTTCTTATTGACATTTTTGTTTCGATTGAATGATAAATCAAACAAATCTACCCCCATACAAGTGTGATTAAAAACATGTTTTGTTGTCTCCTGGTGTTGATGCTGAATGAACTGGAAAAGTCAAGTGTTTCCTGGAAGGTTGGGTGTTGAATGTTAGCACTGTCACGCTGAGACGCCGGGTCCAGCTGGAACACTCCGGTCAGCGAAAGGCCAGTAAAAGGTTAGAACCTGCATTTGTACAAGTACGTGATAATTGAAGGTGAATGTGTCACGGAAAATGATCTTTGTCTCAACATATCCAGAAAGGCAACGCAGTGGTCCTTCAGTAATCTGTGTTTGTTTCTGAGGAGGCAAAACATGGTTTTCAATTCTTAAAAAAAAAAAACGTCTAAAGGTCAGGGAAAGCCAGATGAGATAGTGTTGATGATTCAACTGAGAGAGAGACTTAAGGGCCCCACAGAAAAACCTGCAGTCAAAGTACTAATGCAACAACACTTGTTGAGTGCACCGGCACCTTTCCAACCTTCTACACAAAAGCACTTATTTTGGATCTTGAGTGAGGAATGACTCAAACTGCAATGATCTTTCACACCAATGCCACAAATGAATGGCAATTTGTTTACTTCATCCAAGTCTTCGTTTTTCTATTCCTGGATTGAAATTCAGTGATGCAATTACCTTTTAACATGGCCCTAGTCTTTCACTGTGTCCTGGGTCTGCCCCAAGTCTCCCGATCTAAACCCAAGTGCATGTGAGAGAAACCGGCCGACAACTTTGCAGTTGGAATAAATAATCATTTATCTTTACAAGTCCAAACAATAGAATCTCACAAATACTACGAAAAAACAGAGTCCAAAATCTCTTAATGTCCAAAAACTAGAGCGTCCACTGAACCGGGCAATAAAACAGGGAACCTGGGAAACGGAAAAGAAAACACAAAGGTCAAAACACTTACTAGTAAACAAGCTTAAATTAAATAAAAAACACAAGTCGGAAGTTCTAATCCACAGGAGAAAGAAACATTATTGAAGTGGGTGTCTTAGATGCTGATGAGGCCCGATTTGTGCAATTGGTCGACTCAGGGAAATCGGAAAGGAAATACTAGGAAGTAAGAGTAAAAATGAAACCAAAATAAAAGTTAAATTATAAAACTCTCAGTTGGACAAAAAACCTGCCGAGGGAGGCATCCAGAAGTCATCTTGAAGAGTCTTCAAGGGAGAGTCCTGACACCCTTGTTTTGGCCACAACAGAAAGTTGGTGACCATAGTGGAGAGTCGGAACATAGATCATAGTTTTTATCAGGACCTTGGCCTTTCGGCTCAGCTCTTTCTTCACTGCAATACATGAGACAGAATCATTACTGGAGACACTGACGCTCGTCGTTCCCAAGTTCTTCTTTCCCCCACCGGGGAACAAGAGCCAGAGACACTTAGGATGTGTCCCAAAACTACTAAAAATGACCCCTCGCCCCTAATCCTGCGTTTTAAGAGCGATTCTCCATTGGATTAAGGGGTAAGACGGAGGGCCAGAAAGCCCTTGAAAACAAGTGAGGTCCGAGGCCCCCTTGAAACGTAGTATGATGGTTTTACCCAGAAACGATTCATATATGCGACCATGAGGAAGCAAGTGAGCAACACAGAGCATACATGTGAGTATGGCCTGCTCGAGCCAATAGCACCACATCATCAGCAAAAAACTGTCAGGATGCGGAGGGAAACCCAGGAGCAGAAAGTGTCTGTTCGTCATACTTGACAGTTTATTTTAGGAGCAAGCAGAGGGATCGTCAAAAGCAGTCCAGGACAAACAGCAAACAGGAACGATATCCGAAAAAACAGGTCAGGGACACAGGAAGGCAGAAAGGCGAGAAAACGTATGGAGGTCAAAACCGGGAAGGCAAAACAATCTCGAAACAGGAATCTTACACGTGAAACAAACATTAGACAACACGGTACAGCGAGTGTGACGAACCGACAAAGACTGAGGGAGAGTGAGCAGAATAAGAAGGCTGCCAGCAATCAGTGGCAGCTTCGGAGCAGGAGAACACAAGACTATTACTGTGTCTCAAATCGCATACTAGCATACTCAAAGTTATTATTTTCAGTGCGTAAGTGCGTCTCAATCATTAGTATGCAAAATTTAGTGCGCCATGCACACTAAGGTGGCGTACTAAAACGCCCACAAAACAGAGTATGGTTCGATGGACACTAACCACCCTAAACAGCCGCCATCTTAGTGACGTTTTAAACGGAAGTTACGTCATATATAGGCATATATATGCATATACTTACAGGTGCATTTTCAGCAGCAGTAGGAGAATGACACGTCTTCGGTGCGGATACAAGCTTAAATATCTCGCGAATATTTCGGTTCTCATATTTTTTCTTTATTTCTTTTTCCAAACTTGCAAAACATGCTGCCAGCAGGTGTCGATAGCATTCCAACAGTTGGTTGCAACATCGTTAAATAGTAGTAGAAGAAGAAGCTGTCACCTCAATTCCGGTTAGTGCGTAGCAGCAGTGTTTGATTTGCGACATACTATCTTAGAGAATTTGCGTACTAGTTAGTATGTACACTATCCTGATGCATACTCACTTCTAGTATACTAAGATAAGTATGCGATTTGAGACACAGCACAGGTGGAGACAATAACAACCAGCAGGGGGAGGGACCGGAAAAGAAACTCACAAAGACACAGAAGGGAGCAGGCTTCAAAATAAAAACAGGAAACACCGGGAAAGACACACGAGACATAACAAAAACAAATGGTCGCTTAAACCAAGGACCTGATCTGCCCGAAGTAGAATCATTTAGATGCTTTTCTAACAAACTTTTAAGGGGTGCTTCATTTACCTTATGTGTTTGAGGCGGGTTCTCTCCAGGGTTTAGCTCAGAGAAAACATGGCAGGTTCAGTTTGACTCGTACACGTTGTGTCATTAAAAACATACTAAAGAGTTCCAGTGGGATAAGACTCGAAAAAAGGAACACTTTAGTGAGAAAGAGATGGTTTCATGACTTCATTACAGCTAGTTTCAGGACTGAAGACTTTATCTTGGTGTCATGTTGGGAGGGGGGGGGATCTGAACCTCCTTCTCAATTAGCAGCAGCAGAACATCTTTGAAAGTAAAAACACAGTCACGTCTGCAGCCCAGTAGTCGAAGCATGTCTCGGAGAAACTGCCGAAGATTTGGACGCTCGTTGAGCAGAGCTGCAGTTCTGAGTGTCTTTCGTGAGCTTATTACTTTATTAGATGCTGCATGCATGAGTCACCGTGGCTCTCTGGGTAAATTCTGCCTGACTGGGTAATCGCACGGCAAATATGATGCCTTTTCTTTCCACCTCTAATGAGTATTTGTCATTTGTAATTACATCTTCAAGTGGAACTCCAACAATCGGGCCAATGTTAAATTCATCACGTCGCCCAAACATTTGAATCAATCCCTGAAATTGTGTGCCAGGATTTGTCAGTGTAATCTAGTCTGAGGAAAAATAAAAAAAAGTACAATTCCACTTGATATGCTGAGGGTTGAGTCCAGGTAAGAATGCCTTATCTATATGCAAATGATAAGTTATCAGCTTCAATAACTGTTGAACAAGGTGTCGCTGACATGGAGGCGCCTTCATTTGCGGAGCTGCTGCCGCGGCCAAGTATCCTCGCATCGGTTTGTCGGTGAGAGCACGACGCGGACGACGGACAAATAACAGATAACTATGTTTGGGCTTTAAAAAGTTTTTTAAATAAATGATTAACCAGAGAGTGAACAGAGCGTCAAGGTTTAATAATGAGAATCTGTTCGAAAGGTTTAAAAAAGAGCCTGAGGAGAGAAACAGAAATGTAATTTCAGACAAATGAAAAGACAGTTGTTCAAATCAATTAGTGCTGATCATGCACACACACACACACACACACACACAAACACACACACACACACACACACACGTCTGCACACATACACACATGCATGCCTGTACACAGACACATACACTGTTCATGCACGTCTGCATACATAAACACATGCATGCCTGTACACATACACACACATATTCATACATGCCTGCACACAGATAGACACACACACAGACACACAAAGAGACAAACACACAGACATGCAGGCCCTTAGCATGCACACGCACACACACAGGTTCATGCACAAAATGACACAGATATATACACACAGCTAGAACCCTCACAAACACACACATGCAGGCTAGGACACACACAAAAACTTGCACGCCCGCACACAAACACGGACAGACACAAATTCAAGAATGCTCGCACACACAGAAACACACTCAGATCTATGCATTCACTTACAAACACACGCAGCTAAAACCCTTACACAAATTCATGCACACACATGCAGCACAACACACACATGTAGAATCTTCAGGGACATAGACTCATTAGACAAACACACAAAGCTAGAACAATCAGACACACACACACACAAAGGTAGAACCTTTAGACACACACACAACACTAGAACCATTTGACACACACACAACACTAGAACTGTCAGACACATACACAAAGCTTTAACCATTAGACACACACACAAAGCTTTAACCATTTGACACACACACAACACTAGAACTGTCAGACACATACACAAAGCTTTAACCATTAGACACACACACAAAGCTAGAACCATTAGACACACACACAAAGCTAGAACCATCAGACACACACACAAAGCTAGAACCATCAAACACACACACAAAGCTAGAACCATCAGACACACACACAAAGCTAGAACCGTCAGACACACACATAAAGCTAGAACTGTCAGACACACACACAAAGTTAGAACCACTAGACACACACACAAAGCTAGAACCATCAGACGGACACACAAAGCTAGAACCATCAAACACACACACAAAGCTAGAACCATCAAACACACACACAAAGCTAGAACCATCAGACACACACACACAGCTAGAACTGTCAGACACACACATAAAGCTAGAACCATCAAACACACACACAAAGCTAGAACCATCAGACACACACACAAAGCTAGAACCACTAGACACACACACAAAGCTAGAACCATCAGACACACACACAAAGCCAAAACCACTAGACACACACACAAAGCTAGAACAATTAGACACGCACATAAAGCTAGAACCATCAGACACACACACAAAGCTAGAACTGTCAGACACACACACAAATCAAGAACCATCAGACACACACACAAAGCTAGAACCACTAGACACACACACAAAGCTAGAACCATCAGACACACACACAAAGCTAGAACCACTAGACACACACACAAAGCTAGAACCATTAGACACACACACAAACCTAGAACCATCAGACACACACACAAAGCTAGAACTGTCAGACACACACACAAAGCTAGAACCACTAGACACACACACAAAGCTAGAACCATCAGACACACACACAAAGCTAGAACCATCAGACACACACACAAAGCTAAACCCATCAGACACACACACAAAGCTAGAACCATCAGACACACACACAAAGCTAGAACCATCAAACACACACACAAAGCTAGAACCATCAGACACACACACAAAGCTAGAACCGTCAGACACACACATAAAGCTAGAACCATCAGACGGACACACAAAGCTAGAACCATCAAACACACACACAAAGCTAGAACCATCAAACACACACACACAAAGCTAGAACCATCAGACACACACACACAGCTAGAACTGTCAGACACACACATAAAGCTAGAACCATCAAACACACACACAAAGCTAGAATCATCAGACACACACATAAAGCTAGAACTGTCAGACACACACACAAAGTTAGAACCACTAGACACACACACAAAGCTAGAACCATCAGACACACACACAAAGCTAGAATCATCAAACACACACACACAGCTTTAACCACTAGACACACACACAAAGCTAGAACTGTCAGACACACACACAAACCTAGAACCACTAGACACACACACAAAGCTAGAACCATCAGACACACACACAAAGCTAGAACCATCAGACACACACACAAAGCTAGAACCACTAGACACACACACAAAGCTAGAACCATCAGACACACACACAAAGCTAGAACCATCAGACACACACACACAGCTAGAACCACTAGACACACACACAAAGCTAGAACCATCAGACACACACACAAAGCTAGAACCACTAGACACACACACAAAGCTAGAACAATTAGACACGCACACAAAGCTAGAACCATCAGACACACACACAAAGCTAGAACCACTAGACACACACACAAAGCTAGAACCATCAGACACACACACAAAGCCAAAACCACTAGACACACACACAAAGCTAGAACAATTAGACACACAGACAAAGCTAGAACCATCAGACACACACACAAAGCTAGAACCATCAGACACACACACAAAGCTAGAACTGTCAGACACACACACAAATCAAGAACCATCAGACACACACACAAAGCTAGAACCACTAGACACACACCCAAAGCTAGAACCATCAGACACACACACAAAGCTAGAACCACTAGACACACACACAAAGCTAGAACCATTAGACACACACACAAACCTAGAACCATCAGACACACACACACAGCTAGAACTGTCAGACACACACACAAAGCTAGAACCACTAGACACACACACAAAGCTAGAACCATCAGACACACAGACAAAGCTAGAACCATCAGACACAATCACAAAGCTAGAACCATCAGACACACACAAAGCTAGAACCATCAGACACACACACAAAGCTAGAACCATCAGACACACACACAAAGCTAGAACCATCAGACACACACAAAGCTAGAACCATCAGACACACACACAAAGCTAGAACCATCAGACACACACACAAAGCTAGAACCATCAGACACACACACAAAGCTAGAACCATCAGACACACACACAAAGCTAGAACCATCAGACACACACAAAGCTAGAACTGTCAGACACACACACAAAGCAGATGAGATCTGGATTAGAAGTCATTTTTGTTCTCCAGCCAAAGATCATATATTCGAGCTGAAAAGATGTGCGTTCATGGAAGTCTGTGACTGACGACCAGAGTCGCAGCACCTGGAGTTTTACCTCTTATCTTCTCCACTGAGCCGACAGCGGCTGCACAAACGACCTGGTCTTCTCTTATCTCCGTCCACCGCCTCACCGTGACTCACTAAAGTTGTGCTTCGTTTGACTGCATGCTAATAGTTCGTCCTCGCCAGCTCTATCCAGAGGAGACGGACTTGACCTCTTTTTCATAAAACATCACAGCTCACGATACCGCCGACGTCCTGCGGAGGCATCGTGGAGCGAAACCACATCGAGCCAAAGTATTTTAGTAGTATCCACGTCACACTTTATTTTTAGCTCGGACTTACACAACGATGTGCATTGACTCAGCGTCACGGTGAGTTCGTGCCACGCTCAAGTGTCGTCGGCCAGTGAAGGTACAAGGAAACGAAAGATGTCGGCAGCTTTCATCAATCCACTTGAAAAGACCTTTAGCTCCGGTCTGAACAACACAAACAGCAGCGCCAGCACTGGCGTCTCGCCTCAACCGGCCCCTGATGCCCGGAGGGGTACAGGTGGTCGGCTTTCGCACGTCACTGCAGAGCGTCTACTACGACTCCAAATTCAGCTGTTAAAGCCTCGACAGAAGCTGGTCAGGTCAGGAACAAAACATATAACTTAGAGAAACCAGAGCTGTGTCTCAAATTGCATACTTGCGTACTAAAACGTAGTATTTCAGTGCAATTCTTGGTATGCAAAATGTAGTGCTCCATGCACACTAAATTGTCACTCAAACGCCCCCCCCCCACAAAACTGAGTATGGATTTATGGACACTTTCTACTCTAAATGGCCGCCATCTTAGTGACGTTGACATTGTAAAGTCAATATATTATATAAAGTACGTCATATATACTGTATATATATATATGCATATACCATATACTTACAGGTGTATTTTCAGCCAGCAGTAGGAGGATGACACGTCTTCGGTGCTGATACTGGCGTAAATATCTCACGAATATTTAGTTTCTCAAATGTATTAATCCAAACCAAACGTGCTACCAGCAGGTGTCGATAGTGTTCCTACATCTGGTTGCAACCATCGTTAAATAGAAGTAGAAGAAGAAGCTTTCATGTCATTTCCTGTGAGTGAGTAGCAGCAGTGTTTGATTTGAGACATACTATCTGTCGAGAATTTGTTACTAGTTAGTACGTACACTATCCTGATGCATACTAACCACCAGTGCATTAAGAGAAGTATGCGATTTTGAGACACAGCACAGGCCTTTGAACTGATCGTCCATTTTTGCTAATCTGCCACTCACTCACTTTCCCAGGTTTCTTGTTATTCTAATACGTTTTGGTTATCAAGCCTTTTTTAAATGGGTTTAAAATTTGGAGTTTTGAGCTGGAGTTTTGGATAGGATGAGAAAAATTTGTAGGTGAATCTTTAGGACTGGATGTATTTTTTAAAAGTGTGAATAAAGAGTCCAGTGTTTAGGAGAAGATAAGGAACAGAGATTATAGTTGACAACAATTATAGAGAGACCTTCAATAACAGACTTGTTATATGGAGGTTTTTTAAGTGTCTTTTTGGACGAAGATGAAGACGAAGACAACTGTCGCTACATTAAAATGAACAAACATTTTTTATATAAATTCAAAAAGGAAGAGATTATTTTGAAAATAGGACATGAGGGTGAGTAGAAAATGAGTGAATTTTAACATTCTGGGTTTGTTGTTTTTCTTCATGGGAGCAAACCATTGTGTTGGCTGTTTAACTTTTTCTATGATTGCCATTGACCAACTCATGTTTTAGTTCCTCCTCAACTTTGGTTCATAGTGGGACTGGAACTAGTTGTGATGTGATGTAACTGATTACTTTGTCAAACAACGTAAAGGTAATCAGACAAAAAATGAAATGGAAATAACACAAATTAATCATTACTGTGATTTTAACAACCTTGTTACTTCACACATAACTATTCAGTTCAATTACTTCACTTGGCACAGCAACAGAGAAATGAGAAAGGTTGACAATTCGAGACCCACGCCTGTTGATTTCTATTTCTTATTAGGATTTATTTCGATACACATTGATAAATAGATGGAAGTTTATGTTATGCATGGACGAGGTCAAGACTGGAAGAAACACAACAACTTTCTTTGCCCATCTTAGGCATCTATAATAAACTAACTTTGTGGCTGTAGCTTGACCCTGAAGATTGTTTCCACTTGACTTGAGTAGAAGTACTAGTTCTGCTGCTTATCTTTGACCTCATCTTAGACTGTCCTTGTTTGGTAATGGTCCTGTCATGGGTTTAAGTGGGTGCTTTTTCTTCAGTATATCGTATGTAGTGCTGACGGTTTATTCCTGCACATTTTTGTGTAGCATGCTACTACAAAAAATGCTCAATTCTTTATGCACTTGTTGCATCTTCAATGTCATTATTTATGTGATTTTGCTTCACTGGAACTGCAGCCTCGCCTCCCCTCGTCCTGGATGCTTTCACTTTATCCACATTAGCTGAGCTCACCCTTCTTGATTCTGTTCTTTTATAAGGTCATGAGGTTTTGGTTTTTCTGTAGCGCCTCAGGGAGTTAAGTCATTCTTCGTCTTCACTTTTCTTTAAACAGGCAAGGTGTTTACTTCTGAATGAGAATAAGCTCTCCAGAAGATCCCCAGTCCCATTGAGTACATCGATCCACTAACCACCAAAAAATGCTAGTCCATTACCAACTTGGTAGCTTCCCTTTCCTTACTTTGACACGAAGTGCTTTTTATGTTGATCAGAAAAGTCTGAAATACAATTCCCTGTGACAGGCTCCAACGCTCTCACGTTTGGTAATTAAATGACGGCTTGAGAATGCTCTGAGTGCGAAGACGTTTGCAGAAAACCAGGATTTAAAAAATGTGATCTGGAAAACCCTGAGAGGGAGAGAAGAGATCATCATATCTTGAGAAAGGGTCATGACCTGTATTCAACTAATCTGGTAAATGAGGCTTGAAGGTCTGCGGAGACCACAGGAACCCATGAGAGCCAGCCGACCGAGACTCAGTCCTTCAGCTGTGAAGGGCGGCTTTTCATACAGCGAGGGCTTTGATCTCGGGAGGGATCCAAGAACGCAACCCAATCAAACCTACCGACGATCTTAAATGAGTCGCCTCAAAATTCTACGAGTTCTCGTCCTTCTCCTCCCGTATGCTCGTGTCATCACCGTCAGAGGGTTAGGCAGAGGTGAGGTGTATGTGTGGAGGACAGTCTACAGCCCAGAGATAAGGAAACAGTACGTGTTTTCTCTTCATTACATCAAGCACAAACATGTGCGGGGTGACAAGCGTGGCCGTGAGATCAATCTCAATATTCATGCACCGTGAATGAGCCTGGAGAACCAACGTCCTAGGAGATACCATCAAAGTGAAGCTCGCATGACAATAATGGCGGCGCTGCAGAAAAGGAGCTCATTTTACCTCCAACAATTGAGCCTGCGGGACCCTGGAGGACTCAAGGTTACCCTCCGTCAGCGCCAGGAATCATTATGGCGAGACGGGAGACAGATTCGCGGCGCTCCGTCGCTATTCCCCGACATCGCAGTGTATCGGGCTCTCCAACAATCAGACAGAAGCAACAGACCTCCTGCAGGATGGAGTGTTCAGCACATTCGGAAGCTGAGCTGGGCTGGAAGGGCCGACACAGCAAAGACGTCCATCATTTCCTCTGAAGTACTGCTGGACCAACAACTTGACAGTTTGTTTTTTTCCTGCAAACATGATGGAGAATGTTCCAGGCTCGTTCAAAACAGAATATCTGCTGTTGGAATCATTTATAACAAATGTATACAAACAACTTAAACGCTCTCAGATATGAGAACTTAAATCATGATTTTTCACTGTCAGAATTCAGTCCATCTTAGAAGAAACCAAATATTCGTTGATGCGATATGTGGGTCAGAGCTTGCTGGTCTGAAGTCGTCCTGGGTAACCTTTAATGATTTAAGTGTGTCTTAAAAAGATGTGTGACTCTATTGTATCATCAGTGTCTGTTTGTACAAATCTTCTTCTTAAGCCCCGCCCTCTGAAAACGATTATTTTTTCTGGAGATGAATTCTTGTTGACCATATCCACACCCACTCTGCTGTGATTGGCCAAGTATCAAGGTTTGTCACCAAGCATCATCAGCAATGTTTCCTCTAAGCTGCCGTTTTTTGAGCAATTGTGCACCGCTGATCGGGACCAAAATAATCTTGGTTACGCAGAAAAAAGAAAGATCTGACCTCGGATTCGGGATCATATTTATTTTAAGTATATGGCTTTGTTATCGGGTGTTGACAATGCATTGAATAAACTTCTGATTGGGCAGCTTTGCAGGGTCTTAGTCGGTTTGAAGACCAGGGTCGGACCAGAGTTGTCAAGTGTCACTCTTCGAGCCATTCTCACGCCACACGTTTATATTTACCAATTCAATACTCTTTTTTGTGTTTTAATGGTGATAAACTCTGGCCAATCACAGAAGGCACAGTGAAATATTAACCAATCAGAAGCAACATAAAGCGGGTCTTGGCGTCTCTAACTGTTCGTAACGGAACAGCGTGATTAAAAGACTTAAAAGCCTTTAAATTTCAAAAAAAAGAAATTCTGCCTTATAATCCGGAGCGCCGTATATATGAACATTACCGTGGGCGGGATTACGTCATTGCGTCATAACAGGGTGGGATTTACGACGCACGTCACATCATGGCGGACATCTATAGAGTGATATTACTGCCACCGGTTTGAGTGAGTGTGTCTTGGTTGTTGTACACTCAAAAAAAAATGTTGCCGCATGAGCCGCACTTTCAGTGTCATCACCTAACTTCACGGTAAATTCAAAGAGGACTAGTTTAAGATATAAATCAATAATTAGCCTGAGTTAATACTGAATGGATACTGGTCTGATGACAGTACGTCTGATGTTACTCACAGTGGCTCAGGGAGATGATCAATCCTTACTCCAGGAAGTCTCCACCTCCAAGGGACTCGTTGTATAAACAAAGCGCCCTGTGATTACAGCTGGCTGGAGGAGGAGTGAAGCCGCTATTACAGACTCCCCTAACCTCTCGTTCGCCCAGATTTCAGACGGGGGAGAACTTAATAAAGTAATAAGTTCAAAACAAGGTCATGATGAGGGACTTACTACCTCTTGGAGAGAAGAACATTTGAAACACGTGAGTCAGGAGATCTTTCACATTAGTTCTTCAACATTTGGCCTTATTTAGTTTTATTTAGTAGATTTCTGGTACCGGATGCATCAAAGTGGTCTCCAAGTTCTTAAGTCTAATGATGTTATTCAGGGGTCAATGGTAGATGGAAACTCACGGAAGATGCAGACACACATTTAAGACAATTAATTTCTAACTTAAGAAATTGACAATGAAAAAACATCTAGAATCATTGTGTTGTGTTCCAGCCAATGACATGAGCCCACTGGAGTCACATGACATTTTAACTTGCTGCTCATAAAGGTCTTCTTTGACGGAACAGTTATGGAACTTCTGCTGTTTTAAAGTCCCATTCCATTAGTCGTTCTAGTTCGTGCAATCACAGGGTTGTGGCTTCGTTCCCACTGTAAGGCAAACAAAGGTTTTCCCTATCTTTCATCGCGAACAGAGCAGTGACGTCTTTACGCAGGAACAAACTCTGAAGAGGTTCAATTCCTCTTCAGAATGACCTTTTTCTTCTCTGCAGCTGCCGCCATTATCAGATAATCAGTATTCGTTTGCTGATGCCTGGCAGGATTGTTGGTCTGTTTCATTTCCCTCCTGAGGATCTTTCTGATGCCTTAATCAATTATTGAATTTGACCGGCCTGAACATCAGGAGACTCTTGGCTGCATGTTTCACTTCCCCTGAGAGTTTCCAGGCTCTCTGGACTAGTGTGTGTGTGCGAGTGCGAGTGCGTGTGTGTATGTGTGTGTGTTGTACCTGCTCTCTGTGGAAAGACACAGTGAAGATTCAGTTGAATTAGTGGATTTCCTGATGTTTCTTAAGACTACAAGGAATGCTAAGCTTCCCTAAAACATCAGACAACAAGTGGTTAAATGTGTTCTGTTGTGGGTGCATTTGATATGTGATAGAACGCATTCATTTTTCGTTGAGAATCATCTTCTTTTCACAGGTAACTGACACGACTTATTCCCATTCATCCTGCAGCGTCGGTGCAGAAGGGCATGGTCTATTGACTTCAATGGGGAAATGTAAAGTGGGTGTTTCCTCTGCAGCCAAACTAGAAGCTCATTGGAAACAACTCTGGATGCTGTCCTGAGCCAAGGGCGGCTGGCCCATAGGGGTCGCTCGGGTAGGCGATAGTTTAAATCATCAACATTGATCATTTTGTATATTTTTAGAACTCTTTACATTGATAAACAATATTTTGTTGATTCACGTTCGGATTGTAATCTCGGTCTGTGTCATCATTCGTCATATCCGGTCTCTAGCATGCATGTGAAGGCCCTTCTTGAATAGCCAACCTTTGTGGTTTGTTGGTTGCTTACCTCATTTGCTTACCACATTTTAGGACGTGAACTTTCGCTTGTTCGCAACATTTTAATTTTAGTTTTTTTGTGTTAATATTAGTTTTCTTTATTAATTATTAAGTTTATCAGTTGAGTAATACTCGTTTTTAAATATATATTTAACAAAAATTATAATCTTTGCAGTATATTTGGCTGTGTTTGTTATAAGTAGAAAGTATCTCTATATTTCTGGCAAAGACGACAGGTTGGTTTTAGTTTTTTGATAATTTAGTTAATGCTGTATGATGAATATAAAAGTATAATTAAAATATGTTTTCATTTGGAATATAACAAGGAGCATAATAAACATTATTACTAACTAACTTAAAGTGATGAGATAAAAGGCGCTTTAAAAATACTTACTTACTATTAATGTATTGATTTTTACATGTAATATATAGGATAAGGGGATACATGTACTGGAAAAGAGCCCCATCTAAAATATTTTTCTTCAGCCGCCACTGCACTGTCTCTTTGGGCTCCATGGAGCAGTCGGCGCACCTTAGCTGGCCCGGAAAAACCCGGCTTCTTCATGGGGATTGGCTGATCCCTTTTTTTGATTGAGCTAAATGAACGAATCAGCGATCTAAGTTTTTCATGCTTCCTTTTCTTTGAGCAAAGAGCAACCATTGACAATTCTTGTATATATTTCTGTTGATGCTGCTGGCATTCTTTAATGAAGGAACTAAGCTCTGGACTTCATGGGCTCAGAACAGTACGAGCTTAAATTGGCAATGAAAACTAACATTAGCTGAAAAAACGTCAACTTGATACTTTCAGAATCAGAAAACCTTTATTACCAAACAACACAGGAATCTGTTGTGGTGACATCACATTATATGAAATAATACGAATGGAAAAAAAGGTTGTTTTTTTTTCTTCTCACCCTCAAATCATATTCTATTTTCATGAATTATAGATCATTTGACTTTTTGTTCATTTCTGATTTTGTTCATTTTTGTTTAACTTCCAACCGCTAGATGGCAGGAACAATGGAACGATTAAAGGAAAAATGAGATCCTGGCGATGACTGAGGACGAGAGGATACAGTTGACTCCAGCAGCTTTTAAAAACTGAAAGTTTGGACTCATTTTGGTTTCCAAAAGAAAAGTGGTTACGATGCGGTCAGTATATTCTGTCAAGTACTATCATTATTTGTATCAATACACACCCCTTGTGTATTCAAAACAATCAGTGCGGTCTTTCAAGTACAACACACAACAAAAAAAGCTCAAAAATGTTGGCACTGGATCTGATGCAAACACTTGTTGGTCGGTGCAACTGTGGCGACCTGGTGCGTTTCTCACGATCTTGACAAAGGAACAGAATTTCTCTCGTACCGTAAGAGAGTTTTCATCTGTCGGCTGACGAGCCACACACTCAAATACACGACTCAGCTCTACATTCCACATTTATGAGTCCGACATGTTCCTCCGAGACCTTGATGAGACACAAGTTCTGACAACAATTCCTCCCTCCCTCGTTCACCGCCAGGCTGGGAATCGTTGTCTGTGTCAATGAAATCAGCGACAAAAGTAGCAAAACTCGACAGCCAGTTCTACGTGGAAGTGAAATGACAGAGACGAGCCTGCTGCTCTGGGATCGAACGGAACCGGGTCTGGGCTCGTGCTGATCTGCCGTTTAGACTTCCGTCTGTCCCGGCAGTACAGAGTAAACGCTAATGAGCAAATAGAAATAAACGACTGGGATGAGTCCAGACCCTCCTCGGAGATGACTCTGTGCAATGTTGTGATTAACATTGAGTTCCTCCGCCATATGGAAGTTTAAAAAGCAGCGTTGGCAGGAAGCTTGTCGGTTTTCTGTGCAAAAGCCAAACAAAGAGTCAAACAAACAGCATCTGTTAACAAAGGGAAACTGCATGACCCACTTTAAGTTGGGCTCCGAGGTCTTCCGCGTTTGAGCCGCTCTTCAAAGTTGCTCTCTCATTACTCCCAATTGAACCGAGTCGACAAGACAGCGACTTCACTTCGGCTTGTTTCTGCTTTTTTTTCTTCTTTTTTTTCCGCTCACTTACACGCCGGGTCCAGATGGTGTGGAACTTGGTTTGCTCTCAGACATCTGTGTGTGTCTGCGAGTCAAGTCGGGTTCACGAGCCCCGACGTCACGATCGCCGCGCCGCCGTAAACAGCGGGCGGTCGGTGTCGTGCGGCGCCACCCCGTGGAGCCGGGAACCTCCATCCATTTGTTACACCAATTAGCAATTAAAAATGGAACAAGGACGATTGTTGCTCCCGCCGCATGGAGAGGGATGAGGGTTCAGGAGGCGCAGGTGCGACTAACTAGCTACGTGGAAACCATAAAACAAATTAAGTCCTATTAAAAGAGCCGGAGAGAGCTGAGGTGTTGATGGATCTCCTCTGCAGAGAAAAAAGAGCACCGGGAGTGTGAAATGGAACGACTCCCCCGGGGTCTCTCGTATTTGCCAGAAAACACAAGGCAAGAGGAGCAACAGAAGAAATATGACAACTATTAGCGGAACGAGCCGCCGACATGAGGAATTACCCTCCACGTGCCATGTGTGGTAAAGAGGAGAAGAGGAGTCACCGGAGGTTGGAGAGCAAACAGCTCCGTCAATGTATTAATCCTCTGGGCCTGCAGAGACACAACCAGAGCGAGCAGCACTCAGAGAGCGCAGACCTCCGTCCAGTATTCCCTCACTTTTATATATTACTTTTTATAGAAATTGGCCGCTATTAGCTTGAAATTTCACTTGTTTTCTTCTCATTGTCCCACAACTAAGGGTTGGGATTATTCTCTGGAGCTAGCCTGGGTGCCATCCTATTTCTACCGGGGGCTCCTAACATTCACTACCCTTAAAAAAAGAGTCTGGATCGTTTGACCCGCTTCCGTTTCGAAATAGAAAATTCGTCCCAACTGTGGACGAGGCGCACCGATTGGTCCCTGCTATCTTCGCCCCATCGTCAGAGCTTCACATCATCATCAACATGGCCGACGCGGAAGCCGACGCTAGCGATACTAGTAGCTTGATCGAACAGGAAGCTGACGCTAGCGATACTAGTAGCTTGATCGTACAGGAAGCTGATGCTAGCGATACTAGTAGCTTGATCGAACAGGAAGCTGACGCTAGCGATACTAGTAGCTTGATCGAACAGGAAGCTGACGCTAGCGATACTAGTAGCTTGATCGAACAGGAAGCTGACGCTAGCGATGCTAGTAGCTTGATTGAACAGGAAGCTGACGCTAGCGATACTAGTAGCTTGATCGAACAGGAAGTTGACGCTAGCGATACTAGTAGCTTGATCGAACAGGAAGCTGACGCTAGCGATACTAGTAGCTTGATCGAACAGGAAGCTGACGCTAGCAATACTAGTAGCTTGATCGAAGAGGAAGCCGACGCTAGCGATACTAGTAGCTTGATCGAACAGGAAGCTGACGCTAGCGATACTTGTAGCTTGATCGAACAGGAAGCTGACGCTAGCGATACTAGTAGCTTGATTGAACAGGAAGCTGACGCTAGCGATACTAGTAGCTTGATCGAACAGGAAGCTGACGCTAGCGATACTAGTAGCTTGATCGAACAGGAAGCCGGCGCTAGCGATACTAGTAGCTTGATCGAACAGGAAGCTGACGCTAGAGATACTAGTAGCTTGATCGAACAGGAAGCTGACGCTAGCGATACTAGTAGCTTGATCGAACAGGAAGCTGACGCTAGCGATACTAGTAGCTAGATCGAACAGGAAGCTGACGCTAGCGATACTTGTAGCTTGATCGAACAGGAAGCTGACGCTAGCGATACTAGTAGCTTGATTGAACAGGAAGCTGACGCTAGCGATACTAGTAGCTTGATCGAACAGGAAGCTGACGCTAGCGATACTAGTAGCTTGATTGAACAGGAAGCTGATGCTAGCGATACTAGTAGCTTGATCGAACAGGAAGCCGACGCTAGCGATACTAGTAGCTTGATCGAACAGGAAGCTGACGCTAGCGATACTAGTAGCTTGATCGAACAGGAAGCTGACGCTAGCAATACTAGTAGCTTGATCGAAGAGGAAGCTGACGCTAGCGATACAAGTAGCTTGATCGAACAGGAAGCTGACGCTAGCGATACTTGTAGCTTGATCAAACAGGAAGCTGACGCTAGCGATACTAGTAGCCTGATTGAACAGGAAGCTGACGCTAGCGATACTAGTAGCCTGATCGAACAGGAAGCTGACGCTAGCGATACTAGTAGCTTGATCGAACAGGAAGCTGACGCTAGCGATACTAGTAGCTTGATCGAACAGGAAGCCAGCGCTAGCGATACTAGTAGCTTGATCGAACAGGAAGCTGACGCTAGCGATACTAGTAGCTTGATCGAACAGGAAGCTGACGCTAGCAATACTAGTAGCTTGATCGAACAGGAAGCCGACGCTAGCGATACTAGTAGCTTGATCGAACAGGCGATTTTGTCTGTTCTCGCTGATTTAGACGGAGTTTCAGAGCTGAAACGGGAGCAACATGAGGCACTGAAAGCTTTTCTTACCTGGAAAGATATTCTCGCGGCAGATTTCTAAGCAGCAACACTCTCATGTGAATAATAAGGCGATCTGGTTGGTTCGCGGTATGGAAGGGTCTTCCAGGGGTCTTCCAATCGGAAGAGGCCCCGCCCAGCGTGCACAACATGATGCCTTCATTACCTGATTTCGAATTCCAAACGGAAGCAGGTCAAGCGATCCCAGACTATTTTTTTAGGGAAGCGAGTGTAGGAGCTCCCGGTAGGATGTAGTAGGATGGCTCCCAGGCTAGGTCGTTGACACTGTATTGAATTAGTAAACACTTCAATAAGTCTAGATTTTAAGCCTGTTTGTGGAGGTATTTGGAAGTTTTCAAAGGCTACAGTGTAACTTTGAGTTTGTTCATTCTTTTGTTGAAATTAAAATCCCGGCAGCTAAATGGCAGCAGCGATTCCGCCTCCGCGGCTAAACAAACAATGAGATCTTGTGAGATCCTGATGATGAATGAGGATGAGAGGATACAGTCGACTCGCGCAGCTTTTTAAAGCTGATGTTTGGACATATTTTGGTTTCAAAACAAATGAAAGTAGTTAGAAATGCGACCAGTAAATACCCACCAGAGCCTCAGAAAATTGAAGGGAAAGGTTGAATGGAATTTAATAGAATATGATGTAAAATAAAGTGTTTTTTAACCATTTGCCCTGAACATACAAGAGACAAGCTGCCTTGATCTTTGGACTCTCAAGTTAAAACACCATGTGTTACGATGTCACATCATAAACTGATCAAAAAACGTTTTTTCAACTGATTAAAATCTCTGAAAAATGATGTCACAACATGATCTGAATGTTATAATCCATGCGTTTGTGTCTATTTCGTTTAGACTATTGTAACAGTTTATTTTGTTGTCTAAAAAGGAAGGAGCTGTCTCGCCTGAAGTTCATACAGAACTCTGCAGCGAGAATTCTGACCCCGCTCTAGTAGAAGAACTCACATTTCCTTAAAACTCTGCATTTGCCTCCAGTTTCTTTCAGGATCAACTTTAAAATAAAAATTGAATATGTAAAAACTTCAATAGTTCTAGATTTTAAGCCTGTTTGTGGAGGTATTTGGAAGTTTTCAAAGGCTACAGTTTAACTTTGAGTTTTTTCATTTTTGTGTTGCAATTAAAGTCCCAGCCTCTAGATTTAAAACCTTCCATCAGTGATCTGGTCCAGCTTTACACTGATGCCTGGTCCACCTCAACTGGGTTCTATTCTTCTGGGGGAGCAGGGGTGCTTCTTCTAGACATTTGACAATCTTTTGTTCATGTCCACTGATGGAAAAAACTCAACTTCAGGCTTAACAAGACAGAAGAAGTCGATGGAATATAACGTGCTCATGTTCTCAGCCCTCGACACGATTCTTCCTCCGTATGTTCGCACTAATTCAAATGCTCCTGCGACATTTGAGAAGCGGCAGATAAGGCGGCTTCTTGTCAGAAGTTTCCATTCTCATCTGTCCAGGATTTCCATCTGGGCCCCGGCGAGAGTGTTTCTCGTCGCTCTCTTGATCTCCAGATTGAGAAATGGCAGCGATTCCTTTGTGCTGACGGGCAGAAGCAGCTCCTGTGAAGAGGAAGAATCGCACTTTGTAATGAGCTCTTTTCCACAAATAGGCTCAGGAGGACGGGAAGACGAGGTGAACTGACGTGTGAATGATGAGAATTAAACTATGAGAGCGACATCACAAGCATAGACAATTCTCCCTCCACATTTTGGCAACAAACTCTGCAGACGCTCAGATGTGTTAACTGTTGCACATCCTCGTCTTCTGTGCAGGCTGGAAATAAACATCCACTTGTTGCATGTGTTTGTTCTTTATACATACATATATATATATATATATATATATATATATATATATATATATATATATATATATATATATATATATATATATATATATAAAATGTCACTGCTTACACAACCTCAGAATGAGATATGCAAGTAGGGCCAGTCAGTGTAAACAATGATAAGCAGCAAATTAATCCACAGTAGTCTCTCGAGACACATTGGGAAATGTTTGTATAAAGAAGGGCAAAAAAAAAAATCATAAACCCACACAGGAGCTTTTTTAATTTGGCTAATTAATTAGTGGCAAACAAACGAGGTCTGTCAAGTTCCCCAGTAATTGGTTCCTACGTATCTCTGCTCTGACATCGGCTTTGGGCCGAGAGTCGAACCTGATGTAGCACCGCGGCCGTACAACGACCACCTCTGTCTCGCTGTTGTTTGTGTCTTTTCTCTCGTTTCTCTTGACGACTCTCTCACGTGTTTCAAACGTTTAATCTTCCTCTCAGTGATGCATTAAGTCTCTCATCGTGACCATGTTTTCAACTTATTACTTTATAAAGTTCTCCCCATCTGAAATCTTGGCGAACGAGAGGTTAAGAGAGCGTAGTCCATTATGATGTAATAATGGCTTCTCTCCATCCATCCATCCATCCATCCATCCATCCATCCATCCATCCATCCATCCATCCATCCATCCATCCATCCATCCATCCATCCATCCATCCGTCCATCCATATGTCAATTCAATTCAATTCAATTTTATTTAAAGTGTCTTATCATAACAAAGTTATCTCAAGACACTATACAATTGAAGTAAGACTATAGTTGATTTAGGAAAAATAGATCCCAGCAATTCAACAAAGAGCAAGAAGCGAAACACTGTACAGTGAGCTATGGCGAGGAAAAACTTCCTTTTAGAAGGCAGAAACCTCGAGCGGAACCTGACTCATTGTTGACGGCCTGCCGCTTTGACCGGCTGGGAGGAAGGATGGGGGGGTAGACAGATAATGAGAGGAGTGAGGGAGGATATAGTGAGGGAAAAAAAGAGGAGAGTGTGGGAGAGTCCATGGAGGGGCTGGAAAGAACTCGGGATCTGATGACGTGGTGAAGATCCTGGATCAGCAGCAGCTCTGGGGCTCCAGGAGAGAAATAAAAAGGTGTGGGTTTAAACTGCACAGGTGATGAATGTAATGCAGAAAAGAAGGATATACAGAACTCGGTGTCTAAAACTGTCTTTAAATCCACATTACTGTCCGTCCTTCAATCCATCCATATGTCCTACCATCCATCCATCCATCCATCCATCCATCCATCTATATGTCCGTCCTTCCATCCATCCATCCATCCATCCATCCTTCCATCCATCCATCCATCCATCCGTCCATCCATCCATCCATCCATCCATCCATCCACATATCTATCTATATGTCCGTCCATCCATCCATCCATCCATCCATCCATCATCCATCCATCCATCCATCCATCCATCCATCCATCCATCCATCCATCCAACCATCCTTTCATCCATCCATCCATCCATCCATCCATCCATCCATCCTTTCATGCATCCATCCATCCATCCATCCATCCATCCATCCATCCATCCATCTATCCATCCATCCATCCACATCCATTCATATGTGATGTTTGAATTTTGGGTGAACTAACCCTTTAAGATTCTGGGTTGCCAGTTTTTCTTTTCTTCCTGGAATCTCTAGTGTGGGTTATTGTCGTCTGAGAGAGGGAATCACGTCGGTGGCAGACCTGCGAGGACCTGAGAGATGAAGTACCCTCAGGCTCACACTGTCACTGCCTGACGGGGTCGGGGGAAGCAGATGAGGGACATGAAGTGGACACGAGGTCAGACCGAAGATTGCAGAGTAGATGAAGAAGGAGAGGAAACAAATGCTTCTTGAAGCTCCCACCTTCTTCGCTTCTGATGTTTAACTTCACTTAAGTCGCTTTATTTTGAGGAATTAAAGCCATGGGTTTTATCCTGGATCATCCTTAAATGATTTAAAATAGAAGTTTCTTTCAAAACATGTTTGTGGTAATTAGTAATTGATGGACAGAAGATTGAATTTATCCATCCAGATGTCGACCCGTGAATGAATAAAAGTCGGTGATTGTTCTCGTCGTTATGAGAACATCGTTACACAGAAGGTTAATTAGCAATAAAAGCAGAAAAATCATGTGTTTGATCAGCAAACAAGCCTCTGGTGCTTCGTCCAATTAGAGACTTGACAAACGACGTGTGACAGTGTGCTGGCTGCCGGAACCTTCTGATCTGCTCCGAGATCAGTTTAGCGCTGACACGCAGTGTAAGTCCCAGGATTTAGCGCAGACAATAAAGCCACAGCTCATAAATCACGGTGTCACGTCGCAGATGTTTCTCTCGCTCCATTTACAGACGATTCATTACGAGCGGAGGAGGAAGTCGCCCTCCTCGCCAACAGATGAATGCCGTGTCGGTCCACGTGGCTCGGCCCACAACACTCCGACGAGACGACGCCTGATCGCTGGCAGGTAAAGGTCGTCAGCTTCATTCATCCGCGAGATGAACGAGGGACGTCGAGGTGACGGATTCACACGCTCGCTGACAGGTGGCGCTTTTGGAGCGTCGACGAGTTTAACTTTCTTGTGGTGCGTTCGGGTGCTGCTTGTAAATGGTTTGACACGATTTACTGAGTTATTGACATACAAGATTGTCTGAGATTAAATCAGACACACGTGGACTCATTGTTGTATGGAAGTGTATCAGTGCCATCAGAGTATTTATTAGTTGAATTTAACATTTCTTTCGTTTTTTTTCGTTGTAATGTTGTGTTGATTTTTAAGCAATTAGATCATTTATATATTGAAATGCTATATTTGTTTTAATGAATACTCACTAATTTAATCATTTATTTTTCTAACGAAGTTGAATTATTTTATTGAACAATTAAATTCCATCATTTGTGTATTAAATCATAATACACAAATTAAATTAATTTTTTATTGAATCATTTATTCATATTAAGGTTGAGTTATTTTAATTAAATATTTAAGTTCAATACTATGTCTAATGAAAGGTTGATTTTTCTTTTTTGATAATTGACCAAAAACTATTAATATCTTTTAAATGATCTTATTTTTTTACACATAGAGTTGGACATTTAAATTTAAAAAATGCAATAGTAAGAGTAAAGATCTACTTAATTGAGTAGAACTTTCATACCAACACTTTGACATTTATTTTTTAAAATATACAAGTGAAAAAGTTTTGAATTATCGGAATTAGAATATTAAACAATATGTCAACAATGATAAATAATAATAATAAACATACTGAAAAAGTAATTGTTCAATGATTTTAAAAAATTAAATAATTGAAGTTTGAAAATATTTAAAAGTTCAATTCAATTTGATATTCTGCTCCTCCATACACATGTAATAGTGTTTATATTTGTTTATTCATCTACCCCACATAATTTCTAGTCGCTCTTCAGGGTGTGTGTGTGTATGTGTGTGTGGTGGGTGTGTGTGTGTGTAAGCTGAATTGCATGTATTTGCATAATAATCTTAAAGAGTGTAAATCATTGTCAGAGCAGCAGAACATTAGCATTTCCCGCACGTTAATTCCTGCAGGCCGTCGCCTCTTCCACAGATAAATAAGTGAGATGTCCGAGCGAGATCATTATCGCGGCGGCTCTAAATCGATCGTCCTAATTAATTATCCACTTGATAGGTGGAAGACTGACGCGTCACACTTCAGCGGACGAGTCCAGGTCCACGCCGAACCTGAGGGACGTCCGGGGAGAGCAAAGCAAACACAACTGGACTCAGTCCCGCAACAGCACTGACGCCACTTGATATTCCTGAGACTCCTCCGAGCTCTGTGGTCGCCAGATAATGTCGTGTCAAACGGAATGATACCGCAGGAGACTGAGCGCTGAAGAATTTACCATCAATATTCCATCAACAAATAGATTCTGTCACACAAAGGGAGATACAAAGCAAAGAAAGACAAGATGAAGGTGAAGGATTAGAGACGCAAGGAACGTCCTCTCCAACTTGATACTTTAACCCTTGTGTTATCTCCGGGGTCATGGTGACCCGAAAACAAACAATATTTGTTTTTTTCCCATCATAACACAGGATGAACTATCTGGACGTGTGTAGCTAGCTTAGCAAAGCAGTGTAGCATTCAGTGAAGATGTCCTTTACAGTTAGAAAAACAAGGTTATTGAGTAACATGATGGTTAGTTAAGGTTATTTTTAAGTCAAATCTAATCACAGAAGACACTGGGAGCTCGTGTGAGATTAGCTCAGAGTGTTTCCTGCGCTTTAACTCATCCTTACACACCACACTTCACATTTCTCAAACTTAAATGAATACTATATATTTATTGATTTTGCGTGAATCTAGCTGAATCACTGAAGCCACCACGCAATATTAACCAATCAGAAGCAAGATAAGGCGGGTCTATCAGTCAGTTCAGCATCTATACTCACACAGATAGAAACAACAGTCGCACTTTAACTTGAAAGTTCTCGCCAAAGTTTGCGGTAAATTCCCAAAACGCCGCTTAGTAGGAGGAAATAAAAATTCCGACTTTCAAGTGAAGTGCATCAGGGCAGGTGTCTGCCTTTATTATCACGGTGGTTCTCACTATTGATTGTTTAAAACGATTCTTTATTGTCACGCAATAAAAAGGTTTTAAATAATTGAAAACGGCAGGTTTTTAAAAGAGATGTCGGGGTCTGTGTTTAAGTGGTCCTCGTCATTTATTTCCGGGACAGTCTGTCAAACTGAGCCTGAGAAACCTGGGTGTTTGACAAAGACATGTCTCTAGTACAACACTGCAGAAAATTGACCAGAAACTGTTTCAACTGAGAAAAATCTCTAATCCATGTGTTTGTTTCTTCACGTTTAGACTATTGTTACAGTTTATTTTCGTGTCTAAACAAGAAGTAGCTGTCTCGCCTGCAGTTAATACAAAACTCTGCAGCGAGAATTCTGACCCGCTCTAGTAGAAGAACTCACATTTCTCCGATCCTTAAATCTCTTCACTGGCTGACAGTTCCTTTCAGGATCAAGTTTGGAGCTTTGGAACAATCTTTATCTCCCTCTGTGTTTGATGGATCTACTGACTCCTTCAAGAAACATCTGAATACATTTTCATTTTTGTTTTTTCTTAATCTTCTGGGACATCTGTGTTTGTCTCTATGTTGTCTTGACCTTTTAGAGTTTTTAAATTTGTATTTTTAACTGTGTATTGCTTTTGAGGATGCTTTGAGATGCTTTTTCGATGAAGAAAATTGAACTGCAGTCACTGCCTAAAATGGACTTTTCAGGTTTCTATCCGTGTAGGTGTGACTCTTCCTGGTGTGCGTCTACACAAAAAGCAGAAAGTTGAGTATCAGCGTGTGTGAGATGTTCCTCTGAACCAGCTGAAAATAATGGAGAAAGAGGATTTAACCAGGAGTGGGATCTGGTCACGTGGACCCGGACTCTGGAGCACTCACTGTCATGTGACCCCGCCGGCCCCGCACGGGTTAATATGGATCCGTACAGTTTGATTCCATTGACTTTCTCATTAGCCGACGACAGGCGCGAGCGCCAGGATGGATGGATTCATCCAGCAGAAAATAAAGGAGAAGAAACAGATCGTTGAGATCGACGGACGAGGAGAGGAGTTCATGTCTGAGAGAGTAAACGCACAAACACCTGACGGCTGTTTTCATTGGTCGCACACACTTTGATCAGACCCGCACAGAAGTTGCTGCGCGTCGTTAACATTCAAATGGAGGTGCTGAGGGGTCGAAGGTTGCCGTCTGAGCGGCATGACTAATTTATGAGAGGTGTGATTTCACTTAAGCAGGTCAATGGCATCAGGTCCTCGTCGATGTGCTCCGAGGAGATGAAGATTTACATTTCATCTGCACACACACACGCTCATGCACACACACAAAATACACTCACGAACACACATGCTCATGCATACACACACACGCTCATGCACACACACACACACACACACACACGCTCATGCACACACACGCACACACACGCTCATGCATACACACACACACGCTCATGCACACACACACACACGCTCATGCACACACACACTCATGCACACACACACACACACGCTCATGCACACACACACACGCTCATGCATACACACACACACGCTCATGCACACACACACACACGCTCATGCACACACACACTCATGCACACACACGCTCATGCACACACACACACACACACACTCATGCACACACACAAGCTCATGCACACACACACACACACTCTCATGCACACACACACACACAAAATACGCTCACGAACACACATGCTCATGCACGCCAAACTCTCATGCACACACACACTCTCATGCACAGACACAACATACACTCATGAACACACACTCTCATGCACACACACACTCTCATGCACAGACACAACATACACTCATGCACACACACACACTCATGCACACACACAAAATAAACTCATGAACACACACTCTCTTGCACACACACAAAATACACTCATGAACACACACAAAATACACTCATGAACACACACTCTCATGCACACACACAAAATACACTCATGAACACACACGCTCATGCACACACACAAAATACAGTTAAGAACACATACTCTTATGCACATATACATGCAAAATACACTCCTGAACACACACTCTTATGCACATATACACAATACACTCATGAACACGCACTCTCATGCACACACACAAAATACACTCATGAGCACACACTTTCTTGCACATATACACACAAAATACACTCATGAACACACACTCTCATGCATGCCTGGACACACACGACACAAGTGTCATTATTTGAGGTGGGTCGCTCTGACACGGTGCTTTGTCATTTACCAACCTTCCCCAAAATACAACTGTTTTTTTATTTCTCGGATCATCTGGTCGAAATTCTGCCTAATAATGATCGTGTTTTTATTGTTGGTGATTTTAATGTCCACGTGTGTTGCTAAGACTTTGGTGAAGGACTTTTTAAGCCTTATTGACTCTTTTAATTTGGTTCAGCGGGTACGTGCTCACACACATAGACGCTAAACACTTGGCTAAGATTGTCAAAAATACACAACCTATGCGTTTTATTTCAAACAAAAGACTCTGATGACATGACATCAAAACATCCCCCAAAAGATGTACACTTAATATTTTGAGTACACAAGTGTGTTCACACTATGAGCACTCAATTGGCGCACTGAATTCGGAAACTGAGCGTGGATCTATGGACACTTTAGTGACGCTATGTCTAGCGCTACAACGCTAAACGGAAGCCACGTCACTGCTTCGGAGCAAATGTCTCACAAAATAACACGACAACAATAATAACACAACAAAACAAAACTTAATAACTTGTTTCTATTTGGGAAAAGCGCTGTCAAGTATCGACGATAGGGTCCCACCGGCCTATGGCGATTAAAAGTATTAAAAGTTGGTTAAAAAGTAGTAGAAGAAGAAGCTGTCGTGCCTGGTTGGATAAAGTTGAGCCTGTGACTATGGAGTTTTTAAATGACCTGGTTGTCCGCAAAAAAGCCTTGAGGTTCTCCAGGTGATGCTTTACCTCCTCAGTCTTTTACGATAGCAGCCCCTAGTGGGCATTTTTGGTAGTGCACGGGAGTGGTTCAGGTCTTACCTAATAGATAGTGTGTTAGCATAGGATTCTGCCTAGTCCTGTTCATGTATCCTGTCATATGGGGTTCCACAGGGGTCGATTTAAGGGCCCCTTATTTTTTCTTTTTATTGGGCAGCATTCCCAGAGAGCAAGGGTTTTCTTTTCGAAAAACAAAAAAAAAAAAATTTCACGCTCCAACCTTTTCCTCCTCAAATACATGAAATGATACATTGAACTTTAACGATTGATAAATGGAAGTTCGGGCAAAACCTTGAGGTCAGTCAAGGTCACGCTTTTTCCTCCCTTTTCAGATGGACCCAGTCCAGACGAGGAGCGCCGGGCTTGGTTCTGAAACAGTGTGACATTCATGCCGAGCCAAAGATGGATCGTGTAATTTCAGGACAGATATTAGTGTATCGACAGGCACAAGATTAGGTATGGATTTAATAATCTGGGAGAAATCGTGGCGTTGGGAAAGAGCAATTACATTAACGAGCCCTCGGTGAAGACTCCAGAGCGAGAGGTGCTCGTCTTCATCCTGAGATCCACCTCATGTTCTGCTCATCGTCGAGGCTCGTCCCGGGAGACCTGATCCCCTTCATCGCTCACTCATGACGTCTGATCGCTGATGAATCCCTCGCTGAGCTCTTCCTCCCGGTGGCTTGTCCGAGGAGCACCACGGCCTCAGATTCGGGAGCGCTGACCCTGGTTTTTATCTTGGTGACACCCCGAAAGAGCCATGAGTAATTATTCATACAATATCTCCACTGCTGGGTCGCTTTTGAATTTCCTTTTTTTTTTTCCATTAAAGATTTATCTCATCATCGTCTTGCCGAGCAGCAGCACATTCATCAGGAAACTTCCTCCGCAGCTCTGACTCATGGAGAAGGAATACTGCTGATGATCCCGGAAAGCTGCTGACGGACAAACTTCTCCACATCCGCACAGACAAATGAAACAAACTATTTAAGCCCTGATCAAACGTGTTGGTTTGCACGAGACACAGATAGTAGTCAGAAGACAAAGGTCACTGAAGGTCAAACAGACTTTTTCTGAATGTCTTTGACAAAAGTGATTTGTATTTATATACAAACACTCACACAAACACTCGTGCACATACATGTACACAAACACACATGTACACACACTCTCATGAACACAAATACTCATGCAGATACATTTACACAAACACACATGTACACACACTCTCATGAACACAAATACTCATGCAGATACATTTACACAAACACACATGTACACACTGTCAGTGACGCGGCGTCGTCAGTGACGTCATCGGTGCTGAATGTGGGACTTCTAAATGTTCGCTCCATTACTAATAAATTCTTTATTCTTAATGATCTTTTCACAAGAGTTAATTTGGATTTATTATGCCTTTCCGAGACTTGGCAGAGAGAGGAAGAATTTATTCATCTGAACGAACTCTGTCCAGTAGGGAGCGCTGTCCTGGGGAAACCTCGTCTCTCTGGTCGTGGAGGAGGTCTTGCTACTGTTTTTAGGGAGTTGTTCTTGCAAAGTGATTCAGACTCAGGAATTCACTTCTTTTGAGTCTCAGATGATCTTGGTTGGTTCTACAAGACCTTTCTATTGTGTGACAATCTACCGCCCGCCTGGTCCTGCGGCGATGTTCTTGAAAGACTTTAGTGACTTCTTATCTTCCATTATTAAAATGGAATCTGTTCTTATTCTTGGAGACTTTAATCTTCATGTTGATGACGTCACGTCTTGTTCTGCTAAATAACTTTTAACTTTAACAGAAGCCTTTAATTTTGAGCAACATGTTTCTGAACCCACTCATCAAAAAGGCCACATTTTAGACTTAGTTTTTACTCTTGGCCTGGACATTTCTAATGTATCTGTACATGATGTCCATCTGAGTGATCATTCTCTTGTCTTGTTTAATCTGGACTTCATCCCTGAACCTAAGCCTTTGAAAGTTAGGTCTCAGAGGCGTGTCTTCTCAGCCGATACTGCAGACAGTTTTTCTGCTATGTTTGACGCTCTTTCCTTTGATGACTGCCCAGATGTGGACAGTTTGATTCACTGTTTCACTGATCATTGTGTTGAAATACTGGATCAAGTGGCACCTGTTAAATGGAACTTGAAAATTCAGAAAAAACGGTGCCCTTGGACAAATGAAGATCTCCTGAGTCTGAAGAGACTTTGTCGAAAGACTGAGCGTCTCTGGAAGTCCACTAAACTTGAGGTGCATAGACTTCACCTCAGGGATCTGTTGACTTCTTACAATGAGATGGTAGAAACTGCTTGATCTGATTACATCAGAAAACTGGTAGCAGCAAATAGGAAAAACCCCAAAGTTTTGTTTGACACGATTAATTCTCTCGTGTCTCCTGCTCCTCAAATCACGGCTGTCTTCTGTGAAGCTGACAGCAATGCATTGTTGAGATTTTTCATTGACAAAATTAAATTGATCAAAGAGAAAATCTCCCCCCCTTTGTTTGGAACCCCTACTGTCTCTGAGCCCCTCTCCTCCTCTTGGTCCTCCTTCACTGCTGTATCTTTGGGTGATATTTCGGCACTAGTGAACAAGATGAAACCCTCCTCTTGCTCAGATGACGTCCTTCCTTGTAGGCTTTTTATCAAAGTATTTGATGTAATTGGCCCCTGGGTTACCAATATGGTGAACCTCTCCCTTCCCACAGGGGTTTTTCCCAATGCATTTAAACATGCCATTGTGGAGCCTCTGCTCAAAAAAAACAGGCTTAGACCTGACTGACCTCAGTAATTTCAGGCCTATTTCTAAGCTCCCTTTCTTGTCCAAGATTTTGGAGAAGGTGGTGTCTGAGCAGCTGTCTTTGTTCCTGGATCAGAGCGACATCCATGAGAAGTTTTAAGTCTGGCTTCCGTAAACATCTCTCTACGGAGACAGCTTTATTGAAAGTGTCCAGTGACATCATGATGTCGGCTGACTCGGGTAAATTCACTGTTCTGGTTCTTTTGATCTGTCCTCAGCCTTTGACACAGTTGATCACCAGATCCTGCTGAGAAGACTTAGGGATGAAGTAGGACTGTCTGGGTCTGTGTCAGAATGGTTCTCATCTTACCTTTCTGGGCGCAGTTTTAGTGTATGTGCCAATCAAATGAGGTTACTTTCAGAGCTATTCATGGTCAGACTCCTCCTTACATCACTGATCTGATCCAGCCTTACACCCCAGCTCGGGCTCTGAGGTCTGTGGATCAGAATCTACTTATGGTTCCACGCACACGGTTTAGGACCAGAGGAGAGAAATCTTTTCAGGCTGTTGCTCCTAAGCTTTGGAACGATCTTCCTCTCTCTTTGCGCTTGATGGAGTCTACTGACTCATTTAAGAAACATCTTAAGACGTTTCTATTTGTTCAGGCTTTTCCTTGATTTTCTGGAACTCCTGTGTTGTTCTCAGTATTATCTTGATCTTTAAAGTATGTACTTTTTGAGTATTGTTTTGATTGTTTAAGCGCTTTGTGACCCTGGTCTCGAAAAGCGCTATATTAATAAATATTACTTACTTACTTACTTACTTACACACTCTCATGAACACAAATACTCCATGCACATACATTTACACACACATTTACACACACTTTCATGAACACAAACACCTGTGCACATACATTTACACAAACACACACACACACATACACACTCTCATGAACACACACACTCATGCACGTACATTTACACACACACACACAAACTTTTATGAAAACAAACACTTGCACATACATTTACAGACACACAAACACTCTCATGAACACAAACACTCATGCACATACGTTTACACACACACACTCACTCTCATGAACACAAATAATCATGCGCACACATTTACACACACATGTACACATGTGTCCATACAGAGGACTGACCTTTGACCTGAGCCTGATAATGCCCCAGAATAACCACAAGTGTGTCTCGAGGATCTCCTGCAGACAACACTGATGACTCAACGCCAGACAAACAAGGCTGTGTGTGTGTTTAATGGCATCTTATATTTGAACCTGTCAGACTCTTATCTGTGATTACTGTCGTCTAGACGTCTGCATCAGCGCAAACTCAAACAGTCACACATTTTTCACGTGGAGCCACTTAGAGTAGTTCTCAGACTGTCAGACTATCAGCAGCAGGTCTTTCACTCCTGAGACGTCGTGACTCAACAACTGATCGTTGGTGTCAACCGTGAGGATTGACTGACAGTTAAGAGAGTTAGCGAGTCAGCAAAACAACACAAGATAAAGTCCTCATGACGCTTCCACGAAGGTGTCCGTTCACCTGATTCGAATGTCTTAACCATTGTGTTGTCTCTGGGTCAAGGTGACCCGGAGACCTAAAAAACAAATGTGTTTGAGGTGTCCCTTGTGTTGTCTCTGGGTCATGGTGACCCGGAGACCTGAAAACAGATGTGTTTGAGGTATCCCTTGTGTTGTCTCAGGCTCAAGCTGACCCGGAGACCTGAAAACAAATGTGTTTGAGGTATCCCTTGTGTTTCCTCTGGGTCGAGGTGACCCAGAGACCTGAAAACAAATGTGTTTGAGGTATCCCTTGTGTTGTCTCAGGGTCAAGGTGACCCGAAGACCTGAAAACAAATGTGTTTGAGGTATCCCTTGTGTTGTCTCTGGGTCAAGGTGGACGATCTCCACCACTGCATATGTATTTATAGAAGATAGGGAGTTCATTCACCTTGACCCAGGGATACAGACCCACTAATCGTTCGACAAACAATGGCCCGTCGGTAACGGTTTTAGGGGGCAGGACAACTGGATTATTTAGGCCCTTAATAAAGCAAACTAATGTGCCTGACTTACCTGGGCAGCTTGTTTTAACCTCCAGATCTCGGGTCACTGGATGGGTGTTCACCGACAGGTGTGGCACATGAGTAGGTCCAGAAGTAGATCTTCCAGGACCGGGATGTTCTTGGTTCCATGAGTGACGAGGACTCTGATATTCAGGTTGATGTTTTTAGGGAAGCGGTGGGAAGCGGTGTGGTTAAACAGCATCTGGCAGTCGGTGGTAATTACACACCTCGGTCAATGCATTATTTATGTCGCTGTTTAAAACCCATTACAAGTCCCTTGCTCTCTCAAAGTGTCTCTATCGACCGACTGTACTGTAATCACTGTTTGAGACTTGAAGGATTTCCTGCTCAGAGGTTGAAGGAGGTTTGTGTTCGGCACGTGCTCTTCGTCAATCGCGACTTTTAACAACTCAGTGGAAGATTTACAACCAACGCTAGATATGCCAACCATCCGGGTCGATGTTGTGGGTCTGTGTTTCAGAGCTACACAACAGAAGAGCAGTTGGCATCACAGAAGACAGTCCAGAGCGAGTGCTGGGACCGGTCCAGTTGGGATCTAGACTTCAGACTCCCCTGGTACCGGCAGATGGCTCTGAGGTTGTGTATCAGAGTGTGTCCGTTCAATCTGCCTCCATAATTCAAGGTGAGCCAACTGGACTGATCAGCTTTAATACACGAATAAAACCGAGCAAATCGAGACTCCGATCAAACTCACGCGTCAAATTAACCTTCAGAAGCTGGAGGAGTTTTTGTACAGTTTATGTTGCTTCAAATTATTTGATCGTTGCTCCAGCACAAACAGTGGGGTAAGTTCTTTCTGGACTCAAAGAGGAGGGAACTATGAGGAGAAAACAACAAGTACTGCAGCATTAACAGATGACGCTCTGGCGCCCGCCTCCTACCAGAACACCTGGATGTTTAGCCAAAAAGCTAAAGGTTTGATTATGTTCTTGCTGTCTGACAGCGGTGTAGCGCCCCCTTCCTGTAGAGTCCTGACTGAAACTGTCTCCTCGCCTCTGAGGTGTCGTCGGGTACTCTTAAATGTCACGAAAGATGAGTTGTTTTTACGAGCCGAGGCCTCATTAGAGCGACACGGACACGGACACCTGCACGTGTTGTCACTGCCAGCACTAGCAAGTGAAAGAGCAGCAGCTACAAATCACAGTTTAATCTTCTCTCGTGTCCTTTACACGGATAATGGGTGCTTGAGAAACCAGCGGTCAGCTGATTCCAACCCGTGAGCTCTGATCCTTCTTTTCAGCAGCTTTCCTGGAAGCTCCATGTCCATGTGGTCTCCTCCGTCTGCTGGCCCACGGACACCCCTCACCCCTGTCTTCTGTGAAGCTGACACCAATGCCTTGTTGAGATTTTCCACTGACAAAATGATCGAAAAAATCCCTCCCCTTTTGTGTGCTGTCACTGAGCCTGTCTCCACCTTGTGGTCCTTCTTTAAACTTGTTACTCTGGCTCTGATGTATGTGGATCACAATCTACTGATGCTTCCTGAACACGATTCCGGACCATTACTAACTGACCACAGATCTCTCTTGAAGAACAGTCCCGTCTCAGACACGTCTCTGTTTGACCACCAAGAAGTTTGTCTTCCAAGTTAAAAGCAGTGGACCGTGAGTTTGGGGTTCGGGCGAGTGGAACCGACCGCTGCGACCGCTCACTCTCTCAGAAACAGACGTCGTCTTTTAAAGTCTCGTTAACTATTAAACACGTCTTCGGCGACCACACGCGGAGCGAGCGAGCGCTAAATCAAAGGCGCACTCTATTAAAAGTGTAATCAGGCTGAGTGTGGTGAGTCTG
Organism: Callionymus lyra; assembly: GCF_982586985.1. Taxonomy (NCBI): domain Eukaryota; kingdom Metazoa; phylum Chordata; class Actinopteri; order Syngnathiformes; family Callionymidae; genus Callionymus; species Callionymus lyra. Next base: position 31,037,338 of record NC_141818.1, read on the forward strand.
CCGACCCGGTCTGACCCCATCAAGTCTTAATGAGGTCCGCGGAGTCGTTAACCCGCACATTTAAATAACATGCATCAATATTAATGGCTTAGTAATGACTCACTGCAATTACACACAAGGACACTGATCTGAGAGGTGTGTGTTCGTGTCAGTCCGTGTGGTTGTGTGTCACTATTTGAAATGTATTTGATATCAGTGTGTCTGTGTCACAACTATGTGAATATACTACAGTATGTGTGTGCCTGTGCGGATTTCTCAACTGTGTGTGGGTGTCACAATGCATGCATTTTGTGTGTGAGCTGGTGTGTGTTTGTGTGTGGTTTTTAGTTGTTTGTGTGTGTGTCTTTTGATGTGTGTGTGTGTTTATGTGCCTGTGTGTCTTTTGATCTACATGTGTGTGTTTTCATGTTACTGTGCTTGTTTTTATGTGTATGTGTGTGTTATATGTGCATGTGTTTTGATGTATGTATTGATGTAATTGTGTGTTTTCATGTGTCTATGTGTTTAATATGCATGTCAGTTTGTGTTTTGATGTGAGTGAGTGTGTGTTTGTTTGGGTTTTATGTGTGTGTGTGTGTTTGTGTGTTTTATGTGTGTCTGTTTTGATGTAAATACTGATGTATGTGTGTGTTTTAATGTATGTGTGTAATTTAATGTGTTTTTAAGTTTTGATTTGTGTATGGTTTGTTTATGTGTCTGTGTCTTTAAATGTGTGTGTGTTTATGTGCCTGTGTGTGTTATGATCTACATGTGTGTGTTTTTGTATGTGTGTGTGTTTTATTTGTGTGTTTTAATGTGTCTATGTTTTTAATACGTGTGTGTTCTGATGTGTGTGTGTGTGTTTTTATGTGTTTTCATGTTACTGTGTGGTTTTATGTGTGTGTATTTTGATGTTAGTACTGATGTATGTTTGTTCTGATGTGTGTGTGTTTTGATGTATGTGTGGAATTTTATATTTTTGTGAGTTTTGATTGGTGTGTGTTTTTATGTGTCTGTGTGACTTTGGATGTGTGTGTTATGATTACACGTGTGTTTTTTTATGTGTTTGTTTTCATGTTACTGTGCGTGTTAGATGTGTATGTGTGTTCTGTTTTTATGTGTATTCATGTGTGTGCGTTTTGATATGCGTTTGTGTGTGTTTTGATGTAGGTGTGAACATGTGTTTGCGTGTGTGTGTGGATCTAACCTCCTGAGTTCGACTGTCACATGAATCTGTGTAGAACTCGTTGACATGTCGATCCTACAGTCAGACTGATGTCAAAGTACCAGGATCATCACGTCCAGTGAAGACTCACGTTGTCGTCACTGATAAAGTTGTGGTCAGTATTTGTCTGTGGAGTCAGTTCAGACGGTCAATGTTCAAGTCCTCTGACCTGACACGACCAGAACCCGACATCCTTTCGTTCAAGTTAAACCCGTAGCTCAGTGACGAACATCTCTGATGTGAGTCACCGTCAGATCCTCGTGTCACTCTGGATGTGAGCGCAGGAGGTTCAGATGCAGGAACCAGAGGAGCTGAAGAGCTTCAGTGAGGAGTAAAAAAACAACTCTTTCATCTGAGTCTGTCGCTCCTCTTGTCTGTCATCTGTCACGTCCTCCTTAAACCTCCTCATCGTGTGACTCATGCACTTTTGTTCCCTGACTTTTTTTTGCTTCTGTCAGGAGTGATTCCTGCTCTCGACGTACCTTCCTAACAGTACATTTTAAAAAATCATTATTTATTTTGGCCTCCAAGGAGGGGATGATGTGTGTGATCCGAGGCGGCAGCCTGTCCACAGTGACCCCACAGACGTTCCACTGGCACTCGAACAAGTCTCACACGCTGCCGCTCACTGCCTGCCCGGGCTGGACCTGAATGCAACACCGCATGGTGGCCGGAGGCGGAACATTCCGAGAGTTCTATAATTCATCACACAGTTTAATTAAACGTCCACCTCAGGCACCGTTTTCAGAGAGTTCGCTAAACCAACTGAAGTGGAGGCTGGGACTCTCCGTTGTGCACCTCTGCAAGAACCCGCTCTCACACCGACTTCCTGTCGTCGTCTTGTCATCTGAGAGCTGCTGCAGCCGTTTGAATGAGAGGCACAGATTTATCTACACGCCGCCTGACATTAAACACAACACGCTCCTGAATAAATTCTTGTTTCTGCCGAGTCAGAGTCACACAACATTAATAATTGAGGAGGGATACAAGATCCTGGGTTCATGGAAGGCCACGTGGGAATGAATGGCATGATTCAGATTATGGTCACATGACTGATTGATTAGCTGGTTTTTATATGTAATGGAATTAATTAACAATAATTTTAGTAGATATCATTTGTTTTTAATCATTTAGTTTCAGCCACTGAACAATGCGGTCCACAGGTGTCCACAAATGTCGACTGCAGTACACAATTTTCCACCTATGTCCACAAATGTCCATAAAGGTCTACTTGAGTCAAAAGTTTTCCACATATGTCCGCAGGTGACACAGGTGTTCACAAATGTCCACTGCAGTCCACAATTTGCCATATTTGTCCGCAGGTGTCCAGAAATGTAAACTGGAGTCGCCAATTTGCCATATTTGTCCACAGGTGTCCACATAAGTCCACTGGAATCCACAAGTTCTAAGTATGTCCACAGGTGAGCACAAAAAATCTAATGGAGTCGCCAATTTCCCACATATGTCCACAGGTGTACATAAATGTATACTGGAGTAGCCAATTCCTCACATATGTCCACAGGTGTCCACAAATATATACTGGAGTAGCCGATTTCTCACATATGTCCACAGGTCTACATAAATGTATACTGGAGTCGCCAATTTGCCACACATGTCCACAGGTGTACATAAATGTATACTGGAGTAGCCAATTCCTCACATATGTCCACAGGTGTCCACAAATATATACTGGAGTAGCCAATTTCTCTCATATGTCCACAGGTGTCCACTAATGTATACTGGAGTCGCCAATTTCCCACATATGTCCACAGGTGTCCTAAAATGTATACTGTAGTCGTCAATTTTCTAAATATGTCCACAGGTGTCCACAAAGTATACTGGAGTCGCCAATTTGCCACACATGTCCACAGGTGTACATAAATGTATACTGGAGTAGCCAATTCCTCACATATGTCCACAGGTGTCCACAAAGTATACTGGAGTCGCCAATTTGCCCCACATGTCCACAGGTGTACATAAATGTATACTGGAGTAGCCAATTCCTCACATATGTCCACAGGTGTCCACAAAGTATACTGGAGTCGCCAATTTGCCACACATGTCCACAGGTGTACATAAATGTATACTGGAGTAGCCAATTCCTCACATATGTCCACAGGTGTCCACAAATATATACTGGAGTAGCCAATTTCTCACATATGTCCACAGGTGTCCACTAATGTATACTGGAGTCGCCAATTTGCCACATACGTCCACAGGTGTCCACATAAGTCCACTGGAATCCACAAGTTCTACGTATGTCCACAGGTGTGCACAAAAAAACGAATGGAGTCGCCAATTTCCCACATATGTCCACAGGTGTCCTAAAATGTATACTGTAGTCGTCAATTTTCTACATATGTCCACAGGTGTCCACAAAGTATACTGGAGTCGCCAATTTGCCACACATGTCCACAGGTGTCCACAAAGTATACTGGAGTCGCCAATTTGCCACACATATCCACAGGTGTACATAAATGTATACTGGAGTAGCCAATTCCTCACATATGTCCACAGGTGTCCACAAAGTATACTGGAGTCGCCAATTTGCCCCACATGTCCACAGGTGTACATAAATGTATACTGGAGAAGCCAATTCCTCACATATGTCCACAGGTGTCCACAAAGTATACTGGAGTCGCCAATTTGCCACACATGTCCACAGGTGTCCACAGGTGTCCACAAAAGTCCACTGCAGTCCACAATTTGCCATATATGTCCATAGGTGTCCACAAATGTATACTGGAGTTGCCAATTTGCCATATATGTCCATAGGTGTCCACAAAAGTCCATTGGAATCCACAAGTTCTGCGTATGTCCACATGTGTCCAGGACTTCCCTCATATATCTATCGGTGTCATTGGACATGCTCTAGGCAGAGTGTCGGTTTCGTCCCTCAGAGTCACTGACTGAAGTCTAACAAAAGTCCGATGGCGTCAAGTTTGGTTTATGTTTTTCCGAGATGTGTCATCGAAAGCTCAGAGCTCTTCCCATTCATTTTAAATGCAACATTACATTCATATTTCTGAGGAGACGGTGTCCAATCGAGGGAGAACAGGATGAGCACAACATCTTTGAGCAGCTCCGTCACTTTAATGGTGCTGAACAGGCACCAGACAATGAGCTGGAATGGTCCTGCAGTACCGGTACTGTCTTAGGTAAGTAACATGAATAGCTGATGACTGTTCAATAAAAACTGACCTTCTATGTTATGCACCTCAGTGCTCCATGTTTCACACGTCATCTGTCACAATTTATTCATGAGCCATGAGTTCAGTCATCATATTGCTGTATTAAAGATAGTTATGATGCGTGGATCCAGAAGGGGGCGCACCCGTGTTCACCCACGTTCGACTAGGCAAAAAAAGAAAAAAAAAGACGACTGGCCAAACACGATAATTGTAGAAAAAACCTTATTCATTTTTGTTATTGCCATTACTAACTGTAAAAGTCATTTTGTCATTTTTATTCTGCCAGCAGTAAAAAGTACTGAGGAGCACATAAATATACTGGGGAAATCAGTGTTAGTTTGTTTGTTATTTGCTCTGAAATGTGCCTAAAATACACCAGAGAGCGATTTAAAAGGTTCCTGTGGGAGACCCCCACATCGTGTGGTGCGCCCCGCCCTTCACAATTTCGGGATCCGCCGATGGTAATACTGTAACGTGACTATAACTTTTAAATAAGAGTAATATGTTATAAAGAATGCATTACTATTTTTGAAGTAATTTGCCCAACAACACCAGCATGATAGCTAGGATGATAGTGGGAATAGAATCGCTAGTATGATAGCTGGCATGGTAGAAAGCATGATAGCTACGATCACAGTTAGCATCATAGCTACCATGATAGGAAGGAGATCTCCTAAAGGTGTTAATAAATCTACAGTATCTATCCATCCATCCATCCATCCATCCATCCATCCATTCATCCATCCATCCATCCATAGCTAGCATGATAGCTAGGATGACAGTTAGCATGACAGCTAGGATGATAGCTAGCATGGCATCTAGCATGATAGCTAGAATGATAGCTAGGATGACAGTTAGCATAATAGCTAGCATTATAGCTAGGATGACAGTTAGCATGACAGCTAGGATGATAGCTAGCATGAGGATGACAGTTAGCACTATAGCTAGCATAATAGCTAGGACTATAGCTAGCATGATAGCTAGGATGACAGTTAGCATGATAGCTAGCATGATAGCTAGGACTATAGCTAGCATGATAGCTAGCACAATAGCATGGATTATAGCTTGGATGATAGCTAGCATGATAGCTAGGATGACAGTTAGCATGATAGCTATCATGATAGCTAGGATTATAGTTACGTGGATTTTTTCTGTGGCACAAGTCAATGAATATGGAGTCTCGTCAAACCTGCACATCAGCCGAAGCCTCACAGTGTTTGTGCCACAGAAAAAGAAGAGACTCTCCATAGAAAATCTCCCACTCTATTTTCCGACCCTGTGTGATCTCTGTCAACATTTCCACAGACTGACTGGTCTGTTTACCGAGTCAGATCGCCTCGGAGGAGGATTGGTCTCTCTCGTGTTTGTTTTCTCTTTCAAAGCGTACGAGACCCAGAGTTGATCAAACCCGTTGTAAAATCTTCACATCGGTCCTCTGCTGCTTGTTGGTTCTGCTCTCGCACAGTTTTATATTGCGTTTGCTCGGGCTTTTTTTCCTGCTTTTGTTTATGGAGCACTCTGCTGGCGGTGAAATCAATAAAGTCTGATCTAGATTTATTCTCTCGGCCTTGGCATTGTGCTGCTGTTTTCACATGTTTCACTTTGATTCTGCAGATTTGCAACTGTAAATAAGTGTTTGCCAGCGGGGCCACTCTGGCTCGCTGCCGTCGGCCGGGAATATAAAAGAAGCAGCTGTTAATGTGGTGCAGGTGAGACGAGTGCGCTCGCGCTCAGCCTCGGCGGCGCAATCGCTTCACTACACACCGCGTGGGAGAGCAAGAGCAGCTCCTTCTGCGCCACAGAGAGATGGATCTTCAAATCAGTCGTGGATCCAGATGGTATCTCAGAACACCCATGATGTGTGATAACCCCTTGTTATCTGTTCAGACGGTTTTTTACCTCCTTGGCTGAGACAATGAACTATTATCAGAGCCAACATTGTTGGTTTAAAGCTGTGTTCACAACAAACAAGCTACTAACTAAACAGCTAATTAGCCACTTCTTACATCTTATAAAGTAACTCACACCTTGTTCATTGTGACTATATTCTACCCATAATATCATGACATTAAGGAGTTAACGCAACCTAATCACTAGATAAATGGATGGATGGACGGATGGATGGATGGATGGATGGATGGATGGATGGATGGATGGATGGATGGATGGATGGATGGATGGATGGATGGATGGATGGATGGATGGATGGATGGATGGATGGATGGATGGATGGATGGATGGATGGATGGATGGATGGATGGATGGATGGATGGATGGATGGATGGATGGATGGATGGATGGATGGATGGATGGATGGATGGATGGATGGATGGATGGATGGATGGAGCGACAGATGGACGGACGGACGGATGAATGGAGGGATAAAGGAATGGATGGATGATGGATAGACGGACGGACAGACGGATGGATGGATGGAAATAGCTACTCTCTATCTTCCCCGTTATTAGATGTACATAGTACTATTAGAGAAGTAAACTACCATTAATAATACTTAATTTTTTAAGGAAAAGTATTTATAGCATACTCGAGAACAAGTAGCATATGGTCACAATGAACAAGGTGTGAGTTAGTACTTTAGGATGGTTAATACGTACCTAATCTGTCATTACATATATCTTATTAATAGTTTGTATGTGTTCCCCATTCTAAAGTGTTACCAGTAGATCAATCTCATGTCAGATGGATTGGACCTCAACAGACTTGGAGTGAGGTTTCTGGTCCATCATATCCACAGCTCGGTCGCGGGGGGAGCCTATCCCAGTTTCTTCAGGCAAGGGGCGAGGGACACACTGGACAGGACGCCAATCTGTTGCAGGAGACACAAAGATACACAACCATTCGCGCACACACTCATACCTATGGACAATTTCTCAATCAACCTCTGTATGTTTTTGGGCTGTGGGAGGAAACCGGAGTGCCCGGAGTAAACCCATGTAACATGGGATAACATACAAACTCCACACAAAAAGGTCATCTTTTCTACTTGAAAGTTTGTCATCACTTATGTTGTGTCATAAGAAGTGCGTTGAAAATGCGACCAGTGCGTCCGTCGCTCCCATGTATGGTGCTTTCCACTACACAGTTCCACTTGACTCCACTCACCTCAAATTGAGTTGAAATCGAGCTAACTTCGTTGGTTTGTATTTCCACAGGCCCTACTCGCGGCGGCCGTCATGAGTTAGCGTCGCTAAACAGCTCACACATCCTTTTTTAGCGCCACAAAGACGAAAAACAACGATGGAGGATTTGGACACAACAATGTTCTTGCTCGTCCTTGACGACCTCATCCACGTACAACAGGAAACATTTTCGGACGTCGCGTTGACGACTCTTCAGTCACGTCACTCTCTGACCAATCAGTGGCCGGGCAGTTGGTTGACGTCACCTTGCTTGGTTGAGAGCCAAGATCAGTCAGCAGAAAAAGAGCAGAAAGACTCTCGTCTACTAGCCATTGTGACTCTCCACTGACATTAGACCAACCTCAAGCAGTAGCTTCTGGATGGCCCAGAAGAGAAAGTCCTTGTGGAGAAAATCGCTTGTTCTGACTCTTGAGCAACATCGTGGAACCTTGGCTTCCACGTCTTCTTCATCTTGGTGTCTCTTCTGGACTCTCAGGTGACTCCTCCACAGTGAACAGCAGCTCAGCCAGACTTCGGTGACTTCAGTTCGCCACAGCAGCTCCACACGGTCCACTGGGCGCAGATGTTAATTGTTCCATTGAGTCGCAATAAAAACAACCGCAGCTGCTTTCTTTTCTTTTAGCGACACACAACAACCCCCCCCCCCCCCCCTCAAACACGCACAGATAGCTGGCGTCTGTTTCTTGGAGATTGAAAGTCATTTTTCCTATGGTTTTCAGAAGAGAAAAGAGGACTTCAGATTGAGTCAACACATGGATTTATCTGGACACACACACACACTCACACACACACCTGGAAGGAGAGGGGTTGTTAGTCTGAGGAAAACAAAGACTTGGCAGCAGAAATGCATCAATTCTTCAGAACAAAATTGGAACATTCATTTTCATTTTGGCTTCACTTCCTCATCTGTCCGTTCCGGGCGTGAGACGGACGGAGGAGCTCCTGCTTTCGCTTCTCCTGGATTCAGAATCTGGACCGGACGAGTTTTCAGCACCACCAATGTCAGCAAAAGACTTCTAAAGCAGCTCACAAACTGTTCGCACTGAAACTATACATTATTGTCAAAGCTACATCCTTGAGGAATTACACAAAAAAATACTTCCATGTCAGGAACGTCGAGGCACAACAACCTTCGAGGACACTCTTACCTGAATTCAATTCCAAGCAAAGGACTCGCTGATGTGCCGGGACGACGCCACTCTGAGGCCACGAGCACGTCTTTTGCCTGTATTCGCCTACATTTGCCTGTATTCGTGCCTGTGTTCCCAGGTGAGGGTGCGGTAAAGCTAGCGAGCTAACACGGAACTACAGACATCTTAAAGCCTCTGACTCAGTAGGACCTCTGCTGGAGAATCCGGTGCCTCCGATCGCTCCGAGCGGCCCGATCGCGAGCCCAGCTGAAGGAGACGGATGGAGTCAGCTGTGGAGATTCAAACGGATTTTAAATTGACGGGAAACGCTGGCGGCGGCAGCTGCTTCAATCGAGGGGGTCGTCCAATTAGAGCGACCTCGGATTTGACTTTCGTCGATGTTTAAGAGAAGCTTTAATAATTGATGGGGAAACGGAGCGTTTATCAGATCAGGCGGGTTTAAATGAGCGGACGCGGCAGGATTAAACGTATCAAGCGAGAGGTGGGCAACATGTTCGGCGGCAACACTCGTTGCTCAGCGTCGCGCTCCAGCCTGCCCAGAGCTGAGTGGAGGAATTTGGGATTCAGGACGTGGCGGAGGCCGATCAATTGTTTCTCTTCACCTGCATCCTAAACATCAGCTCGCCCTCCCGGGCCTCGCTCCTCCTCCTCCTGATGCATGGAGGGTGTCGCACGACCATCTGCTCGCTAATCCAGTCGCCAGCAGGAGATGCATCATCCGCCGCACTTCAGCTCAAACATCCAGAATCCATCTCTGCGAGAGCAAACAGTGGAGTGTGACACACGACGACCGAGAAGTTTCTCTCCTCAGATGATCCACTTGTTTAGTCTGATCCACTCCCGAGATGTTTGATGACTGACTGACCAGGTGACCTGTCTCACAACTGACCCCACACACAACTGACAGACCAGATGACCTGTCTCACAACTGACCCCATACATAACTGACTGACCAGGTGACCTGTCTTACAACTGACCCCACACAACACTGACAGACCAGATGACCTGTCTCACAACTGACCCCACACACAACTGACAGACCAGATGACCTGTCTTACAACTGACCCCATACGTAACTGACTGACCAGGTGACCTGTCCCACAACTGACCCCATACTTAACTGACTGACCAGATGACCTGTCTCACAACTGACAGACCAGATGACCTGTCTTACAACTGACCCCACACACAACTGACAGACCAGATGACCCGTCTCACAACTGACCCCATACCTAAATGACAGACCGGATGACCTGTCTCACAACTGACCCCGCTCATAACTGACGGACCAGATGACCTGTCTCACAACTGACCCCACTCATAAGTGACTGACCAGGTGACCTGTCTCACAACTGACCCCATGCATTAATGACAGACCAGATGACCTGTCCCACAACTGACCCCATACATAACTGACAGACCAGGTGACCTGTCTCACAACTGGCCCCACTCATAAGTGACTGACCAGGTGACCTCTCTCACAACTGACCCCATGCATTAATGACAGAGCAGATGACCTGTCCCACAACTGACCCCACTCATAAGTGACTGACCAGGTGACCTGTCTCACAACTGACCCACACCTAACCCACCGATCAGGTGACCTGTTTCACAACTGACCCCACACACAACTGACTGACCAGAGAACCTCTCTCACAACTGACCAAACACACAACTGACCTTACTGACTTGTGTTCCGGTCCAGTGTCGGTAACATGTGGCTGAGGTTCTGAATGTTTTGGGCATGTGATTTTTATTTGTCTTTTGTTGATGATGCAATGATTTGTTTTCCCAACAGTCGGCAGTTGACTGAGACTCATAGGCTCACAGTCTTCCCTCCATCACCGCACGACACCAGAACCAGCCGCTCGACCCGGCCTTGCTCTGCTGCTGCTCCACTTGCAGCTGATTGCATCAACGTTCTGTCAGAATCATTGTTTCATTCTGCCACTTCCTTTTTTTTTCCAAAGGTTCTGGTCTGTCTGAGGATTCTCGACACGTGGAGGAATATGAGAGACAGACGACAAGCCGCTGCCGCCTGCTGGTACCGGATTTGTATGAGTAATTTAATCATATGACTTTACTGCCGAGATTGGAAACGGCGAGCCGGCGCCGCCTCTGATACCGACCCAGGAAAGATTAGGCCGCACGATTCTCCTCCACAATACTGTGAGGTGAGCTGATACCATCTATGAACATCAGAGGAGAGGCAGGGTGTGAGAGTCACACACTTAAAACAGACTGAAGAAATATTCTATATGAGCCGCCGGCACCAACCTGGACCCACTGACCCGGTTCTGTATGGAACAGGAAGTGAAAGCAAGACTTTCTCAAAAATAATCAAAAGTAAACCACACACACAGATGGATAAATATTCACGCACACACTCCCGGACACACACTCCTAAACAAACACAAACACACATACTCTCACAAATATAAGCACACAAAAAGATTATACACACTCTCACATACAGACACACTCTTACAAACAAACAAACACACTTGTACCTACACATCCATGGACACACACACATGCACTCCTACACACACAAACAAACAAACACACTTATACCTCCACATCCATGCACACACACACACACAAACAAACAAACAAACGTATACCTACACATCCATGCACACACACACACACCTACACACACACAGACAAACATACACACACAAACATTAATAAACACACCTGTACACAAACACACATGCACACACACATATGTACAAACACACAGACTTTCAAAAACACACACATAAATACACACACCCCCAGACAAGATTTTTAGCTCCACACACATTCACAAACAGACTTACACACTTTCACTGACACACACACTCATAATTACACAAAAGCATGCACACACTCATGCACACAACACACGTATTATCTTGAATGTTTCTTGGAAACGTTGTCAGAACTTATTTAATCATTTTCCAAACAGTAAGACGGACGCCTGCAAAAACGTTCTCCTTGGCAGATGTAAATACGTATCATAACACAAACAGCACAAATGTTTAACCTATTGTGTTCGATTAAATATAACATTTAAAGGCGTGTGCAAGCTGTGCAATTAAATGTGTGTGTTTGTGCGTTTGCATTAGTGTGTTTCTGTGGCAGATTTGCATCATTATATTCATTTGTGTGTGTTTGTCTGAATGCTTGTTTGCACGTGTGCGACTATCCATCTCACTTCTCCATCTGGGCTCGGGATACATCACAGTTCCATCCAGCCAGAGTCGTTGCTGACACCTAACGAGCCAATTACTGCCGCAGCATATGGTGGCTTCCGTGCGGGTCTGGTGCTGGTTCTGACGGGAGTCCAGACACATGGTCGGGATCTGGGGAGGTCAGTCTCCTCCATCATGACCGTCCAGCACCTTGATCGACTGCTCTTGTCATATTTGGATGAATCAGCAGATCTTTGACGATGAAAAGAGTCAAATGTTTTTTGTTTCTGTGAACTTTGTTTGAAGTTGGAAGTCTCGCTGGATCTTCTAAAAGATATTTTTAGGTAAATATGTTTATATATTTTTCTGATCCAACCCTCCGGTCCTGCAGCGAGATCATCGCAGAGAAGGTAATAAATTCTGCCCATCGCTAGGAAACTTTGAAATATCTCAAGTTTAATAATAAAATAATCTAAAATGAGATGAGGCTTTTATTAGTGCATAATTCACTCTCATTGATTATTAATGACTGCGGCGAGGGACGGACCGCCGGCTGGAAGGTTATGGACTTGAGCCTCTCGCTACAGAAGTGGAGTGAAGCTGCACTTTCTTTTAATTTAAATGAAATCACCAAAGATTCGGCTTCACGTGGACTCCACTTCCTTCTCCTTCATGTCAGCCCGGGCGATGATTGAGTCATTATTCCGCCCCATGTAACTTCCCTCTCATTATTCCACGTCCGCTGACAGGGGACGTGCTTCTCCTTTGTGTGCATTTTGAGACAAACTCAGACCTCGTGACGCCATCATCTTCAACCGCCTCGGAAAGTAGCTTGAAAAGTAAGTAAGATTTGAGCTAGCATAGTGAGCGCTACCTAAGTGATGAACTTATGAAGCTCCATGAAGCATCGTCCTCATCTTCAGAGTCCACTAGATCTCTTATCAAGCAACTTTGGCTTTGAGTATCCACTTAACTCTAGAGCGCCATCTGCTTGTGAATCTCGATCAGCCCTTCTTCGCTCCTCAGGAATAAACTAAAAGTCCTTCTTGGCTCAGATCAGAACCCTTTCACGTGATCCTGACCACTGCCCGCGGTGACCACCCACGGCCTCGAATCCCGACACGTCCGGCAGTCGAGGATCCGTCTCGCTGCCAGAGACACGTAAGATGTCCACGGCAGTCGATGTCGTGATCACGACTCATCAGAGTTGTGGCGGCAAATAAATCTGGCGGATCTTTTAACAGGCCCTGATGATAGTGGAACGGATGGATCTGCTGCGATGCTCTTGGACCCCCACAATCCCAGCAGAGCCGCTTACGGTCCAGGCGAAGCCCCCCGCTCCACCCACATTGACAAGAGGATGCCTCTGGTCCTTAGCAGCCTCTGCGTTTAATGAGCTCGGAGGAGAACCCGATCTGAAGTCTCCTCCTGTCAGAGCTGGTGTAGCCAGTTAGCTCGTTGATGCAGGGAAAGACGCTTTAATGAGCCCCTCTTTGTTCTTTTTCCTCTTCGGGCTCCTCACTCTCTTCACATCAACGTCTGTGCTCCCCCCTTTTGTGCTGGTCTGTTTCTGTACCTGGTCCAAAAGTTTCAATCACCCAAAGCCGCTCGGGTTCTGCTCCTGGCACCGGATCCTAACTCTGCTTCTTCGCCCCTTAATTAGTAGCGTTTCTTCTCTGTTCCACCACAAAGGAGGATGAAAAAAATAACTTGACTCGGCTGGAGGACGATATGAACATCTTGACCCGGCGGCATCGGATCCAAGTGTCCTTGGACCGTCCAAAATATTGGCGAGACACAAACACAAACGTTTTTCTGTTCATATCGGAACTTTGTTCTTGTTCTTGTTTTTTTTTTTTTATAGGAATCCATCGTCTGTGTTGCTGTGTGCTGGCTGGAAAAACACATTTCCGAAACACACCTCCAGAGGGATCTAATAAAGCATTATCTATCTATCTTTCTATCTATCTATCGATGCGGTCATTTAGGAATGTGTCGATGTGGCGCCCCTGATGACTTCTTCATGACGTCGTGCAGACAATCTGCTTCTTTGTCCAGCTCCGACCTCAATCTCTCCACCGACCGTCTGTTTACGTTTATCTCCCCCGTGAAACGCCGGCGCTCTTATCATCGTCCAATCCTAATTTAAGGATTTAAAATGCTCTTTTTTTGTAAGCTGGCTGCACTGATAGTTGTTTTTATGTCTGAAAGTATAAACTCCCGAGATCAGAGTTGGATCCCCAAGATCAGATCTCTGCATCGGTCTTAGCGGTTAGTAAAGCATCCAGCGAACAAACTTTTTAAATACACTTATAAATAATAACTTTGTTCTTCCTCAACTTGTGAACTCACTTACACTCTAGACTTTGGCTATAAAAGACCTTCTGAGAGCACATGTTTCATTCTGAGTGAGGTCTTTGTGAGTTGGTGAGGCATGACTTTAGATAAAAGAGCAAAATAATAATCTGAAAATGAGGATCTTATGGGCTCCGAAAATAAAGCCTGGTGAAGCTTCATGAAGCATCATCTTCTGAGCTCAGTAGAGAGCTTAAAAATGAGGGTGTTGGTTAAAATAGTTACTCAAAGCCGAGTATAATCGAGCAAATGGTGCCATCTGGTGGGCTCTGGAAATATGGACGATGCTTCATGAACCTTGGCTGGCCTACTCATAGGGATCCCATTTCACAAGGGCCTTCTCATTGAAATGTAAACTAAATCTACTGATTGTTATTCCAGGTGATTTTCACTACATTTTCCCAAACTTAGACAATATTATTTGCATGTGAAAATTAACACTTTGAAAGCTAATGATGAATAATACATGTTTATTAAGCTCTTTCTTAAAGCAGCTCTATGCGATTTTTAGCAAGTGGACTAAAGTGGTAGTGTTTAGCCCGACGGGAGACCACATTTCCCATGAGCACTCGCTAAACGTCGCAAAAGTTTCCATGTCCCGGTTTGTATCAAAAAATTTTGTTTCCAGACTTCCATTGTCTGAATGAAGGATTATACTGATGAGGTAATGAATCAGATTATGGATAATGAAATATCATATGATGGCTTTGTAAATAACATAACTTTAACTTTAGTTTTGTACCATAATCGCACACACACACACATTACATTTTAATTATACTCTGACATATAATATTATACTGAATAAACCAAATTATTTAAAAATAAAGGGAATTAAAAAAAACTCAGCTTTTGTAGATGCACCATCTCCGTAATCCTTACAGTGACGGTCTTATAAAACACCAAAAAAAAATTATATATATATATATTTCCTGTGAGGGTGTCATCATTTTTCTCCTCTCTGATGGGGGGCCAGTTCTAAATGTAAAGATGAGTTGTTGATTTATAGTTTTTTTCCAGAAAGTCCAAAAGCCCTTTTGGCAGACACTTCAGCACTCCGGACCGCTCGAAGGAAACACGGCATGAGTCGGTCAAGAAGAGCCGCAGCTGTCGGACGAGATAATACTCACTCTGCCGTCTGTGCGAGACGAAACAAACAACAAAGTGGATGTGACCAAACATCACGTCGCCGCACGTCAGGAGAAAAGATTTAATGAAAGCATTTCTTCGTCTGTGCTTCGGGGATTCAAAGCAGTTGAATTTTGATTAAATTCAACTTGCGTTGACTGAAGAAGTTTATAAAGGATGATGATAAATACTGGGGAACCACACGAGACAGTTGTGTTGTTGCTCAAGAGAGACTGAAAGAATCAGTGGCGTCGGATGAAGCGTGAGCTGGAAGTTCCTTCAGCCGGAGGTAAACACAATAATCCTCGTTCTTTACCGGAGCAGACGTAAACGTCGCCCATTAAAAATGCACCTCCTGCTTTGCTGGCGAGGCGGCGGCTCTCTTGCTCCGGCAGAAGCGAACACGGGCGAGTTTCCAAACGGCCGCTTCTTCTTTTATTTAGAAGCCCCCTCTGCCCTTTACCCCGGCTGACTGCTGAGATCTCGCGCTTTCGGCGACGGGTGACAGAAGTGGGTCAGAATCAGAATCAGAAAGCAGCATTTGAAAACGAAAAAAAAATGTGGTAAATAACATTTTTTCTGAAGGTTACAAAACTAACTAATCGATTTTCCCTTTGATATGTCTGTGAATATTTATTAGTTTTTGTGTAAAAGGATGTACAAATATGTAAGAATCAAAGATCTCCTGACATGTGGATTTGGTTCTGGAATGATTCAAACCACTTTTATTTATCAATGATGCTTCTTGAAAAATGGAATTTGAGGGAGTTCTGCTCAGAGACAGGCGCTGACACTGTCATCCGTCTCAGCCGGAGCTCCTGGACTCCATGTGTCCTCAATACATCACCAGAGCCACTGTTGCCGAGAAGCTTTTGATGAATCCGGTGTCAGCTGCAGCAGATTCTGCTTGTTGACCTGCAGTTCTACTCCCCTCAGACGACTCGGGGGAATATACAGCGGTTCTCATCAAGGAGTCGCAACAGGAGTGGTCATAATGTTACTGTGGACCGAGCGGTGTGACGGAGAGAGAGGATCTTCTCAGAGGAAATCGACGAGTCGGCAGAAAATCAAGACAAACTTGATTATTTTTTACTTCAACCTAAATTTTTTAATTTGCTCTTTGGAGTCTGATCAAATAACAAGTTTTATGACACTTTGAGTCCCCCCTGAGGTGTGGACCTCAACACAGGACCTGGGACCAGAGATACGACATTTACAAACTGACTGCCGTAGTTAAGGAAGTTAAACCTGGTTAAGTCTTGGAGACACATGTCCTGGCACCTGATGGTTGTGATATGTCATTGTAAAATCTGGGCTCTGGATGGATGGATGGATGGATGGATGGATGGATGGATGGATGGATGGATGGATGGATGGATGGATGGATGGATGGATGGATGGATGGATGGATGGATGGATGGATGGATGGATGGATGGATGGATGGATGGATGGATGGATGGATGGATGGATGGATGGATGGATGGATGGATGGATGGATGGATGGATGGATGGATGGATGGATGGATGGATGGATGGATGGATGGATGGATGGATGGATGGATGGATGGATGGATGGATGGATGGATGGATGGATGGATGGATGGATGGATGGATGGATGGATGGATGGATGGATGGATGGATGGATGGATGGATGGATGGATGGATGGATGGATGGATGGATGGATGGATGGATGGATGGATGGATGGATGGATGGATGGATGGATGGATGGATGGATGGATGGATGGATGGATGGATGGATGGATGGATGGATGGATGGATTGACGGACGCCATCTTTCAACCCTCTTTGACCTGAACAGCTCACATAATGCTTTGCCGGCCCAGCCAATAAATTACAGCTGTTGATCAATTTTGGCATGGCAACAGAATTAGAATCATGGGAGTTTTGCTGAGACTATAAGTAAAGATGGGTGGGGTCCTTAGTGCCTGAAAAAAAATGTGTTTGTGGTATCCCTTGTGGTGAACGACCTCTCTGGCTTCCAGAAATACATATGCAGTGGTGGAGGACGTTCACCTTGACCCAGACACAACACAAGGGATACCTCAAACACATTTGTTGAGATAATACAAGGGTCAAATATGCATTACCGTGTGCAAAGAAAAAAGATTGCAATCGCAGATTGGAAACTTTGGGAAATGATGTGTGTGTGTGAATGTTTGTGTGCCCTGTGACAGACTGGCGTCCTGTCCAGGGTGTCCCCCGCCTCTCACCTGAAGAAGCTGGGACAGGCCCCAGCCCGACGCGACCCCCATAAGGGACTATATCGTAGTTATCGCTTCTATAACACTTTTGCGTTTGCTCTGAAGTCACTTCGCCTCAAGCAGCATTTTTAATGTATAAAGCAGTTTCATGTTTGTCTAAATGAATCCACACGGATCGTCTCATCAACCATTATTTATCAACACCTCAGAGCTAAAAACAGAACGAGTCCTCAGGAGTCTGACGGAGATTCCTCCAGGATTCACCTGCTGGAAGCTCTTGTTCTCTGCCGACCACGCTCGTGTTGCGTTGATGCGGCTGACGACACTTTCATCCGCACAGACCTGCGTCTCATCCGAGATGTTCTCATCAATCATTTGTGAGCAATACCACCAAAAAAGTGCAGATTTGGATGTCAGACTCGCCCGTTTGTTTCCTTCATCGGCGACGGTTCGCCAGATTCCGTCTTTTTTGAGAAAAGTCGGCATCCTCGCTGACGGGCCGGACGAACCGATTCCTTTTTTTTTCACGGCTGAATTATTCACCGACCTCCTGGAGTTACATCACAGGCGTCCCCGGCTTGAAGGTGTCGGGGATAGAGATGGAGTTAACCTGATGAAGACATGAGAATGTGGGAACCTGCATCGGCGGGGAGTCTGAAGAACAGCATGTTCCTCCTCAGTGTCCCATCTGGTTTCTCCTCCTGCTCTTTGGGATCTTTTCGGAAAAAAAAGTATTTGTTGAACGAGTGTGTTGTGAGCATCACAGAGCGCAGCTGCGAGGTCCGTCCGTTTATAAAAGATTACGAGAGCGTTCGGAGCCAAATGAGTGACAAGGCTGAGAGCGGCGTCCGGGATCATCATCCATCGCTCCGACAAAAGCTTCCTGAATCTCCTTGTGATGTTGAAGAGAGATAATTGCACAGAAAATGACTCCCTTCAGCTCATTTAGGTAAAGAAGACGAGAGGGAATTTATTCCATTCTGGTTTGAACAAAAGCAAATCTTTTAATTTGGAAAAATGATCAGTCTTTTGTTGGAGACTCCCACTTCATCATGTGTTATTAACCTCCTTTATTGAAAATCCAGGATGGAAAAAAAAATACACTGAGACAACTCCTTCTGAGTCAGAACTGTCTGTATCATGGAGGGAGGTTGAGTTTGGCTTCAAGATCAAGTACATCCCTACTTTTCTCAGAGAAACCATCATCATAGTATATTGATCACCTACTGTTCTTTTATTAATTTGACACTTCTTTGTCAAAAATGGGTGACAAGTAAGAAAGTAATACTTGTAGAGCGCTTTTCAAGACCAGGGTCACACAGCGCTGAAACAATAAAAAAAATTACCCAATAAAATAGATACTTAAAAGGTCAAGATAACCCCAAGACTAACACAAGAGTCTCAGAGAATCAAGGAAAAGTCTTCACGAATAAAAGTGTCTTCAGATGTTTCTTGAAGGATTCAGTAGATCATCAAACACAGAGGGAGAGGAAGATTGTTCCAAAGCTTAGGACCAACAGCCTGGAAGGATTTCTCTCCTCTGGTCCTGAACCATGTTCGAGGAACCATCAGTAGATTCTGATCCACAGACCTCAGAGCCAGAGCTGGGGTGTAAGGCTGGATCAGATCCCTGATGGAAGGTCTGACCATGAAGAACCAGAATTTTAAAGTTGATCCTGAAAGAAACTGGCAGCCAGTGAACAGTTTTAAGGATCGGAGTAATGTGAGTTCTTCTACTAGAGCGGGTCAGAATTCTCGCTGCAGAGTTGTGTATCAACTGCAGGCGTGACAGCTCCTTCTTGTTTAGACATGAAAACAAACTGTTGCAATAGTCCAGGCGAGAAGACACAAGCGCATGGATAACAAGCTCCAGATCATATATAACATGATAAGATAAGAATAAGAAGAAACATTTTTCGTACCTTCTTCCCTGGAACATTCAGGTGAAATGTGTAGCATTTCTGGTTTTCATCGCACTCACTACACACCAAATCTGACTAAGTTACAACGACTGTAACGTCGTCGGACAGTTCTTCGATTTCATCGGAATCTGAAGAAGCGAAGGACCCGGCGTGACGTTAGGCCGGGACAAAAGCTCTCCAACAATCGACTGCCTCTGTGCGCTCACGTCCGACTTGTGTCTCTCCGACGAAGATAAGAGTGATCAAATTACATTCTTGATCCTTTGCAAATCAAATTACGATCCGGGTTCTTCTGCGGCCGCAACTAATCCAATCTGGTTGCCTGCAGCTGGATTCTGCTCGGGCCGTAGATAACACGAGTCAGAAGTTTCTCAGATGATTGTTTTGTTTTTCTCCGAGGTTCCTTTGTATAAATCGGACTGTCGGTGTTTGTGTGATAGTGAGCTTTCCAGGGTGTCCCTGCCTCTCCCCCTATGGAGCTTGGAGGCTTTGGAAAAACAATGAAAAGTGTGATGTTTACGTTGTAGGATGCACTCGCGTGGCACTCGTGGATGGATGCACAGGGATTGACTTGAACAAAAGTTCACCTTCGGTTCTCGACTGGAGCCAGGAGTGACAGCTGACAGACCCAAATGAGGTCTTCAGGATCAGAGTGTCTCGGCGTCGGCAGCGCTTTAGAACAAAAAGAAGAAAGTGAAAACTCAAAAGGGAGAAAATGGAACCGATGAATTTCGTGAGTCAGTTTTTTTGGGGCTAAAAATAGAAGTTTCTTTGCTCTGAGAGAAGTTCTTCTGCACCGAGACGAGAACAAACCAGAAGTTGGAGCCGCAGAAGAGAAACCAGTGAACCATTAATCACTGCACTGGCTGTTCGACTCCAGCGCCACCACAGATTAATGTTCCCGGTCCCTCAACTGACACCAGAACCGGACCATCTCTAGCAACCGAGAGGGTCTCCCGCTGGAGGTTTCCAGAGAGAAAAATCCCGAGCGCCCCCTTGTGGGAGGTGAGCAATGAATAAATGGATTAGTGTGTGTGTTTGTGTGTTTGTGTGTTTGTGTGTCTGTGTGATTTGTGTGTATTGACTACATGAATGTGAGTCTTTTTGTGTGTGCATATGTATTTGTCTTTATTTGTGTGTAAATAAGTGTGCGTTTGTGTATGTGTATGTATGCATTCATTTGTGTGTGAATATGTGTGTGAGCTTTGGTGTAGGTGTGTAGGTGTGCAAACGTTTGTAAGTTTTTGTTATTGTGCGTCTGCGCGTGTATGTGTTTGTGTGTGTGTGCGTATGTGTGCTATTTTGTACATGTTTGCGGTCTAATTATGTATGTGTGTTTTGTTTTTGAATGCATGTGTCTCAAGTGTATTTTGTGGTTGCCTTTTTTTCGATGGGTGTGTGACTTTTGTGTATCTGTGTATATTTGTTTGTCAATTTTTGTTAATCTGCGTCTGCTCGTGTATGTGTTTGTGTGCAGACGTGTGCTATTGTGTACATGTTTGCGGTCTAATTATGTATGTTTGTTTTGTTTTTGAATGCATGTGTCTCAAGTGTATTTTGTGGTTGCCTTTTTGTGTATGGGTGTGTAAACTTTTTGTGTATCTGTGTATATATGTTTGTCAATTTTTGTTAATGTGCATCTGCTCGTGTATGTGTTTGTGTGCGTATGTGTGCTTAGCGTACATTTGTGCTTGTCTAATTATGTATGTGTGTTTTGTTTTGGATGCATGTGTTCCAAGTGATTTTTGTGGATGCCTTTTTGTGTATCTGATTACATATGTTTGTGAGTTTATAGGTGTGTGTACAGCTGTGCGTGTTAATATCTGTGTGAGCTTTGGTGTAGGTGTGCAAACGGTTGTAAGTTTTTGTTAATGTGCGTTGCGCATGTATGCGTTTGTGTGTGTGTGCGTATGTGTGCTAATGTGTATATGTGTGCGGTCTAATTATGTTTGTGTGTTTTTTTTGTGTGGACTTTTTGTATCTTTGTGTACATATCTTTGTGAGTTTTTGTATAGGTGTGTTCAGGTGTGTGTGTGTTGGTGTGTGTGCATGTGTGTGTGTGCGCACGCAACACACATCCTTCGGATCAGGTCGAATGTCAGAGAAATAGTAAATGTATCTTTTCCCTTCCTGTCTTGATTGTGTGTTTCCATGACGACCTTCATTGAACCACACGTGTGTTCATCTTTATCGTGGAAATAACACGGTACTGACCAGAGCCAGCGAGCCGAGGAGTTTGACTCACCTGTGTTCAGACGACCAGGATCTGTGAGGCGCATCTTTTCCCCTCAGAGCGGGAGATGCTGCGACGGCGAGATCAGAGTGTTGAGCTGAAGATAACTGTCCGCGTTTCACCTGATAATCCAGATTAATGCCGGCACATCTCCAGCCTTCGTCCGTGATAAATAGCATCCATTTACATCCGCTCGCCTCCTCCCTGCTGCTCCACGGACACGTGCACGCGTTTGGTTTTTCAAGCTGAGCGGGTTAGAATTTATGGAGCCAGTTATTAGAACATATGTTGGAGATGTGGCAGGAATTCTAATGTTCTTGCAGCACAGGCTCACAAGGCTGAAGCACGGAGGTGGAGGACCAGAGAGGTGACCTCTGGAAGGAGATCCTGCCTCCAGCGTGTTGTTGAGACCGGGTGTGGGTCCGGCGGAGGACGTGTGTTGCTCACAGTGCTGTGTGCGTTCATTTATCAGAACGCAAATCCCCAGAACTTCGCACCATGAGCGTCACCTTTGGAGGGCAAACCTACTTCCAGGAAGGAGAAACAAACGTCTTAATCCCTGGAGTCTCATGCTAATCTTTAACACGCTCCTGGTCCGACCTCATTATCAGATCGGCCCGGAACCACCGGACCCGAGGGCCCCCAAGATTCCGACGCTGGACTTTAATTAGCAGAAACAAAACAACAGGACTGAGCTGAATGACCTCGGTCCAGGCCTGGGGACACGTTCCAGATTATCAGATGTTTGAGAAGATGTTGTTGACAACAAACAACAAACCAAAACAACTTTGTAGCCACAAGTTATTGTTGTTTATGTGTAATTGTGTTTCTTCTCAAGATTGACGCAAGTTGTTCCATTATTATATTGATTATTTATTGTTATATTATTATATTGATTATTTGGTGTTCTATTATTATATTGATGATTTATTGTTCTATTGATGATTTATTGTTCCATTATTATATTGATTATTGATGTTATATTGTTCTATTGATTATTTATTGTTATATTGTTCTATTGATTATTTATGTTATATTGTTCTATTGATTATTTATGTTATATTGTTATATTGATTATTTATGTTATATTGTTCTATTGATTATTTATGTTCAATTGTTCTATTGATTATTTAGTGTTCTATTATTATATTGATTATTTGCTGTTCTATTATTATAAAGATTAGTTATTATTATATTATTATATTGATTATTTAGTGTTCCATTATTATGTGGATTATTTATTGTTCTATTATTATATCGATTATTTATTGTGGCTATTATTCCCCCTGAATTCTCTCTCTCCGTCTGTCTATAGAAATGTAAACTCTCTAACAGATGAGGTCGGGTCGATGCAAGTTCATGTGGTCGGATCACTGACTGAGAATTGATGACTTCAGTGAAGGACAGAGTTGGAAAAGGTAAGTCAGGAGGGAAAGTAGCTCTGAAGACAAATGTCGGATCACACTATCTGGGGAAACTGTTTCTCTGACCTCTTTCTGACCTCCTTCTTTCTTCCTTCTTTCCTCCTCTCCTCCTCCTTTCCTCCTTCTTTCCTCCTTCTTTCCTCCTTATTTCCTCCTTCTTTCCTCCTCCTTTAAGCCTTCTTTCCTCCTTCCCTCCTTCTCCTTTACGCCTTCTTTCCTCCTTCTTTCCTCCTCCTTTAAGCCTTCTTTCCTCCTTCCCTCCTTCTCCTCAAGCCTTCTTTCCTCCTGCTTTCCTCCTCCTTTCCTCCTCATTTCCTCCTCCTGACCTCCTTCTTTCCTCTTTCTTCCTCCTCCTGTCCTTCTTCTCTCCTCCTCATTTCCTTCTTCTTTCCTCCTTCTTTCCTCCTCCTGACCTGCTCCTATCCTCCTTCTTTCCTTCTTATATCCTCCTCCTGACCTCCTTCTTTCCTCCTCATGATCTCCTCCTTTCCTCCTTCCGTCCTCCACATTTTCCTCCTCCTGACCTCCTACTTTCCTCCTTTTTTTTTCTCCTCCTGCTCTCCTCAATCCTCCTCCTGTCCTCCCCCATTTATCCACCTGGCCTACTCTCCTGCTTATTTCCTCCTCCTGTCCTCCTGACCTCCTCTCCTCGATCTTTCCTCTTCCTTCCCTCCTCATGTTCTCTTCCTTTCCTCCACCTGACCTCCTCCTGACCTCCTCCTGACCTTCTGACCCCTCCTTGTGGACTCAACTGTGAGCACGAGCACCATCATCCAGGTGTGATGAAGCTCCTCAAGTCGGAGAAAAGCTAGTTGTTCGTTCTCGGGCGTGAAAGTCTTGACAGTAAAAGAGTTATTGAAGAGCTGACAGCAGGTCTGAAGGCTTCATCTCTGCATCTTCATGTGCGATTGGACACGTTGTGCTTAGCTGCAGGTAGGTTTTGTGGCAGAGTGACAGTTACTTCACGAAGCTGCAGGAAGTTTGACCTTTCTGCCGAGACGGCAAGGGTCTTCATAGAAGCTCAAGCGGGGGGGAAGTAAAGGGAAGTGACAGGCTCCTGTGTCTCACAGTGCTAACTCGAGCAGCCTGTGGAGACGCCGGCGTGGTTCACCAGCCGTGTCTTCCTCGTCAGCAGACGTAGTGGAATCTTCTTTGGACGAGACACCTCACGCTTCGTCTGTGAAGTCACTCACTATGTCCCGGAGAACTTTCTGTCCTGTGCTAGAAGCTGCTGTTAACATCAACACTAATACGTCAAATAGTTGCTGCAATCTACTGTGGATGCTTGACTCACAGACAGGGGGCGCTGGACACAGGATTCTATTGGACTACCAGCTGTGGTTACTCCTGACGAACCCACGTCCAACCAAAAACACACAGCAGATAAAATATAACAGCTGACAACTGCTGTCATTGTTAGCCATTAGCTAAGCTGTTTATTTACAGTTGAAAACATGTTCTATCATGTTTTTTATATGAGGAATTAGTATTCTTATTTCAGAAAATGTATTGTATAGTATAAGGGTTTTAACATCTATATGTACTCACAAGCTGTTTGTAATGTTAATTTTTCAAGTATATTAAGACAATGGCGGAGTAATACAATGGTGACCCTCGGAGTAATACTACTACAATCGTGGAGTAATGCTACGGTAACTCGAGGACTAATATTACAACAATCACAGAGTAATACTACAATGAATCGCACGCTTAATACCAAGGTGACTCATGGAGTAATGATTATTAACAGTGACTAGCTCTGCGTCTTTGTAGTTTACCAACATTTGAAAAGGTTTCTAAACGCTCTGTACCACAAAAAAAACCATCAATTTGAGGTCAATAAAAACAGAAAAATGGAACACAAGGCTTAAAAGACTGTTGTCGCTCATAGAAAACTAGAGTATTTTTGTCCTAAATGAACGAAGTTCTTGAGCTAAGTGTAATGTCGGCTATAACAGAGTACCTATTTGAAGTGGGTCAAGATAGAAGAATCAAGAATAAACCTTTTTTGTGTAACTATTGGAAGGGCTTTGCTGTTATGGTTTTAGGAGGTGTTTGAATGGAGACAGAACCCTCTCATGTTCAACAACTGCAACAGAAAGATAGTATATTAGAAATAATAAATATAACCGATTACACAACAGTTCGGTTAAACGTGTAGAATTTTTTTTATATATGGTAAAATATTATAGATATCATTTTTTATAATGAAAGTAAGAAAAAGTTTTGAATGTTTAATCGATAAATGTTCCCTTACTTATTTGGAAAATTAGATTAATTTAAAAATGTATGTTGTTTGCTTTAGTCAATCTTTTTTACATATTTTGTCATATTTTATTTTTAAGAGTCATGAAACGGTGACAGGTGCAAGTCTTTAGGTTTGTGTTCCGGGTGCGGAGAAGAGCGAGAGCTGTCTTCCGGACAAACCTCATAACAAAGGAGAGAAATGCAAAATGCAAGAAGAGGAGGACGAGAGGACAAAACAATCGCTGGGAGCCGCTCAGCGATCGGAGGATTTTGTTAAGTGCATTCGGTGTCAGAAGACATCAGCGTCGAGGCCGTCATCAGAAATGGCTGTTTCATGTTCTCCCCCGGCAGCTCTGCACTGGATCAGACTGTTGACCTCCGCGTCAGATCGGGAGCTCCATCCATCACCTCGTGGAGACGTATTAAGGTGGCAGCGTGTTTTTAGCTCATCCATCAAAACATCAAGCGGCCCGCACGGACGCCGAGCGGCTCCAGTCGTCCAGACAATGGATTAATAAGACCTTGTCTGGGCTCTAAAGGAAAGGCCAGGGAGCTCTGCGGCGGCTCTTAGTGTCCGATCCAACTGTGTTTATTGCTTCTGGGTGGCCACAAGGTCGTCAAGGATACGTTTAATTGTCTATGACGGGAAGCTAAAACATATAGGTGTGTAAAGGTGACACAGACCGGCTCTTTAAATCTCCCTCACGATCGGTCAGGGAGAGCTCAATAAAGTCTGTGGGACATCAGAAGGTATCAAACACCCAGAGAGGATCTTTATCATCTTTAATTCAAGCACGGAGACTTCTCCACGAGTTCAATCGCTCTGGAAACCTCCTGCTGGAAGACTGGAGCTGGAGAGTAAATATTGAAGTGGTGGGGTCAACAAACCCATTCATTATTCACGCTCGGTCTACATTGATGTTGGAGTGTCGATGCCTTTTTCGTTTACAGTGGAAACAGCGTGAGGTAATATCCCAATCAAGCAGCTTTCATGGGTCATAATGTTGTTTTATATGCCGTTCTATGAAAGAAACTGTGTTATTGAGTTACTGGGATTAAAGAATAAACTGCTCTTGATTCTGTACCATCAGTCAAAGATCATTGTTGTTCACAGTCGTTGATCACACGACTCTTACGATAAAGTCTTTATCAACTGTAATTTGAATAGAAGCACATGTTTAACTGAATGCTGTGCTTGCTAGCTTCGATAATGGCTAACAGTGCTAGCTTAGCTAATGGCTACTCTGAGTGTGACGGTCACATTCCCGCGCCACACCTTCCTCTCGTTTATATTTATCCATTCAACATTCTGCATTTATTTATTTCATAATAAACTTTGGTTCTTTTTTTTGCGTTGACTCATCCAATCACAGAAGGCATCCTTTCTTTAATGGCAGCATCATAACCCAACAACACGGCCGCCATCACGCTGCTCTCAAGCTAACCGTAGCTTTGGTTTCTCCAGTCATGAGATGACATTTAAAGTGGGAAGTTCGCGCCACACTTTGTGGTAATTTCCCCAAAAGTCATTAGACTTTTTCAAATTGAGAGCATTGCCTCGAAAAACAATGTGTAATCCTTTATTATCACCGACATACTTTTGGATTGTTTTTTTTTGTTTGTTTTTTTCATTAGCTCATTCATTTTTGCTACATATATTAACACATTTAGATTGTCAACCACTCAATATGTTTCAGGTAATTAAAAAATATCGGAACAATTTAAAATAGACATAAATATTCATATTTTAATCATCTTAGTTGGTTTTGTTTTAAGGTGGTTTGATATATTGAGGGTTAGAATTTAAACAATTATTTTTTTATCATCGGGTAAAACAAATTGTGCCAAAACTTTCACCAAACTTGGTTCTCTTTACTTTCCTCCTCCTCTCACCTGCGTCCTCGTGCAGCGACATCACAAGTAGCCTCTGATCCTGGATCACAGATCCTGGTCACGTGCTCACGGTTCTGAATAAACTGTTTTAAAATCATCTCAGCGATGACGCGACGTCGAGTCTCGCCTGCCCTGGAACCACCGGCGCGGCTGCAGTGCCCCCTTGTGGCTCCAGGGAGCGTGGCCATGTTCTCATGTTCTTCGCTGAAGGTCAGAGGTGATACTTTGAAGAGCAGGTGTGATGGGAGGGAAGCTGCGAGTCCGCGGGGTGAGATGATTCTCTGTATATTCACAAGAAGTTCTGCAGCTCATGTTTATTTCATTAAAAATAATAATTAAAAATTAATAATTTAAGGTGTTTTTTTTGTGGTCACTTCCATCGTTCTGCTCAGCGTCGTCAGTGAGTCTGCGCTTCTGCGCGGAGGAAAGACGTCTCTGAGATCTGAGGAGATAATTTGTCGTCTCGGATGGAACAAAATGAAGACACGAGAATATTCCCTTTGAGCCTCGACCTAAAGAAGAAGAGAGCAAGACGTTCGTCACTGATCTCTCCTTCATTAGAAGATGAAAACGTCTTCAGAGAGCTGCCTTTGGAAACTTCCCTTCTGCTCCTCTTAAATGACTTCTTCTGGCGGGTTGTTTGCGTAGGGAGTTGCTGGAAAGTTGGGACGACGCGAAGTTGAATCCTGTTGCTCTGAGCAACTCTTAATCTTTTGATGCTCTCTGGCGCCACTATGAGGCCATTATTTGGAACTACACTTTGATGTTAATAACTGAGACTGAACAACTGTTTTCTATTTGTCTCATCCTCCTCTATTCATCAGTTCCCCTCCTACTCCTCCTTTGTTTTCTTCTTCCTGATCCTCCTCTATTCTTCTACCTCATCCACCTCTACCCTTCCTCCTCTTTCTCCTTTGTTCTACTTTGTCATCCTCCTCTACTTCTCTTTATCCTCCTAGTCTACTCCTCATCCTTTCTTACTCCTCCTCCACTTCTTTTCCTTATCCCTCTCTACTCTTCTACCTCCTCGTCTCTTCTTCCTCAACCCTTCTACTCTTCCCCTTCAGCCTTCTCTACTCCTCTTCCTCAACCTCTTGTTCTATTTTTGCGTCTACTGTTCACCTCTTCTGCCATCTCTTGTTCTCTTCTTCCTCTTCCTGTATGCATCTTCCTCATCCTCTTTTACTCATCCTCTACTCCGTCTGCACTCATCCTGCAATAGTCCTCTTCCTCATCTATCTCTACATTTCATCCAAATCCTACCCTACTCTTTTTTGTCATCCTTCTCTACTTCTCTTCCACATCTACTTCTTCTCATCCTCTTTATCCTCCTCTACTTCTTGTTCTCTTCCTTCATTTCCTGAATGCCTATTTTTCATAATCTTCTACTCTTCCTCCAACCTGTCTGCACTCCTTTTCCTATTTTCCTCTTCTTTATCCTTTTATACTCTTGTTCCTTCTATACTCGCCCTCTTCTCCTCTTCCTCATCCTCTAATCTACTCTGTCTGTACTTCATCTCCCCTCTGTATGCCTCGTCCTCCTGTACTTCTCCTCACTCTCTTCCTTCCTCTCATCACTTCCCCGTAAGTGTCCTCCTCCCTGGCTTGCTCTTTCTCGCCCTCCTCCTCTTCCTCCTCACCTCTCCTCACGACTCTGATATGGTTTGGAAACACCAAAGTGAGATGTGAGGAAACAGAAACTTCTGAACTTGTTTTTTTTTTTTCCAGCAGCTCGCCGGTGGACGTGAGTCCCGCGGGGACTTGTTCGCTCCGCAGAACCGAGCCTTGATGTGGGCCCAACTCCAAGTGCTCTTGTCCACATTTCCACTATTGATTCTGAGCCGAGTTTAGCTGCAGGATCCGGCGGCTCTTCTCTTTCAGCACTGAGATGAAAGTTGTGTTCTACAGCAACAACCACGGTCATGTGACTCTACCTTGAATCTCTCCTCACCTTCTCTGCGTCCGCAAGGTCTGAACTAATCCACTCTCCCTGCAGAAGACTGGATCTTCTGAGCCTCATGTATCATCTGAAGAAGCTACAATAATGATGATGACTCCATACTTCTAGGAGTCAGTGACTCATGTATTGAGTCGATGTGCAATTAAGTCAATTAGCCTATGATTCTGTGACTTGATTCATCATATTCTGCAACTCAACTAAAAAAAAAAGAGTCATTGACTCAATTACCCTTTTTTTTAGATACGAGGAGTCTGTGTCTTGATAAGTCAGTGAGCCTCTGATATGACTCGATTAGTGTGAGTTAGTGACTTGACAAGTCCTTTTCGTTGACGAGTCCATTATTTTGTGACTTCATTCATCGTATTCCGTCATTGGCTCTGCAACTCAATGAGTGTGAGTCAGTGACTCAGTGACCCTTTTTGTTAAGGAGTCCATGAGTCTGTGACATGATGAGTCAGTGAGTCTCTGACTCAATGAGTACAAGCATGTGACTCGACAGCCAGTGAATCAACTTGATTTATCATTTTCAATGACTCGATGTGTCACTGACTCTGCAACTCAATGAGTGTGAGTCAGTGACTCAATGAGCTTTTTTGTTAAGTAGTCCATGAATCAGTGACTTCATGAGTCAGTGAGTCTCTGACTTAATAAGTATAAGGATTTAACACGACTAGTGTGAGTCAGTGACTCAATGAGTTTCTTTGTTGACGAGTCCATGAGTCTGTGACACGATGAGTCAGGGCTGCAGATGAAGATGGAGGTAAAAAAAAAACGAGAGGAAGGATCACATGGTAGTTAAGATTAATTTAATATGGACACTATTATTTTATATCGTAGTAGAGCTTATTCTTACTTAAACTGGTTTCCCTGACGACCAGTTAACAAGAGCAACAGTTGCCATGGAGACCAGTCTAGTCCACATGATGGTTGAGGAGCAGAGAGTCTCGTCGTGATCACTCAGCGCTGCTCGGTCTCAGACACACTAGTGTTGACACTTATAACTGGTCACCATGGAGACAGAGAAGCTGCAGACGGCTCTGCTGACAGAACTTTCTTGTTTTCATGCTGGTGAAGCCGTAACTCCTGGAACATTCTGCCCATTTACTTATTAATAAAAGGAACATCTAATAATTCATCAGGCGCGTCGGCTGCTGCTCCGCATGCTAATCTAGGAAATCGAATCACAACATTTTCTCCGTCTCTGGGAAAACATGGTTGGATCTAATTACTTTCTGTTTTCAGAGCAATCAGTGTCGAGCCGGTCATTACTCATGTCCTGCTGAGCTCTCAGTGCATGGAGGACCAGAGGAGGTCCAGGTCAGAGGAGCAGAGGAGGTTCAGGAGGTCTGAGAAGTCACCTCACGTCATCTGATTCAGTGTTCTGTGACGATCTGTGCTTCTGACAGATCTGGATCAAGTCAGACTGTGAGCCGGTCTGGGCCGCTGAAAAAAGGGGGGAAAATGTGATGATGCAGACACACACATACACACACATACACACACGTCACACATCAACACCAACACTTCTATACAGACACACACATGCAGGCACACAAATAGACACACACTTCACACATCAACACCAACACTTCTATACAGACACACACAGGCACACACTCAAACCTATAAACACACACGCTTAAAAACACACACAATCTCATCAACACACAGACACAAAATCATACAAACAAATGCATCACATATAAACATTTTTACACATGCATGCACACACACACACAAGCACATACTTACTGACACCGTACCATCCCACACACATGAACGCACACACATGTACACACACTGTAATATTCACACACATGCATGCACACACACACACATACACTCTCTAATACTTACTCAGATGCATGCAAGTACACACAAATGTACACACACTGTTATATTCACACACATGCATGCCCACACACACACGCATACACACTCTAATACTCACTCACACACATGTGCGCACACACACTCGTACACACTTTAATACTCACTCACACGCACACACACACACACACACACACACACTCTAATACTCATTCACAGACACGCACACATGCACACAACACACTCTTATACTCACTCACACACATGCACGCACACACACACGCGCACACTCTAATACTCACTCGCACACATGCATGCACACACACACATACACACTCTAATACTCACTCACACACATGCACGCACACACACCTACACACTCTAATATTCACTCTCACACATACATGCACACACACACATGCACACTATAATACTCACGTACACACACGTGCACACTCTAATACTCACACAAACGCACACACACGTGCACACTCTAATACTCACTCACACACAATCACTCATACACATAAACATGCACACTCTGATACACTCAGAAAAACATGCACGCACACACACACACTTGCACACTCTAATACTCACTCACACACATGCACGCACACGCACACGTACGCACTATAATACTCACTCACTCTCCCAAACGTCCACACACACATGCACACACACAGTGAGTCGGTCACATGAGTGTGAAGTCACAGGAAGTGACTCTGCTGCTCTACATAATCTGCATTCTTTGGAGTGTCCATGCGAGCGAGGGATTATATATTTATCATCCTCCCGCCACCATCTGTCGTCCTGCTGCAGCTCCACCCCCGTCCACTGGAGCGCCATCCTCGTGGGAGATCGAACGAGATAGAGAGTCGACGGTCGTACCCTCTCGTCTCACCTTTCGTCATGTGACTGGATCACATGTCAGACCCAGGCCTGGAGGCGGATCCGCCTTGTATTGCTTGAAAAACAAACTTCCTCTTTTTTTTTCAGGAGAGCAAACACAGATGTTTGTGTCTCTGGTGGGGTCTTGCTAACTTCTGGGTCAATGTCCAGTTCCAGTTCCTCTTGGCCTTCGGGGGAAACCCTGGGGCGTCAGACCTCAGTGATGGCAGCAGGCGTTCACTAGAATGAGGGTCCTCAGAAGGTCACCTGAACACCTCCATGAGTCCCTTTGGTCCCTTGAGGAAGCCACGAAGGAGTTTGTTCTGACCGCGAGATGACCGAGCCGCTCGCGCTGGATGCTAAAGTAGTTTGTGTGAACGGACGCCGTCACTCAGCAGCATCCCATTTGCCTGCGGCGAAACAATAAGTGGTTGTTGAAGCTGCAGCGAGCGATGAGGAGAGAGTGACAGACGTGATTATCACCTCCGTCCCGATGAAAGTTCTGCTCACCTTTGCATTCCTGCAGACGCCGCCGGAGGAGATCCTGGCTGACCCTTCCGTCTTCTTAAAACACCTGCTGACAAATTAACTCTTTATATTTCTAGACTTGAAGTGTGAAAAAAAAACGTAGTTCTTCTGGGTCAGCGTGAACCGGTGTGATCTGGTTCATTTATATCACACATGGTCCTGGAACCGGGCTTTCGTGGCTGAATGGATTATTTGTTCACCGACGCGTGCGAAACCTCCAGATAATAGTGAGTGGCAAAGGCCCGGTGTTCTGACCCGCAGCTGCTGCCAGACTCTCTTTCAAATGAGCCACTTAGTTTGACCGGTTCTGTTGGATCAGCGCGGGGACAAGAGGTCCACACCTCAGTGGTGTTTCTTGCGTCCTTGTGGATGGATCATGTGTCTCTGTGGGCTTGGATATCATCTTCTTTTTCTTCCTGTCAAGCGAGCAGTTGTCATAGAAATGAGGTCAAGTCTGCTGCCCATCTGTCGGGTCGAGGGTTGAGGAGCAGCTTCAGAGTTCTGGAAGATCTGCACAACTCACATGATCAAGCTAGCTCGATAGCATGCCAGTGCAGATGCATTTAAACATGCCGTTGTAAAGTTTTTACCCGAAAAACCAGGCTAGGACCCAACTGACCTCAGTAATTTCAGGTCTATTTCTTGTCCGAGATCTTGGAGAAGGTGATGTCTGAGCAGCTCTGGATCAGAGTGACATCTATGAGAAGTTTCAGTCTGGCTTCTGCAAACATCCCTGTACGGTGACAGCCTTTTAACTGTGTATTATTTTTAATTGTTCAAGCACTTTGTGACCCTGGTCTGAGAAAGGCACTTCATAAATAATAATGACTTACTTACTTACTAGTGTCATAATGTTAATAATATTTTGGACTCTGTTTTTAAATTGGAGAAAAGTCCATCTTATGACACAACCAAGTTATGATCTTGAAAATCAATCTAAACGTTCTTCGAGGCATTTTACGGTCAGAAGGGAAACAGCAGGTCAATTCAATTCAATTCAATTCAATTCAATTCAATTCAATTCAACTTTTGTTTTATTTAACTTTTTTATTTTTTTATTTAATTTAATTTAATTTAATTTAATTTAATTTAATTTAATTTAATTTAATTTAATTTAATTTAACCCTTTTGCAGCCAACGGGATCCAGTTGATCCCAGTGAATGACCTCCACCACTGCAAATGCATTAATGGAAGCCAGGGAGGTTGTTGACCTTGACCCAGAGACAACAGGGGTTTAATTTCATTTCATTTCATTTGTAGATTTTATTATACCCACTTTAATGCACAAGTTACTCATTATATTAAATTGTATTCATCACGTTTTATTTCATGTATATTTATTTCGTTCTATTCTTTACTTTCATAACCATAATAATGTGCTCCAATACTGGCAACAATCATTCATATGTGGTCCATGATATGCTCCTTGGCGGTGTTATGTGTCATCTCGGTGTTTGGATAGATGTGAGTCAGGAATGTAAAGTCCAAGCGGTGATTTTCCACTGAACTCTTGAAGTGAGCACGCAGCAGCATCTGGGGATACAACAAGAGTTGAAGGTCGTGTGTCTGTGGCAGGAAGTGAAAGGTTAGAAAAGGAAGGATGTTCTCGCACACGCTGGTCTGCAGCAGCTCTTAAGGAAGCGCACTTGACTTCAGGTCTTTTCCTGCGATCACAGAGGAGACGCTGAGGTCAAAGGTCTTCCTGTCCGTTCGTGACTGTTGATGAAAACGACTATAAACAAAAAGCTATCATGAGCTTCAGCAGCTGCACAACATTTTTGTTGTCAAACTGCCTAGAAGGTGAAGAATGTGGTTCACATGTTTCAACATCAGTATTTTTTTGATGTGTTACATTTTCATAAAATAATAATTATTTTAATATAAAACTTATTTTAATAAATGTTGATGTTTGTTGTGGCAGTGAACGGGTTAATCCAGAGTCTCCATCTTCTATGTAGAAGAGTGTGTGTGTGTGTGTGTGTGTGTGTGTGTGTGTGTGTGTGTGTGTGTGTGTGTGTGTGTGTGTGTGTGTGTGTGTGTGATTGTGTGTGTGGGGGGGGGGGGGGGGGAGGGAGTAGACTCGGTGAATGGGGGGGTGGGAGGAAGGGGGCGTTGTCTTCGCTCGCGCTGGGAGGAGGAGGAGGTGTGCGCGTCCGTGCGCGTCCGTGTGGCTCCGGTGCTCGGCATCTCTGGCTGACGTCAGCCATGTCTCCATAACCCGCATCCCTCGCTCACTCTCGCCTGCAGCCTCGTCATGGGCGGACAGATGACGCGCAGCTCGTTCTACGGTGAGACACGCGCTCGTTTTTGCTTCCATCGGGGGTTCGGTCGCGCACGGAGTGGCTCAGGTGCGCGCGGCGTTAAGGGTCACCTGACGGCGCCCCTTTGTTGTGTTGTGATGGAAACACATGGAGAAGATACAGAGATGTTGATGTGGTTGTTTTTTTGTTGTGCAGAAGCTGCTGAATGGAATCGATGTATCGATTTGTTATCAGTGGTCGCCCGAAGCCTCTGTCCGTGCGCGTGCGCGTGTATTGTAATAATGTGATTCACCAGTTCATGAACAGTACAGACATACATGCGTGTGTGTGAGTGTGTGTAGGTGTGAGAGAGAGAGAGGCCTCCGCTGGTCATTTATTAGTCCCCTCATAATAAAAATAAGTGAGATTTATGTTTAAATGTATTCTCAACTGCTCCGAAAAGTGAGATCGAAATGACGCAGATGAAGTGTGTTTAATGTGCTTGTGTGTGCTTTAAATGTCAGTTGTTTGAGCCTATTTGCTGTGAGTGTGAAGTCGTCCAACAACTCCGAGCTGTGGAAACATCTGCTCCTCTTTGTGTTGATGTGCACTTTCTCTCTGTGTCCGCCATGGAACCTCCAGAGAATTGTTGTTTATCTATTTAAAATGGGTTCAAAATAAACTATTGACAACATCATCTCTTCAACAAGCTTGATGGCAGTCATGCAGTTGACGTTGTAGACGTATGAAAATGATGATTTGTTATCTGTTAAGAGGTGATTTGGCCCGTGTGTGACCTGACATCGACGACTGCAGCTTTTATTTTGGCGAGTGTAAAGCTCCTTCCTCCCCACCTGCACGCTCTAATAAAAGCACCAGATTAATCCAATTAGTCTGAGAAGGTCATGCTGAGCTCCTTCCAGGTCCATCTTCAGTGAGAGGCTGAATTCACCACTTCATCCGGAGGAAACTGGGTTCATAACATTCGTGTGATGTCGATGTTACCATGGCGATGCAAACGCGGAGCTGTCTCAGTCCAGCAGGAAGTGTGTTTTTTTTTCCTGACTGCTTCCCATTATGTAGAAAATGAGCCGAACAATGAAGAGCTCATCATTACTCATAGGGTCTTGACTGTGATGTCATACTCTCTTCGGGGGGGACAGTCACCTTTTTATCTGTCCAAACATTTCAATATCTTGTAGCTTTACGACCAGAAACACTGGTCATACATTCTTTTTTTTGAGGACCAGTTAATTGACACAAAAAGAAAAAATAAACCACTACATATTCATGAGTAGTTCCACAGTCGTCTCGGCACAGATCAGCTGATTACATCACAGCAGCCATCTTTAACACAGAGTTCTTCTCTCTAGAAGAAGACCACCCGAGTGAGTCGTCAGGACGAGTAGATAAAGAGTATAAATCTCACTTTTATTTGCAAAAAATAAATAAACGTAATCCAACCTGCAACCATCGATTTACTCGATCGTCTCTTAAATATACTTGAAAAAACTGCACTTGTCTTTGCGTCCCACTGTTGCCTAGCAACCGGCGGCACGTCACGCTGGAGCGTCGACAGGTATTGACCTCCGGGGTCAACCGGCCAATCGTCGGATTATCTGGCGAACACTCAGGCCCGCTGTGATGTATCACACTCCTCAGCGAAGGTGTCATGATGATGTCACAACAACCGGGTCAGTGTGACGAAGACGCTGATGTTTTTAAGAGGCGAGCCTCATCCTGACCATGAAATTGATGATTTCAACGCTTCCTGATAGTTGTTGTTGAGGGAACATACAGTAAGAGGAGAGTGAGTGGGGGGCAGGGAGGGTGAGTGAGTGGGCTCGCTCGGCTTCACGGTTGTTGATAGATGTTGACGGAGCTGCCGCCTCGTCGTGTCTAAATTTAGGTTGAGTCGATACTTGATGCAGAACCGGGTCAGACTGAAAAGTCCAAACTTGCCCCAGATATCGACGTCCTTCACGGCTTCATTCATCTCCTGCCGTTTCTCCATCATGACCCATCTGTCTTCACAGAACTCTACTGTGTGAAGTTGAAAAATGTTCTTAAGAGACTTCTCGTGTCTTGATCATGAAAAGTTTCTAAAGCGATCGATACATCAATCGTTCCTGTTGTTGCTGCCATTTCATGTTGCAGCGAAAGAGAATCACCAGGAAGTGGATTTCCTGCTGAGCAGTCGGCAAATATTTGATCAGTTCAACCGTCTGTTGGTGCCCTGAGACACTTCTAACAAAAGCTAGAACTAGTTCCTGTCGGCGTCTGAACCCTGCACACTAGGAACTGGTTCGTGGGAAAAACGATTTCAACGAAACAAACGTGTGCTGTTACCCCTCTGTCCTCTTCTTTAAGTTCTGCCTTTCCTGTTCGGACTGGGAGGTGCTGATCCTCATCTATGCCCTCATGTGATCTGTTATGGT
The DNA here is from genome assembly GCF_982586985.1 of Callionymus lyra. Classification (NCBI taxonomy): domain Eukaryota; kingdom Metazoa; phylum Chordata; class Actinopteri; order Syngnathiformes; family Callionymidae; genus Callionymus; species Callionymus lyra. Next base: position 31,074,539 of record NC_141818.1, read on the forward strand.
TTCATGTCATCACTAAGTGGATGCATGACAGGGGCGACCACAGGGGGGCTCCACAGGTTTGTTAGAAGGTCAGCTGCATTTGTCTTCTTCAGTCATTCTGACCGGTCTCGTCGGGACTGTGTGTCCAGAACCAGAGGATTGTGACCCCTTCGTGGGCCGGTACTGTCCAGATTCACTTCTCTGAAGACGCTGTTTGATCAGCAACTGAACCAAACACTGATCTAAATCTTTCAGCTCCTCACGGTTGCTAGGCAACGTGCCTCGCTGGAGTCTGGTTTCCTTGGTCGGCAGCTGCGTCTCTTTATCGCCCTCGTTCATTCGTTCATTCATTCAAGCAGCAGCGGTGCTCGTGCCACACGGATGCTGTGGCGTGCTCTCAAACAAAAGGCTCATCAACGTTGTGGCCCAAGAGAAAAACCAGTCTGGTCCGGTTTCGTCCAATGTCCCTTTGTGAGGGGTTTGAACCAGAACAGCTCCACAGCTGCTCCGGTGAGAAGAGTGGACGAATCAGAGAGTCCAACTCATGTGTGTCCCAACCAAGACCAGACACCCTCGACCGGGTGTGAGTGTGTGTTGAGGATCATTCTGTGTGTCAGTGTTGTTTTAAAAACTGTTTTGAACAATTTCATTTCATCATTTACAACACATCAGTCATCTTTGATGATGTTGGTGATGAAAGAATGGATGGATGGATGGATGGATGAATGGATGGATGGATGGATGGATGGATGGATGGATGGATGGATGGATGGATGGATGGATGGATGGATGGATGGATGGATGGATGGATGGATGGATGGATGGATGGATGGATGGATGGATGGATGGATGGATGGATGGATGGATGGATGGATGGATGGATGGATGATGATGTTTATCATATAATGGTGACTCTATGATGAAGATTACAGTGATGATGATGATGATAATAATGATATGATGGTGACTCCATAATGATGAAGATTACAGTGATGATGAGGAGGAGGGTGTTATGAAATGATAGTGAATAAATGATGATGATGATGTTTATGATATGATGGTGACTCTATGTTGAAGATTACAGTGACGATGATGATGATGATGATGAGGAGGAGGAGGAGGAGGAGGATGTTTATGATATGATGGTGAATATATGATGATGACGATTACAGTGATGATGATGAGGAGGATGTTATGATATGATGGTGACTCCATAATGATGAAGATTACAGTGATGATGATGATGATGATGATGATGATGTTTATGATATGATGATGAAGATTACGCTGATGATGATGTTATGATATGATGGTGAATATATGGTGATGAAGATTACAGTGATGATGATGATGATGATGTTTACGATATGATGGTGAATCTATGATGATGAAGATTACAGTGATGATGATGATGATGATGATGATGATGATGTTTATGATATGATGGTGAATCTATGATGATGAAGATTACACTGATGATGATGTTATGATATGATGGTGAATATATGGTGATGAAGATTACAGTGATGATGATGATGATGTTTATGATATGATGGTGAATCTATGATGATGAAGATTACACTGATGATGATGTTTACGATATGATGGTGAATCTATGATGACGAAGATTACAGTGATGATGATGATGATGATGATGATGTTTACGATATGATGGTGAATCTATGATGATGAAGAGCACAGTGATGAGGAGGAGGAGGAGGAGGATGTTATGATATGATGGTGACTCTATGATGAAGATTACAGTGATGAAGATTACAGTGATGATGGTGATGATGATGACTATATGATGATGATGATGATGATGTTTATGATATGATGAAGAAAGTCAATCCAAACTGTTTCCTCCAGCAGACTCTCTGGGTGCTCCGTTCCCCTCTTCTTCTCATCGCTGTCACCACAAACCTAAGCGATGTCTGCCGGTGCACTGTGGCTCCGCCCCCATTCTCAGCCCGCTGCTGTTCCACCCCAGCACCAAAGGCTCTCAGATCGTCATGGACCCGGCCCAGAAGACCGCAAAGCGGCAAGGAAGTTTCTGCAACGCCATCACCTTCAGCAACAGACCTGTGGCCCTCTACGAGCAGGTCCGACTCAAGGTAACATGACGATGGTTTTCACTCATCATCAGTGATGTCATGAGATCTTTATTGTTGTTTCAAGGCTGCATTGATTCATTTGTCAGACCCTCTCTGTGTCTCCTCAGATCACCAAGAAGCAGAGCTGCTGGAGCGGAGCTCTGCGCCTTGGCTTCACCTCCAGAGATCCGTGCAGGATCAACCCAGACAACCTTCCCAAGTACGCCTGCCCGGACTTGGTGGCCCAGAGTGGATTCTGGGCCAAAGCGCTGCCCGAGGAGTTCGCTAACGAGGGAAACTTGATTTGTTTCTGGGCGGACAAAAAGGGCCGAGTCTTTTACCGCATCAACGAGTCCAGTCCCATGTTGTTCTTCAGCGGAGTCCGGACAGCAGAACCACTCTGGGCCCTGATCGACGTCTACGGCCTGACCCGGGGAGTCCAGCTGCTTGGTAAACACACACAAATGTGAAAAATAACAACACACACACATGTGTACACATACTAATACACACTCATGTGTACACATAATAACACACACACATGTGTACACATACTAACACACACACATGTGTACACATCATAACACACACATGTGTACACATACTAACACACACACATGTGTACAAATAATAACACACACGTGTACACATACTAACACACACACATGTGTACACATATTAACACACACACATGTGCACACATGTGTACACATACTAACACGCACACATATGTACACATAATAACACACACACATGTGCACACATGTGTACACATACTAACACACAAACATGTGTACAAATAATAACACACACGTGTACACATAATAACACACACACATGTGTACACATATTAACACACACACATGTGCACACATGTGTACACATACTAACACGCACACATATGTACACATAATAAGACACATATGTGTACACATAATAACACACACACACGTGTGCACATACTAACTCTCACACACACGCGTACACATAGTTTGTCTGAAATCTTGGCGAACGAGAGGTTATAGCAGAGTCCGTTATGACGTAATAGTGGCTTCAAAGAAGAACGCCCTGTTCTTTCTTCACACACGTCCCCTGGGTGAGACTTCCAGAAATTAATCACGTTCAGTGACAAACCATGATGCCTGACCAATCACAGCACAGTGGGTGCAGTTATGGTAAACAAGATTTCCGGGGGCGGGGCTTAAGCAAATGTCCTACTGTAAATATATAAATGTTTACCATAACCACACCCACTCTGCTGTGTTTGGTGAAGCATCTAGGTTAATCACCACTTGTAATCAACCCCGGAAGTCTCCACCTCCAAGTGACCCGTTGTATAAACAAAGCTGGGCGTGATTTCTCGTTCTCTTTGACATCACTTCTTTAAGTATTTCAGAATGTGAAGAAATGTTTAATTTTTATTTGACGTGTAGAATAACCATGTGTAACCATGTTTTAGAAGGTATGTTGAATTTCTGTCGTACATTCTTCTTCATTTGTGTCTGGTTTGTTTGTGTAGTACAGTGTGGGTTGTGAGTGGACAGCATAGCTTTATTTTGGTTCTGGAGGTTCTAATCCTCTGTTGCTAGAAGGATCAGTGAAACAAAAGTCTATTTTGGTGTCGTATGAACATCGATGCTTCAGATGCTAACTAGCTTTGTGCACATTCCACACCGTCCCCGCTCGGATTTCCTTGGCTGGCGAGAATGTGAACACATGCCGCTGAACACGCCGCTGCATTATTCTTAGACTGGGGTCAAAGGTCAGGGTGAGCCCACCTGAATGGAATCGTGCAGACGAAGTCCGACAGCATCGGCTGCGGCACAGACTCCGGAGGTCATTGCATCCACCAGAGACTCAGAGTGGAGCTGAACCTGAGGACTTCTGTGTTCACCATCAAGTTCTCATCTCACGTCCTCCAAAGTCTGGGCTGATCCTGGATCAGCTCAGTCTCCTCCGCCGCGCTCCTCGCAACAGGATAAAGCGCTCAGATGTCAAGTTGCGTAACTCCGGCGGGGGAAAGTAAATCCCTCCCTCGTCTCCTCCAGCTCGACTCGCCCACACAGCGTCCATCTGTCTGGAGAAGCATCTAATCCTGACAGTCTTCAGGCAGCGAAACAATCTCACCTTCAGTGACCTTTGATCAGTAAATAGTGATCCGTCTATCATGGTCTCGGTGGAAGGACAGACGCTTCTCTGGCGCCCCCTAGTGTTGCTTAGAGACAACACAAAATGACTCGCTGGAGGAGGATGACGCGTCCGGCTGGTCCTGGGTCTTATTGTGACTTCCTGGTGGTAAAGAATCTTCTCTGAGTCTCAGGACGACAGAGCTCAACAGAATCCCTCTCAATTCAGACACAAGCAGTTACAGGCGACCACCAACGAGCAGACTCTGATGAATGGGGGTCAACCCCCCCCTCAATCCGACTGATACTGAGAGTTCATTTAAGGTGGAGTGTTAGACTTAAGTGGTGACGGCTGTGAGAAGGTCAAAGGTCAATGTGATACATTCTTAAGACATAACCTCTCGAAGATTGAGAGGTTGAATTTGTTTGAAAGAATAATTGAATTCAATCATTTAAAAGGTTGAATTTGTTTGTTTTTTTATAATTGAATTTTCAAATTTTCAACCTTTTTTCTAGCGCCCTGATCTCGTCTCTTGTCTTCCACAGAGAGCGAGCTCGTCCCTCCAGACTGTCTCCGTCCACGCTCCTTCACCACGGTCCGCTCCTCGTCCCTGCGCCGCGAGGCCGACGACTCTCGCCTGTCCGTCAGCCTGTGCGACCTGAACCTGCGTCAGGAGGAGGGAGGAGCCTCTCGCGGCCACGCCCACCGCCACACGCTCCACCTGGCGTCGTCCACCTGTCCCATCCCCCAGAACTCCCTCAACTCGCAGCAGTCGTCTCTCCTGCCGGCGGCCCTGGACAGCGACCTGCAGTTCCACCAGGTCCGCGGCGCCCACATCAAGACTCTGGACGAGCAGACGGTGGCGAGGTCGGAACACTCGCGCGAGGAGCGTACGCTGGTTTTCACCAACCGTCCCCTGCGGACCGGAGAGACGGTCTTCATCAAGGTCACCAAGTCCAGTCCCGCCCGCTTCGGCTCGCTGTCCTACGGCGTGACGTCATGCGATCCGGCGGTGCTCCGGCCCAGCGACCTGCCGTACAACCCCGAGGCTCTGGTCGACAGGAAGGAGTTCTGGGCCGTTTGCCGGGTCCCGACTCCACTGCAGACGAGTGACATTCTGGGTTTTCTGGTCAACCATGAGGGCGAGGTGATCCTCAGCCACAACGGCACCAACGTCGGCATGCAGGTGTGCGTGGACAACTCCCGCCCTCTGTGGATGTTCTTCGGTCTGCACGGCGCCGTGACTCAGCTAAGAATTCTGGGTAAGATCACAAGTCTGACGACTGCAGAGCCTCTTGAACCAGATCTCCATCCAGGCAGAATTCCTTTTGACCCAGTCATTACCGCTTCAGTCATTCATCAGTCGAGGTCAGATGGGTGTTGGTCCCACATGGCTCTCAGATAAACGCTTCGTTCTTAATTCTGTCAATGCTTGGGGTCAGAACCGGGTCGTGCTCACTTCAACTGGTTGTTGAAGACTGCCGTTGTCAGTGTCGTGGATCACATGGAGGTCAGAAGTTTCCTTTTATTTACCACAAATTTAATGTGTATTTGTGTTGAGTGGGTAGATATTGTTTTTGATTCCCTGGTGCAGGGTTTTGATAGTTTAACTAGAGATGACTAGAGACCAAGAGATGAATACAACCCCAAAAGATGACTAGAAACTAAGAGATGACTAGAGACTGTAGATAACCAGGCACTAAGGTATGACTAGAAACTAAAAGATGACTAGAAACTAAAAGATGAGTAGAGTGTGTAGCTAACCAGGCACAAAGGTAATACTAGAAACTAAAAGATGACTAGAGACTGTAGATAACCAGGCACTAAGGAATGACTAGAAACTAGGAGATGACTAGAAACTAAAAGATGGCTAGAGAGTGTAGCTAACCAGGCACAACGGTATGACTAGAAACTAAAAGATGACTAGAGACTGTAGATAACCAGGCACAAAGGTATGACTAGAAACTACAAGATGACTAGAGACTGTAGATAACCAGGCACTAAGTTATGACTAGAAACTAGGAGATGACTAGAGAATGTAGAAAACCAGGCACTGAGGTATGACTAGAAACTAAAAGATGACGAGAGACTGTAGATAACCAGGCACAAAGGTATGACTAGAAACTAAGAGATGACTAGAGACTGTAGATAAATGGGCACAAAGGTATGACTAGAAACTAAAAGATGACTAGAGACCAAAAGATGAACAAACCCCAAAAGATGACTAGAAACTAAGAGAAGACTAGAGACTGAGTTTGTGTCTCAGTGTAAGTCAGACCTGTGCAGGTTCTTTAAAGGAATAGAAACCAGTGGTGACAGGAAGTGAGTGAGTGACAGCCCAGGTATGAAACCTGGTCAGCAGGGGGTGCTGCTGAGTTCAGGGCGGCTTTTATTCCCAGCCGACACAAAAGCATCTTCACATGGAGCATCTTTGTGAGTCTGCTCTGGTTATTTATGGTCTACTCCGCCGTGTTATCACACGTCTGAAGACAAATCTTCTCAGAGTACAGAGACGAGCGGCAGGCGAGAAAGATTTAGACGAGACTTTGAGGTGAGATGAGTGTTTTTCTCTGTGAAGCTTCTGAGTCGCTGTCTCCTCGGAGAGTTTCAGAGGTTAAAGGAGGTTGTGCTGATAAAAACTTTCTTTCTCGTTTTTAGAGTTTATTTTGAGGCACATTTGAGCTGAACACTCACACGTGGTGTTGAAGAGACCAGATCATTATCGTCATCATCTTCATCAACATCTTCATCTCAATCATCAACATCACCTGCATCATAATCTTTATCTCAATCATCATCTTCAACCTAAAATGTATCATAATCTTCATCCTAATCGTTATCATCATCATCTTCATCCTAATCATTATCATCATCATCATCTTCATCCTAATCATTATCATCATCATCATCTTCATCCTAATCGTTATCATCATCATCTTTATCATCATCTTCATCCTAATCGTTATCATCATCATCTTCATCCTAATCGTTATCATCATCTTCATCTTCATCTTCATCCTAATCATTATCATTATCATTATCATTATCATTATCATTATCATTATCATTATCATTATCATTATCATCATCATCTTTATCCTAAACGTTCTCATCATCTTCATCCTAATCGTTATCATCATCATCATCTTCATCTTCATCCTAATCATTATCATCATCATCATCCTAATCGTTATCATCATCTTCATCCTTATCGTTATCATCATCATCTTCATCCTAATCGTTATCATCATCATCTTCATCTTAATTGTTATCATCATCATCATCTTCATCTTAATCGTTATCATCATCATCTTCATCCTAATCATCTTCATCATCATCTTCATCATCTTTATCTTAATCATCTTCATCTTAATCTTCATCTTCATCATCATTTTCATCTTCATCAATATTTTCATTTTCAACCTAATCGTTATCATCATCACCTTCATCTTCATCCTAATCGTTATCATCATCTTCATCCTAATCATTATCATCATCATCATCTTCATCCTAATCATTATCATCATCATCATCTTCATCCTAATCGTTATCATCATCATCCTAATCGTTATCATCATTTTCATCCTAATCTTTATCATCATCATCTTCATCCTAATCGTTATCATCATTTTCATCCTAATCTTTATCATCATCATCTTCATCCTAATCGTTATCATCATCAGCTTCATCTTCATCTTCATCTTCATCTTCTTCGTTATCATCATCATCTTCACCTTAATCGTTATCATCATCATCTTCATCCTAATCGTTATCATCGTCATCGTCTTCATCTTCATCCTAATTGTTATCATCATCTTCATCCTAATCGTTATCATCATCATCTTCATCCTAATTGTTATCATCATTATCTTCATCCTTATCGTTATCATCATCATCTTCATCCTCATTGTTATCATCATTATCATCATCATCATTTTCATCTTCATTATCTAATCGTTATCATCATCATCTTCATCCTAATTGTTATCATCATCATCTTCATCCTTATCATTATCATTATCATCATCATCTTCATCCTCATTGTTATCATCATTATCATCATCATCATTTTCGTCTTCATTATCTTATCGTTATCATCATCTTCATGCTAATCATTATCATCATCATCATCTTCATCCTAATCATTATCATCATCTTCATCCTAATCATTATCATCATCATCTTCATCCTAATCATTATCATCATCATCTTCATCCTAATCGTTATCATCATCATTGTCGTCATCTTCATCCTAAACGTTATCATCATCTTCATCCTCATCGTTATCATCATCATCTTCATCCTAATCGTTATCATCATCTACATCCTAATCATTATCATCATCATCATCATCTTCATCGTTATCATCATCATCTTCAGTGTGGATGGAGGTTCAAGGCTTGTTTATGAACGTCAACACGTGTTGATCCTCTCTGGTCTGGACTGCACTTAGAAGGACAGCGTGAGACAGTTGTGGAGAAATAATCCGCTGCAGCTGTTCAAGCGTCCGTTTAATCTCCTGCTGAACAGACGGATCAGAACCGGCACCATAGATCCTTGTTCGCTTGGTGGGCAGAACCGCCTGCTAGAGGGATTAACGGTCAAAGATGGACCGACAGAGGCTGAAGAAGAGGAAGAGAGGTGGGGGTACGGCTTTGGTAGCGAATACTTTGGCGCCTCTTAGTGGCCTCACAGACCAACTGACTGTGTGTATGAGCTTGTGTGAGTGCATGTGTTCCCCAGTTGTCTTGAGCGCAATAGAGCCTGGATTGTTCGGTCCAGTTCTGCATCAGTGTTGCAGGAGATTTGTCAATACGAAACACAACTGTATGCACAAACAAACACACACTAGTCGAAGGTTAGTTTTCATTAACTGTGTTGCCCTTTTTGCTTTGGTTGTGTTGCTCAATAGTGTTAGTTGTGTTGCTTACCTTGTTTGGCCATGTTTCCGACTTCCTTTTGCCGTGTTCCCATCATCCATTAGCCTTGTTGCCAACTTTATCTTGCTGTGTTACCATCCATTATTAGCTTTGTTGCTAATTTGCTATAGCTATGTTGCTACCTTCCTTTAGCTATGTTGCTACCTTCCTTTAGCTATGTTGCTGTCTTCCTTTAGCTATGTTGATAACTTAATTTAGCTTAGTTGCTGTCTTCCTTTAGCTGTGTTGCTAACTTCCTTTAGCTATGTTGCTGACTTCCTTTAGCTTTGTTGCTAAATTCCTTTAGTTGTGTTGCTTTCTTCCTTTCAGTATGTTGCTGACTTCCTTTAGATTTGTTGCTAAATTCCTTTAGTTGTGTTGCTTTCTTCCTTTCAGTATGTTGCTTACTTCCTTCAGCTTTTTTGCTAATTTCCTTTAGCTTTGTTACTAAGTTCCTTACACTATGTTACTAACTTCCTTTACCTATGTTGCTAACTTCCTTAAGCTATGTTGATAACTTCCTTCAGCTGTGTTGCAAACTTGCTTAGCTATGTTGTTAGCTTTAAATCTAACTGGTACTAGCTGTGTTGCCAACAAGTTTGTTGTGTTCTTTAAGTTCGGGTTGTAATTCTACATGAATTTCATTCGTGGTGTGGGAGTGCTGAAGAAGCTGAAGTAACAAAGACATGTTTTCTGTTTCAGGTTCCACGAATGTGGGCGATCCCCGAGCCTCGTCCATCCCCGGCTCGCCCTCCTCATCACCCAGAACCCCCGGCGCTCTGGGCTGCGGCAGCTCCGATCCGGTCCTGAATGGAGGCCTTTGCTCGGCGGGAGGTGAGTCCACCAGAAACTAATGGAGCAGAGACTTCATCATCGCGCTCCTCGGGGGGTCTGAGTAGTTGCAGCAGGAGGTGCTGACCGGTGCGACTCCACGGTGACATTAAGCCCAAACATAGAACGATCCAAGGGAAAGTCATTTTACGCCCGGGTGGGACTCCGTTTATCATGAAGCTTGTGACAATGTCAGACAACTTTAGAAACCTTCATATTTTTTCTGAAACAACCGACTCTCCTCCTGAAAGATCAACGATCTTGAAGATTCCAGCTAAAGTGATGTTTTTTCTCTCTTCCAGGTACGACACCAAGCTCTCCCATCAGCCTCCCTAAGTCGCCCACCTTCCCGTCGGGACGTGGGCCCGGGTCCAACGAGTGCTCCATCTGCTACGAGAACGCCGTGGACACGGTCATCTACGCCTGCGGACACATGTGTCTTTGCTACTCGTGCGGCCTGAAGCTGAAGAAAATGTCCAACGCCTGCTGCCCCATCTGCCGGCGGCAGATCAAGGACATCATCAAGACCTATCGCAGCACGTAGACCACCAGCTGAGGAATGTTCCACCAACAAATGTTCACGGGACTGTCCACTGACCCCACCCAGAGGAGCGTGGTCACAACCTTTCATGAGCTACGTTAGCTTAGCATCACGGCGCCATCTTGCTCTGATTGTGAGTCGTAAAAAGTCGCGAGTGTGTAATCGAGTTGTTGTCACGTTTGTTGTGCTTTGCTCTGCCGTGTGATGCACGGACGACAACGAACCCCGTCAGAAGGCGATGGTTTTCATCCGTTCACCAGCACTGGTTCTCCTCAGGGGTCGTTCCCGACTCTCTCTCTCCCTCTCTCTCGCTCTCTCTCTGAAGCGTCACTGTGACCCAGCACACAGATTGTTGCCATGACACCAGAACAACCACTGCCTTAATCAACCTTAATAGCCGCACAATCGTTTCCCTCTGCAAGTCGCTGATGAACCAGCACAGTATCCAGGGAGCACGGAAGCACAGAAGTTATTTTTTCCGAGCATGTTTCCCATGTTTACGAAAAGCGTTCAAATATTGCAGGAAAGTTGAACATACAAACAAGGTCGCCGCCAAAAAACGACATCAAGACACACTTGGGATATTTTCTTACGTCAGATGGTCACACTCCAAATATTTAGGAAACCAAAGTTCAGGAAATCTTTGGTCCAAAGGATTCTCGTGTCACGCACACAACTATGAGCATCTTCCTGAGCCTCGTGTCATGTGACCACGCAGATCACGATAGTAAGGGATTCTTCACTGACGCGTCTCTCTCAGGTCTTCAGTCGGTCGCTGCCGTGACCCGCTTCTGTCACATGCTTCTTCGAATGAACCCTCAAGCCCTGCTGCTACCATGCTTGCCTGCCGCTCGCCCGGACACTGAAAACACTCGCTCCATCTACTCTATCCTCAGTTCACTCTTTACAGTCCTCACTCTTTCCTTACTTTAACACGTCTCTCTTTTCTCTGCTGATTCTTTGCTTACCTCACAAACGCCCTGATTTCTCCCTTTCCTCTCTTGCATTTCTTCCTTCGGTCACTGTTTATTTATCTCTCTCTCTGCTAATGAAATTCCATTGTCTCTTTGTTTTCTTTGCTCATCTTTACTTCTTCAGTCTTTCCTTCTTTCACTCTTTTCTCCTCTTACTCTTCAGTTTTTCTGGGGGAAAAAAAATCGTTTTGATTGATAGATTACAACTTTTCGTTTATTTGAAAACAATAATATTGTTTGTGTTGCTGAAGAAGATAAACGGAGAACTCTGCAGTAAACAATCAAAGGTTTGTCGTTTGTGAAAGATAGAAAGTTTCTATTGTAATCACTAGACTTCAGGTAGACGTGTGTGTGTGTGTGTGTGTATTTATATTGATGTGTGGGTGCGTGAGTGTCCAGCATTCGTCTCTGGGTGTCGGACGATTAATGTCACTTTATAAAAACAATGATTGTAGACGTGTTGACGTTGAAGCTGATAGACGACCAAACATAAGTTTCCCCATTTTTTGACTCCGAGTGTAAGTGGTTTTCTTTGATGTTAATGTATTTACAACAACGTTAGACTTTCAGGAAACACAAAGTTACGTTTCTGATGAGACTGTCGAGCTCACTGTTGCACTGAATACTGCACAAACGAGACCGATGGACGACGTCACCTTTGCTGTCCAAAGACAATTGAATGTGACGAAACCTTCTCCTCCTTGTTTTCTTTGTTTACTTTTTTCGCTGCGCGTGATCGAGGGACCAACGACAATTGTAGTTTGCTGTCAAGTGACTTGGCTGCTTTTCTTGTCTGTTCAGTTTGAAGATGATGAGATTAATAAACGTTAGAAACATGTACGAGTCTCTTTGTCAGGGCCTGAAACTCAAACACATCAGCCTCAGGCGCCGAGACACTCTGTTCCGAAATCTGAAGGTCAAAGGTCAAAAAAAGTAGATATGAAAATCAGAAGGAACTACTGCTGACGACCTCACCCTGTCGTCACTGTAGCGGTTGGATTGGAAAGTGCGGCTAGATTGACATCTAGTGGACGAAGCAGGAACTAGAACTGGACCAACAATTGCGGGTTAGTAGTTCACCCAAAGTTCAAACTTCACTCATTTTCTACTCACCCTCATGTCGATTAAAAGTTGGGGATTATTTGAAGAGTAATCTGTTCATTTTTAGGGTTATAGGCAAAAATGTTCATTTTAATGTAGCGACTGGAGCTCATCTTTGTCCAAAATGACACTTAAAACATCCAAATTCCTCAATACTGCTTGTCTGTAATGTCCATCTTATATTTGTATTGATATTGTTCATTTAAGTTTAAGCTTGTTTTTAGCAGACGTGACTGAGCTCCAGTCGCTACATTGACATGAAAAAACCATTTTTGCCTACAACTCCAAAAATGAACAGATTACTCTGAAAATAAACCAAACCCTTGGTCATTCAGTAGAAATTAAAGAAGTTTGAATTTTGGGTGAACTCTTTCTTCAAAGCGGATCTTGTGACACATTCAAACGCCGGACACAGACACGTGAAGACATGAAGTTTAATGTTCTCTTTTAGGACGATGTGATCGCTGTAAACATGTAGAAAATACAAGTCAAACTTTAGAAAACACCTGGTCTTCAAAAAGCAGAAACTTCTGGCTCTGTTGAGGTTAAGCACAGATTTCCGTAACGGGATGTGAACTCTGACCGTCGGTGCTGACTTTTCCAAGTTGAACAGACTTTTGTCATGCTGCCTGCTAGTGGCGTGAACAATGATGCAGAAAAGAATGAGCGTAGATGAAACAGTTTTACTGTCTTGATCATTAAGATGCAGTAGAGAGTAAGAATAAAAGAGTGGCCCAGCAGACGGCCAACATCTCGGGCTTCTCGTCAAACACTCGGCTCATCAGCAGAAAATCTTATTTTTCCCGGACTGAGACCCTGTGACACAGTTTGTAAGCCAACAAGGTTTTGAAGAGTTCAACATGTACATGGCAGTCCAGGATTAAAAACAAGCGGTCGACTCCAAACTGACCTGCAGGCACAAGTGGATAACAAGTCATGTCAACAGGAACTCCACTTTTGTTTCTTCTCTGAAAAATTTGATCGGATTTTTTTGAGTCGGCCGAGGCGTCAGAAGAGCCGCAAAACACTGAAGCGAGGCAGTTACACCAAAAAAAAGTTTCATTCAGGCACGAACGTGATGGTCCACGATTCACCGAGTTGTCTCTCAAAAAGTTCTCAAAGGCTCCAAACATTAAGGGTCAGTGGGTACCGATGTCCCCTCACCTCCCTTTGAAGGGTCCCAGCGAGCTTCAGTCTGATGAAGACCTAAATGAGTCCGTTTTACGGATGCTCATTGATCCGACCAACGTCCAGTGAAACTGTCTTCTGGGGCGATCACAGCATGTATGATTTCAGGTGCTGTGCCGCCAATATCTGATGAGGTGTCAGTTGAAGCATGATTTGTGTGGCCTGGTGGGAATGTCAACCAAAACTTTATGTTCCCGTTGACAAATTGTAGTTCAGAAGGACTACAAAAAAATGAAACCAAGGCATGTCCTGCTGTGACCCCCTGCCTCATCTACACAGTAATGTCACAAAATAAAACCAATACATTAATAAATTAACATTAAAAAGAAGATCAGAAATTATAGCTGCACTTCAACTTTTAAAAAGACTCTCTGCACTTAAACCCCTGTCCACTAGAGGGCAAGTTCTCATTCTGAACTCTCAGTCCTGACCAACTTTTCAACTTTCTGAGAAGACAGAATCTTCTTAGTCCTGCTGATCTGCTGCCTAAAATGCAACAGTTTCCCTCACAAGCAGTTCCCAAGCCAGAGAGATGCATCTGGTTCAGTCTTTTCCAGACTTACAGCAGCTCTACACTGAGCTCAAGCGAATAAGCACCAACCTACTCTTGTCTATGTCTTCAGACCCCGGAGAAACTCACTCTAGGAGGTCCAGGTCTTTATCACACGTCGGCAAACACTTCCCCCTTACCATCAAACCCTGACTGCAATCCTGCCCACCTTCAGGCTATCATATTTTCCAGTACTGCATACATTATTTCAAAATTGGAAAAAAAAACATCTTGTTTTTCTTTGGTTTTATAACAATCTTGAGATAAATAAAGACTCTTCCACTTCAGGGTAACTGGGTGCTTCCCTTCCCAACAGAAAGTCACTACACATAAATGTTCTCTGAAAAAGAAAAGATGGACGATCCTTAATCTCACATGGGTGAATCCACATGGTCCTGCCCAGAACACCTTCCCTTCTGATCCCATCCGAACACGACTCGACTGGAATCACACGCAGGCTTTTGGCACATATCGATATTTGGTGGAATCGTCTCAGTCCCATTTGGACCTACATCATTTTTTATTCAACATAAAAGGCACTTATTGACTGCCAGAGTCATTGATGGACTGAGCCAGCAAGGTTGGCTGGACTGACTTCCTGCTTGACCCGAGAACACCCTCACTCCTCCTACAGTATTCAGTCCTACCTGTTCTGTTCCATTGCTCTTTTCTTACAAACAGGCGCTACCATGGGCAGCTCGCAGGATTTATCCAGGGAAAGGTTGTATTGCTCATGGGACATTATGGAAAACTTTCTTGGAGGTTATGTTTAAGTGGAGCAAACTCGTTTTCTGGTTTATTTCTTTCTTTCAAGGTAGTTGGAAGGGACCCAGCCCTTACGTGGAAGCAGACAGTCTTGCACCTGGCAGTACCACCATCCATTCGGGTTTCTCTCCAACACCTCCAGACAGGTCCCCTCCGTGAAGCCCATAGTCTCCTCGTCCCCAGGGTAGTCAGCGATAGAAATATAGACATCCCGGCCTAGGTTGTTGATCAGCTGGTTCTTCTCGGCTGGTTTGGGACGGACTGCGGACACAGGGATGCCATTGCGCTGGCTGTGTACGCTGCTTGTGTTAAACCCACTTCCCGCAGAACTGAGGCTAGATCTCTCACCGGGCCTTTGACTCTCCACGACCACATGGGGCCGTACAGTGCTAAAGGAGGCGTTTCGTCTGACGCCGAGTGTTGCAGAGCCAGAGCTGTAGTGGTCATTCCTACCACGGTTGTCCGTCCGCCTCAGGGAACTGGTCATGTAGTGGGTGTCCTTACCCGGCTGTGTTGTGGTTACAAACACGGACTGAGGCCTCACTGCAACTTGTCGTACACCGTTTCTCATTCGGACCCCTCCATTCACGACTCCGGTTGGCTTTGAAAACCCTCCAGGAGGTTTGGAAGGAATCGGGGGACTGCTCCTCTGCAGTCCTGGCTGTTGCTGGGTCAAACCTTGAATATTGATGTTGTTCAATGATAAAACATGTTTTTCATTTTTCTCTAGGGTGTGGGACTTCCTGCTACAACTCTTGTAGTTCTCGACATCCAACCTCCCAGCATCCCCCCCTTTCCTGGCAGGCTCCAGATAGTACGAGGGCGCCCATCCCTCCTCAGTGCCCCTGCGGACGTACCACCATCCACTCTCCTGCTTCTCCAAGACCTCAACCTCCACACCAGCTGGGAAGCTGATCTCCGAGTCCTGGAGTTTCTTGTAAGCATCTATTGAGCGGTACAAACTGACCGTTTCCACTTCTGATTCGGCACGGCTCCCTTTGGAGTAGACAGAGGGGAGATCAGAGGTACTCCTTGAACAGTTTGAGCCGGAGGATGAGATAGCGGAGACCTTTTCAGAATCATCTCCACATGTAGGTTTCAGGCTGTGCCGAAACTGACTTGCAGGTCTTAGCTGGCGTCTTAAAGAGCTGATGTCTGTCCTCTCAGGACTCTGAGGCTCAGATTTAGTCAGCAGGGGTTTGGGTCTCACGGAGGGTTTGGGCCTGGTGGAGGGGCTCTGTCCGATTCTTTGCTCCACACTACGGCCTAATCCTGAAGCTTTGACAGAGGCTCTGTTCGGCTCATCTGATAAGGAATGTACACTGTTTTCCTGCGACCGGAAGTTGATGTCAACATGTCTCCCAAGAGTCTGGCTTCTACGGCTCATGTCGGGAGTCACGAGTTTTATGGGTCGGCCAGCTAGTGGGGAAGATCCAGAGGGTTTCCTTGGGACCGTAGAGGAATGATAGCTCCTGGGGGAGCTGGGTTCACTGGATCCTTTGGCTTTAGTTCCTGCAACGCCACCACTTGGTCTGAAACCGTCATTCTCATAAACACACTCTTCTTTAGAAACTTCCTCAACAGATCTGTAGGACGTCCTGCGGCGGCTGAACACTGGCGAAGCTTTGCACACAGGTGGGGAGGCTTTGCTCCCGGGGGGGGACTGGTGGTACTTTTTGGTGACAACGCTGCTACCTTTGGAACCTCTATCCTCCTTCTTTGATTCAGAGTCAGATTCTCCTTCACATCCAACTGCAGGGACGTCGTATTCGGGTTCCTCGTAAGCTGATCGACTTGACACCTCGGAGCCTTTAGGCGCTGGATTTACCGGTGTCTCCTCTGAGTCCTGTTTTTTGACAGGCGGGGCAGGAGGGGGGACTTTGGGTCGTGTCAGGGTACTGCTCCGGCGGTTGACGTTGGGCTTTTTACGTTTGTCAATGTAGGAGCACGGAGCCCAGCCCTCTTTCTCACCGATCTGTACATACCACCAGCCACCGGGATTCTTCTCGATTACCTAAAGTGTAGAAGAGAAGTCAGGAAGTTTAAGCACCACTTAGTTCTGGATCAATACCGCCAAAACATCTGACCAGTAGAGGGTAGTATTTCACAATTAATTCATTTTTAGTGTATATCTGTGTAATGTGATCCCCAACTCCAAATAGTTATGATTATGTATGGCTTCTTAGTGTTTGTGATACATTTTTGTGAAAAGACTAAAGGTCTTACATCTGCCTTCTGTCCTCCACGGAAACTGATGCCGTCAGAGATGGAAGACTGAAAATCTGCTATGGTGTAGTACTCTGCTTCGACGGCAGGGGGCTCTGGAGGTTTGGGTAGGTGAAAAGCCTGAAGAGAAGAAAATAATATGAGGACTGCAGTCACGTGACCCAGGTCACATGATAACGATCAGTAATGCATGCTTCCATCTCGACACATCAAACAAGAGTCTCCATAAGGACAAGTTCTCAGGGGACGTCATCAGAAGAATCTGATGAACTTGATATCACATACATTCTTCTGTGTCAGACGGTTTCATTCATGGTAGCGGACAGAGTTCACACTCACCAGGTGTGTCTCTCGTCTCGGGGGAGGTTTCTGTCTCAGGTTGGGGGATCCTGGAATCAAAGACAAGAACACCTTCAGAACGTGTTCATGTCGCTATGCACTCGAAACCTGTCGGTAAACTAAAACTCACCATGTTCTACCCGATGTGGTGCCACGCGAGCGACGGCTGGTTGCCCGGTCTCTCCCCGGGCCTTGTTCTCCAAGTGTGCAGAGCTGGCAGCGATCAGTCCCAGACAAGGGCTGTTGGTGTCGCGGCCGGCGCTCAGCCTCCGGCCCGTCTCGGCGTTGATCTCGGAGTTGTATGGCACCGGCAGACTTATCTCACTTTTGGAAAAGTGGCGCTCCGCCGCGTCAGCGCCGACCTCTCCGTCCGTCTGGATGTCTTTCTCGCTGACCGACTTCTTCTGCAGAAGGTTGCTGATCTCCATGATGTTGCCGATGATCTCCACTGGACCAGTGAGAGTCTTCTTGCGCGATGAGAAATCGTCTCTGAGCTTTTTCAGGTACGAGGCCGGCGCCCAGCCCTCCTTCCCCAGGTGTCTGTGAGACGAAGATTGGAATGACGAGCTTGAGTCAGTCAAGACATTTACAGCAGCAGCTGGTCTTTCGTCACCAACTCCCATCTTACCTGATGTACCACCAGCCCTCCAGGTTCTTCTGGATCACCTCCACAGTCACACCCTTCTCGAAGCTCACCTCGTCCTTCCCCTGACTTACATACGGCTGCACCGTCACATATTTTTCCTCTAGAGACAACACGGAGGTCCAGAAGAATTTTAGTATCATGCTTTCACACCCACACTTCATTATACACACACACTTTCATTTATTCAATGTTTCTGCACATGTCTTTCATGCGTGTCGGATTGTGCCGGTGAACACGTGTGGCCTCTGTTCACCTCTGCTTTGCTGGCGGTTGACGATCCCGCCGAGGGTCCAGCGGCGATCTAGTCTCTTCAGATGGGACTTTCGTCTTTTAGTAACTGAAGATGATGATGATGATGGTGACAGTGATGATGAGCAAAAGAAAGAAAGGGATTGATTAGTGAAAATAACCCAAAAAAGCTGCTGTTAACCCATCTTTACATCATTCGAAGCAGAAATCAGGAGCGACACCATGTTAAGAATCAGAGGAGAGGGGGGATTTATTAGTGTGAAGAAGATGCAGGAGTATATCAGAACTGGGTTTCATCATCTGAGAACTTTGCTCAATAGTCATGTTCCTTATGTGTCAGCAACACACATTTGAAGTTGTCGAGCGCGGCAACAAACGTGTGCGACCATTGTAGGACAAAAAAAAACCAACATTTGAACCTTCAAGACAAGTCTCTCATGTCTTGTTGTGCGTTTGCTCTCAGTGCAGCTCGCTCAACAAAGGACCACAACCACCCTCAGACCCTTGCGGTCCAGTCTCTCACCTTCACCAGTCCTGGACGTGCCCAGGTCCAAATCGTCCCTGGTTCCATTCTGAGAGTCCAGGTAAGTCGCCGGCACCCAACCCTGCTGCTCCGACGTGCTGACGAACCACCAACCTGCACACACACCAGTGAACTGTCACTCACTGCATGTGTGTGTGTGTGTGTGTGTGTTTTTATTGTGAGTCACTCACCACTCTCACTCTTCTCGATGACGTCAACCGTCTCTCCAGCCTTCAGGCTGATCTCAGAGTTCTCTTGCCTCTCGTAGTTGGCGACGGCCACGTACTGTTCCAGCACCATCGGCTCCAGACTGTCCACCCCTGAAGACAACAGACAGGCCCGTCAGACGCCGTACGGCTGCAGCCATCCATCGACCCACGACCCCTCAGAGCTGCATGGACCGGAAACCACGCATTTAGGAAAGCCGAAGAGTCATGAGCGGCCGGTCTAGAGGAGAACGCACGCAGTCGGACGTTTCTGACAGCTGGACAGACTCAACCCTCAACACAGAGAGAGGCGCCTTCACAACCACCTTAAATAGAAACAGATGAGCCCAGTGTTTGTGCGACACCAAGAACAGAAGGTCCGGCCCACTCCTACTCTTTAACCCCTTCGCTGCTGATGGAAGGATCAACACAACTCTGACGTGGGAACTTCTTGTGAATCATCGAGCATGCAGGAGCCACAGCAGACACACAAAGACTCAATAACCAAGAAGTCAAGAGACATGGACGACACAAAAACAACTGCAACACAATAAGAGTCGTCAGGCAGTGAGAAAGTGAAATCTGACTGACAGTGAAGAGCACAGGCTGATGATGATGATGACATTAAAGTAATGATGCAAATGGAGGTGATTGGCTTCATGACAAACTCGGAGGAGAAGCAGGATCATGCACAATAATAGGAGAACGACAGACACAACATCTACCTGACGCCTCCTTCCTGGGACTGTCAGTGAAGCCGTACATCCAGACTGCAGCCACGGAGAAGAAAAAAAAAAAGCAGAGTGTGACGTTAGCTGCAGCTAATCCGTATTTTTGAGAGAGGCTACAGTCTGCCTTCAGTATCAACTCATCTGGACTGATCTCAGACAGAACCAGCACGTCCAGCAGGTGACCTCACTCTCTCTGGACCGGACCCAGATGACAACAAAAGGTTCAGACTCACCCGACTTGCGCTTGGATCCGTAGTCCCTGAAGGAGAAGCAGCAGAAGAGAGACATGATTAGACGACAGTGAACGCTCCTGCACTTCATGACCAGCACTATGAAGGGAGGCAGGGTTTGGACCAGAGCCGGTTCTGCTCGCTAACAGACACAAGCAAGTCATGTGACTTCAGAGCGGCACCACCATCCTCCTCCTCCTCCCCTCCTCACTCTCAGATGCTAAATGGATTCTAATGAGATTACAACAGGACGAACCACAGAGATGACTGCACGACTCTGATCGGGTTAAAGAGCCAGAGCTAATTATAGAATCTTGGACAACATTACGACCCTCTGTTTTTTTTTATGGAGACCCACAACAGCACACCATGAATCACAATCTCTAACAGCTTTCTTTCTGACAAGGGTAATTTAAAACACTAGTAAAGCTGCAATGTTTGACAGCAAAATCCTTAACTGCAGGACAGAGGGACTGGTCCACATGTGTTCCTCTGAAGCTCTGACCTGAAGAGGTCATGCGGCCTGAGATGAGGTCAAGTCCTCTGTTCCACTTGAGACACAATGAGTGCCATTCTGGTCCAGATCTTGGTCCAGATAAAGACTCTTTTCATGGTCGTGTGTCATAACAGGACGGAACCATCCGGTCTCTCAGAGGAGAACAAAACAACAGTGGAATGGACACTGACGAAGGACGCCACCTTGTGGACAGGATGTGGCGCCACGTCCTACTGTGTAAATCAAGTAACCTCAGATTGTCCTGCAGAATGTCTTCACATGATTTATGAAGAGGTGTCACTCAGAGGCCTGAATATGGGTCAGTTAACCTATTGATAACCATAATGAAGATGACGCTTATTACATGTTGTTGATGATTATGATGATAGAATGTTGATGATGAAGATGATGATGATTAAACGATGATGAAGGAGATGATAAAACAATGATGAAGAAGATGAGCATAAAACAATGATGAAGAAAATGAGCATAAAATGAGGAAAAATAAGATGATAAAATGATGATGAAGATCATAAAATGATGAAGAAGATGATGATAAAACGATGAAGAAGATGATGATAAAACGATGATGAAGAAGATGATAAAATGATGATGAACAAGATGATAAACAATGATGAAGAAGATGATGATAAAATGAGTAAGAATAAGATGATAAAACATTAAAAAAATAAGATGATAAAACGATGATGAGGAAGATGATGAATAGAATGATTATAAAATGATGGTGAAGAAGATGATAAAACGATGATGAAGAAGATGATAAAACGATGATGAAGAAGATGATAAACGATGATGAAGAATATTATAAAACAATGATGAAGAAGTTGATGTTAAAATGAGTAAGAATAAGATGATAAAACGATAAAGAATAAGATGATAAAACGATGATGAAGAAGATGTTAAATGATAATAAAGAAGATGATTAAACGATGATGAAAAAGATGATAAAACGAAGATGAAGAAAATGATAAAGAGAATGATAAAAGAATGATGGAGGAGATGAGAAAATGATGATGAAGATGATGATAGAGAAGATGATAAAACAATGATAAAGAGAATAAGATGATAAAACGATGGTGAAGAAGATGATAAACGATAATGAATAAGATGAAAAATCGACGATGAAGAAGATGATAAACCATGATGAAGAAGATGATAAACAATGATGAAGAAGATGATAAAACGACGATGATAAAACGACGATGAAGAAGATGATAAACAGTGATGAAGAAGATGATAAACGATGACGAAGAAGATGATAAAACGATGACGAAGAAGATGATAAACAATGAAAAAGAAGACGATAAACGATGATGAAGAACGTGACAAATGATGATGAAGAAGATGATAACTGATGATGAAGATAATAATAATGAAGTTGATACTGTTATATGATTTGTGAGGTGAGATCGTCTGACATGTCAGAAGGTCAGAGGTCATATAATGAACCCATCACATGACCACAGACGGTTCCGTGACCAGCGCACGAGTGTGAGACTCACTCCACTGGAGGGTGGACGTCCTCAGCTTTGGTCTCGAAGAAGCGAAGAACGTCGTCACTCTGGGAGATCTGAGGAGGCAGTCGGACCAGAGCCTGGACAGAACAGAACCAGAGTCAGCCATCTTTGTTCAACTCGCTCTCAGTCGGACCTCTGACCCGTCTGGACTCCTTTAGACCTGCAGCTGCAGGATCAGGTTTCAGTCTCAACATCAATAATTAATCATCTGGTCAATCAGAGTCAAGAAGCTCCTGCTCAGAGGTACCAGAGACTCGGCAGCAGCAGCTACTCGAGCTCATGGATCAACACAGATATCCTTGGCAGAGGTATGGGCTCTCTGAGGGAGTGTGGAGTTGGTGTGTCTGTGACCTCTGACCCCGTGTAAGTGTCCATGTTTAATTACCCGACAGTAGTCGTCGATGAAGCGCAGACGCTTCATGGCCACGTCGCGCACATGACTCCGGCGGAAGAGGATTTTTCCTGTGGACAAGAGAAGACACCCTGAGACAACAACACACAACACACCCGGCAACACACACACGTACAGCACACACGTACAGCACACACACTGTAGCTATTGCTGCTGGACAAAGGAAAGTCTCCATCTCTGTGTCATACCCAGTCACACCAGCAGGTGTCAGTCATGCGAGTATAAAAATCATCTAAGCTGCCTCTGTGACATCATTTTTTCGCGTTTGCGCAGAAAAAAAGTTCACAAATACACACACACACACACACACACATACATTATGATTAGCAGAGTGTCAGCTCTTCTGCCACAAACAGCAACATTCATCACTGACAAGTTCTGGAGGTCGACAGCCGACTGAATGTCAGACGATGACTTACTGCAGTGTGCGTGTGCGTGTGCGTGTGCGTGTGCGTGCGTGTGCGTGTGTGTGTGTAGCAGGACGGCACTCACTTGTGACACACATGTAGATCCATCTAATCAATACATTACATAAATAAGAAAGGCAGAGATCAATCACACTGATGTTACACACACACATACACACACGGATGTCAAACACGAAGCTATATTAAACACACCCACTGATGTCACATATACACACACTGACACGCACAACGCTATGTTACACACACCGACTGATGTTACAAAAGAACACATGGATTTCACAAACAAAAACTCACATACCAACATCACACAAACACACACACACAGATGTCACACACACTGATGATACAATGCACACGGATACCACAAACACAAACCGATGCCACAAACACACACCGATGTCACAAACACACACATGGATTTCACAAACAAAAACTCAAGGATGTCAAGCACATAACAACATCACAAAAACACACACACAAGATGTCACACAAACACTGATGTCACAAACACACACGGATGCCACAAACACACACTGGTGTCACAAACACACACTGGTGTCACAAATACACACTGATGTCACAAACACACCCTGGTGTCACAAACACATACTGATGTCACAAACACACACTGATGTCACAACACACACTGATGTCACAAACACACACTGGTGTCACAAACACACACTGGTGCCACAAACACACACTGATGTCACAACACACACTGATGTCAAAAACACACACTGGTGTCACAAACACACACTGGTGTCACAAACACACACTGGTGCCACAAACACACACTGGTGTCACAAATACACACTGATGTCACAAACACACCCTGGTGTCACAAACAAACACCGATGTCAAAAACACACACTGGTGTCAAAAACACACACTGGTGTCACAAACATACACTGGTGTCACAAACACACACTGGTGTCACAAATACACACTGATGTCACAAACACACCCTGGTGTCACAAACACACACTGATGTCACAACACACACTGAATGTCAAAAACACACACTGGTGTCACAAACACACACTGGTGCCACAAACACACACTGATGTCAAAAACACACACTGGTGTCACAAACACACACTGGTGTAAGTAAGTAAGTAAGTAAGTAAGTAATTTTTATTTGTATAGCACTTTTCCAGACCAGGGTCACAAAGCGCTTAAACAATCAAAACAATACTCAATAAAGTATATACTTTAAAGGTCAAGATAAAACTGATAACACAACAGGAGTTCCAGAAAATCAAGGAAAAGCCTGAACAAATAAAAACGTCTTAAGATGTTTCTTAAAGGTGTCAGTAGATCCATCAAGTGCAAAGAGAGAGGAAGATCGTTCCAAAGCTTAGGAGAAACAGCCTAGAAGGATTTCTCTCCTCTGGTCCTGAACCGTGCGCCAGGAACCATCAGTAGATTCTGATCCACAGACCTCAGAGCCCGAGCTGGGGTGTAAGGCTGGATCAGATCAGTGATGTAAGAAGAAGCCTGACCATGAACAGATCTGAAAGTAAGAACCAGAATTTTAAAGTTGATCCTGAAAGAAACTGGAAGCCAGTGAAGAGTTTTAAGGATCGGAGAAATGTGAGTTCTTCTACTAGAGCGGGTCAGAATTCTCGCTGCAGAGTTCTGAATCAACTGCAGGCGAGACAGATCCTTCTTGTTAAGACATGAAAACAAACTGTTACAATAGTCCAGACGAGAAGAAACAAACGCATGGATTACAAGCTCCAGATCATGTTCCGACAACATTTTCCTAAGTTTAGAGATTTTTCTCAGTTGAAGAAAACAGTTTCTGGTCAGTTTTCTGCAGTGTTGAACAAGAGACATGTCTTTATCAAATACAACACCCAGGTTTCTCAGGCTCAGTTTGACAGACTGACTTAAGTCACCCAAGTACTGACTCAACCCTGGAACCTTATCATCAGGAGCAATAACCAGAGTTTCAGTTTTGTCCACATTTATCTGCAAAGTGTTTTCACTCATTGTTTGATTTCTAGCAAACAATTGACTAAGCTGCTCAGCCTCTGCAGCTCAGTTGGATCAAAAGAGCAGTAGAGCTGGATGTCATCAGCAAAAATGTGGTAAGAAACATCAGGAAATCTCTGAAGGATTTTACCGAGGGGAATCAAGTACAGCAAAAACAATAAAGGACCCAGAAAAGAACCTTGAGGGACTCCACACAACAGATCTGCTGATTCCGACCTCATTTGATTGGCAGATACACTAAAACTTCCCCCAGAAAGGTAAGACAAGAACCACTGTAACACAGACCCAGACAGTCCCACTTCATCCCTCAGTCTTCTCAGCAGGATCTGGTGATCAACTGTGTCAAAGGCTGAGGACAGATCCAAGAGAACTAGAACAGTGAATTAACCCGAGTAAGTAAGTAAGTAAGTAATATTTATTTATATAGCGCTTTTCGAGACCAGGGTCACAAAGCGCTTTAACAATCAAAACAATACTCAAAACAGTACATACTTCAAAGATCAAGACAACACCGAGAACAACACAGGAGTTCGAGAAATTCAAGGAAAAGCCTGAACAAATAGAAACGTCTTAAGATGTTTCTTAAAGGAGTCAGTAGACTCCATCAAGCGCAAAGAGAGAGGAAGATTGTTCCAAAGCTTAGGAGCAACAGCCTGAAAAGATTTCTCTCCTCTGGTCCTGAGCCGTGTGCGTGGAACCATAAGTAGATTCTGATCCACAGACCTCAGAGACCGAGCTGGGGTGTAAGGCTGGATCAGATCAGTGATGTAAGGAGGAGCCTGACCATGAATAGCTCTGAAAGTAAGAACCAGAATTTTAAAGTTGATCCTGAAAGAAACTGGAAGCCAGTGAAGAGTTTTAAGGATCGGAGAAATGTGAGTTCTCCTACTTGAGCGGGTCAGAATTCTCGCTGCAGAGTTCTGAATCAACTGCAGACGAGACAGCTCCTTCTTGTTAAGACATGAAAACAAACTGTTACAATAGTCCAGACGAGAAGAAACAAACGCATGGATTACAAGCTCCAGATCATGTTGTGACAACATTTTCCTAAGTTTAGAGATTTTTCTCAGTTGAAGGAAACAGTTTCTGGTTAGTTTTCTGCAGTGTTGAACTAGAGACATGTCTTTATCAAATACAACACCCAGGTTTCTCAGGCTCAGTTTGACAGACTGACCTAAGTCACCCAAGTACTGACTCAACCCTGGAATCTTATCACCAGGAGCAATCACCAGAGTTTCAGTTTTGTCCACATTAAGCTGTAAAGTGTTTTAACTCAGCCATTGTTTGATTTCTAGCAAACAATTGACTAAGCTGTTCAGCCTTTGGGGCTCAGTTGGGTCAAAAGAGCAGTAGAGCTGGATGTCATCAGCAAAAATGTGATAAGAAACATCTGGAAATCTCTGAATGATTTTACCAAGGGGAATCAAGTACAGCAAAAACAATAAAGGACCCAGAACAGAACCTTGAGGGACTCCACACAACAGATCTGCCGATTCCGACCTCATTTGATTGGCAGATACACTAAAACTGCGCCCAGAAAGGTAAGATGAGAACCATTCTAACACAGACCCAGACAGTCCCACTTCATCCCTTAGTCTTCTCAGCAGGATCTGGTGATCAACTGTGTCAAAGGCTGAGGACAGATCCAAGAGAACCAGAACAGTGAATTTACCAGAGTCAGCCGACATCATGATGTCACTGGACACTTTCAATAAAGCTGTCTCCGTAGAGTGATGTTTACGGAAGCCAGACTGAAACTTCTCATGGATGTCGCTCTGATCCAGGAACAAAGACAGCTGCTCAGACACCACCTTCTCCAAGATCTTGGACAAGAAAGGGAGCTTAGAAATAGGCCTGAAATTACTGAGGTCAGTTGGGTCTAAGCCTGATTTTTTTAGCAGAGGCTCCACAATGGCATGTTTAAATGCATTGGGAAAAACCACTGTGGAAAGGGAGAGGTTTACCATATTGGTAACCCAGGGGCCAATTACATCAAATACTTTGATAAAAAGCCTACAAGGAAGGACGTCATCTGAGCAAGAGGAGGGTTTCATCTTGTTCACTAGTGCTGAAATATCACCCAAAGATACAGCAGTGAAAGATGACCAAGAGGGGGAGATGGGCTCAGAGTCAACATACACTGATGTCACACACACACACTGATGTCACACACATACACTGATGTCACACACACACACTGATGTCACAAACACACACACTGATGTCACACACACACACTGGTGTCACACACACACACTGGTGTCTACAGAGGAAAGTGCTGACCTGGTAAAAAGGGGATGATCCTCTTCTTCGGGTCCTTCTGTCCACCCTCGATAGGAAACTTGTCGAGAATCTGCATCTGTGAAGGTGAGACCAAGAGTGAGTCACATGAGACGTGGACCTGAAGACCCTGAGACTCCCAGTGCCCGACCAAAACCAAGAGACCGCAGCGGTTTAGGCAAACTTAGTGTTTGTTTCTCCTCACGCAGACACTGTTGCGCGTGTCACTCACACTAATGCTCAGGAATCATCTGGGATCAAACTAGCCACTGTTGCTGAAGGAACCGGCTTCATGTTTGGACCTCCACACAGACCCGAGTCTTGTTTGAAGAACCTGCAGAATTTGCTCCTACAATCTGGTCTGCCTTTGAAAAAAAAAACAACCTACATGACACAGCAGAACCCGAACCTGGGGCGTTCTGACAGAAGCGGGCCTAAAGATTGTCGGCCCAACTGCGGGGTGAATGAGTCCAGCTGGTTCTGAAGATCACAACTGAACAATGATGAAAAGGAAAAGCTCGGCTCCACTTCCTCGCTGGCCTCCGCTGTCTCCTTGGTAACCAGAAGTGAGCCGGCGAGGAAGCTGATTGGTCGGCCCGCTCGGCTCTGGACCAGTGCCGACACCAGCAGGTAGAAAAAAAAAAAAAGATTTTTATCTTTCTCCCTCTTGAAGAACATGCTGATGTAACTGTTACTACTCTCTCACGTGCTGCTTCTGCTGCCATCACCTGTCGGGTCAGAACCAGCAACTCAACCGTGCCACGGACCTTTGAGCAACACTGTCCTGCTGAGAGACAACGAACTGCACTTCCTGTTTGTGGTCATGTGACGAGAGCATCACTCCAGTGGGGAACTCTCATGACCCGGTTCATGTGAGCGTCCAGGGCCACAGCAGCTGTCAACACCTGGTTAATGATCGACCGGCGACTCGGGTTTCACGGGAGGACTTAGTGGTCTTCGGCCCTGCAGGTGGGCAGCTCTTCATCATCGTCATCATCATCATCATCATCATTGATTCTTTAAAAAGACTCCAGACATCTCGA
Organism: Callionymus lyra; assembly: GCF_982586985.1. Lineage (NCBI taxonomy): Eukaryota > Metazoa > Chordata > Actinopteri > Syngnathiformes > Callionymidae > Callionymus > Callionymus lyra. The sequence goes on from NC_141818.1 coordinate 31,102,955, forward strand.
CACTTCGGGGCGACAACAGGTGCTGAGTTCCACTCCGACCCGCATGGATCACTTAGTCCAGACGGTGGAACAACAGCAAGGGAGGGGCCTCGGTGGGAAAGACCCTTCATGGGAAGCCGAGGCCCCTCGCGGGTGCAGATCAGATTTAAACTCTGACATCTGCTGCAGGACCAGAGCGCTCCTGCTGTTCACACTCCTACACACTCTGATGTGACCGACTGTCCCTCTAGGTTACTACAGCCAGGCCATAACATTATGACCGCCTGATTTCTGTTCTACCGGACCCGTCCGTCTACGGCTAGAATACACGATCAGAGCTTCACCGCCGCTCGCTCCTGAACTCTCAGAAGGGAAAAATAGGTCAACGACGAGATCCACTTTCAGACTCAGGGATCCAGAACAGACCGAAGCCTGTTGACAAAACCCCAGCGTCTCCCGTGTGTGTGTTTACTCAACCCAGCTCTGTTAGGAATATGAATGCATTGTAGATGATCAGACAAGTGTGTAAGTGTGTGTGATGATCTTACATCCAATCTTAAGTACTTGAATGTAAACTACACTAAGTGTATCATACACATTATACTTTTTTAAAGATCAAGTGGGGTTTTAAAATCACTGTCCTCGAAGGTATACAAACCAGGTTGTCAAGGTCCCTGTTGTCACGATAAGAAAATCATACTTTGTAAAAAAGAAGCTTTAATTAACAATACATGTGTGTGTGTGTGTGTGTGTGTGTCACGTTAATATACTCTAGTGGTCTCAAACACACTTGTGTCCTCACACACACTGACACCGACTTGTGTTCTCACACGTGAACAGCCGTTTTAAAACACACTCCTGCTCTGCCCAACACTTGTGCCTTGACACACAATAACAGAAGTGGTGTCACACACACTAGTGCTCCCTTACACAAACCAGTGCTATCTCACACACTAGTGCTCCCTTACACAAACCAGTGCTATCTCACACACTAGTGCTCCCTTACACACATTAGTGCTATCTCACACACTAGTGCTCCCTTACACACAATAGCACTATCTCACACACTAGTGCTCCCTTACACACATTAGTGCTATCTCACACACTAGTGCTCCCTTACACACACTAGTACTATCTCACACACTAGTGCTCCCTTACACAAACCCGTGCTATCTCACACACTAGTGCTCCCTTACACACATTAGTGTTATCTCACACACAAGTGCTCCCTTACACAAACCAGTGCTATCTCACATACTAGTGCTCCCTTACACATCAGTGCTATCTCACACACTAGTGCTCCCTTACACAAACCAGTGCTATCTCACACACTAGTGCTCCCTTACACAAACCAGTGCTATCTCACACACTAGTGCTCCCTTACACACATTAGTGCTATCTCACACACTAGTGCTCCCTTACACACAATAGCACTATCTCACACACTAGTGCTCCCTTACACACATTAGTGCTATCTCACACACTAGTGCTCCCTTACACACACTAGTACTATCTCACACACTAGTGCTCCCTTACACAAACCCGTGCTATCTCACACACTAGTGCTCCCTTACACACATTAGTGTTATCTCACACACTAGTGCTCCCTTACACAAACCAGTGCTATCTCACACACTAGTGCTCCCTTACACACATTAGTGCTATCTCACACACTAGTGATCCCTTACACACACTAGTACTATCTCACACACTAGTGCTCCCTTACACACATTAGTGCTATCTCACACACTAGTGCTCCCTTACACAAACCAGTGCTATCTCACACACTAGTGCTCCCTTACACAAACCCGTGCTATCTCACACACTATTGCTCCCTTACACAAACCAGTGCTATCTCACACACTAGTGCTCCCTTACACAAACAAGTGCTATCTCACACACTAGGGCTCCCTTACACACACTAGTGCTATCTCACACACTAGTGCTCCCTTACACACACTAGTGCTATCTCACACACTAGTGCTCCCTTACACAAACAAGTGTTAGCTCACACACTAGTGCTCCCTTACACAAACAAGTGCTATCTCACACACTAGCGCTCCCTTACACACACTAGTGCTATCTCACACACAAGTGCTCCCTTACACACACTAGTGCTATCTCACCCACTAGTGCTCCCTTACACACACTAGTGCTATCTCGCACACTAGTGCTCCCTTACACAAACAACTGCTATCTCACACACTAGTGCTCCCTTACACACACTAGTGCTATCTCACACATTAGTGCTCCCTTACAAAAACAAGTGCTATCTCACACACTAGTGCTCCCTTACACAAACATGTGCTATCTCACACACTATTGCTCCCTTACAAAAAACAGTGCTATCTCACACACTAGTGCTCCCTTACACAAACCCATGCCATCTCACACACTATTGCTCCCTTACAAAAACCAGTGCTATCTCACACACTAGTGCTCCCTTACACAAACATGTGCTATCTCACACACTATTGCTCCCTTACAAAAACAAGTGCTATCTCACACACTATTGCTCCCTTACGCAAACCCGTGCTATCTCACACACTTGCGCTCTCTCACACAATAGTGCTCCCTTACACAAACCTGTGCTCTCTCACACACTAGTGCTCCCTTACACAAACCAGTGCCATCTCACACACTAGTGCTCCCTTACACAAACCAGTGCTATCTCACACACTAGTGCTCCCTTACACAAACCTGTGCTATCTCACACACTAGCGCTCCCTTACACAAACCAGTGCTATCTCACACACTAGTGCTCCCTTACACAAACCAGTGCTATCTCACACACTAGTGCTCCCTTACACAAACAAGTGCTATCTCACACACTAGTGCTCCCTTACTAAAACTAGTGCTATCTCACACACTAGTGCTCCCTTACACAAACAAGTGCTATCTCACACACTAGTGCTCCCTTACACAAACCAGTACTATCTCACACACTAGTGCTCCCTTACACAAACAAGTGCTTTCTCACACACTAGTGCTCCCTTACACAAACAAATGCTATCTCACACACTAGTGCTCCCTTACACAAACCAGTGCTACCGCACACACTAGTGCTCCCTTACACAAACCAGTGCCATCTCACACACTAGTGCTCTGTCACACACATTAGTGCTCTCACTCACTAGTGCTCTCACTCACACACATTAGTGCTCTCACTCACACACATTAGTGCTCTCACTCACACACTAGTGCTCTCACTCACACACTAGTGCTCTGACTCACACACTAGTGCTCTCACACACACACTAGTGCTCTCACTCACTCACACACTAGTGCTCTCACACACACTAGTGCTCTCACACACACACTAGTGCTCTCACTCACACACTAGTGCTCTCACTCACACACTAGTGCTCTCACACACACACTAGTGCTCTCTCTCACACACTAGTGCTCTCACACACACACTAGTGCTCTCACATACACTAGTGCTCTCACACACTCTTGCTCTGACAGCTCACCTGGAGGTCGAAGAACTTGCTGTATCTCCTGTAGATGATGTGGGACGTGTTGTCCGAGTAGGTCACATTGATAAGGTAGACCTGCAGACAGAAGCACACAAGGATCAATGAGCAGGAGCTTTGGTAGGTATTGAACCTCAGGTTACTAACACACAGTAAATGCTCTATAAAATATCAAATAAAATACACGATAAAGTTTTGATAATACTCATGTATAAGCTAATAAAGCAAAGACTCCCTTTAGTCTGCATGGCACACATTACCACCTGCTCCAGGTGCGAGTCCAGGACCAGCAGGAGGAGAGTGGATGAACTATCAGGACTTTAATGTTCAGACACAAGTCTGCAGCTCTCGTGAGTGATGACATCATGCACTGATGTCAAAATAGATGAAAGGATCCAAGGACTTGCACTAGAGGTCATGGAGCTAATGTTTGTCTGTGGAACTTGTTCTTGAGTGAGGCCTGAAGACAGAGAGAATCCATCCGTCGGTGTTAAGAGAGTCTTCGCCCCAGAACGGATCAGCCTAGAGTCCTGGGCGTGCTCCTGCAGCTAAAATACTCTAAACATCACCTCTCACCACGCCGGCCCAGACGGCCATCAAACCTCGACCACAGTGGAAACAACATGGAAGCATCCAGACCAGAAATAGCCGACGAGACTAACAGCTGCATAAAAATGAACCCATCTAGCTCAAACCAGGCTTACGCAGACGCTTCAGATCAGTGACTCACTGCCCACGACCCCAAAAACAAACATCTGGAGTATGTGTTGGTGAATCCCGACGAAGCATCGCTCCACAGCTCCAGGTTTGCCATCCTGTCTGCGAAGAGTTATCTTCGGTGACCGCCGTAGCCATACCTAGCTCTGGAGATCAAATCGACTGGCTTTAAAGTATGTACTTTTTTGAGTATTGTTTTGATTGTTTAAGCGCTTTGTGTCTCGAAAAGCGCTATATAAATAAATATTACTTACTTACTTACTTTCTTACTTTCCTGTGTGTACTGTAAGAAAACTGTAGTATCTTCTGACGTATCGTAGGTTATTCTTAATCTTAAAAGAGCTCAGAACTCCACCGCGATCTTTGATGTAGACATGTGATGTAACCTTTGAGCTTTTGCAATGATCCTAAACTGTAACTTGCAACAGTGACATTACAACAAAGACACTTTGTTCGGGCCGATTGGTTTCGAATTTTCAGGCCATTATCCTACACACAGACGACGTGACTTCACAGCACACGGCAGTGAATGTTACGAAAGTTGGGAGGACTGTACCAGGAACGGTCAATCTGTACCAGGAAGATCTACAACTGAGGTTCCAGAGGGAACAAGGTGAGAACACGATTCAATGGAGAGGTTCTCCAGGTCATCAACACAAGCAAGAACGTAAAAACACTCACCGGTTGACGGACCAGCCGAGACCTTCCTGAGCAGCCGAGGAGAAAAGAAGTGGATGCTGGGATAAGCCACTAAACACAGAGGACTCCGCCTCCGCGACTATATTTAAGGTCTTAAAAGTTCCGCAGACCAGAAAAGTCTACGAAGACTGGAAACCTTCTGGCAGCAGATGGAAGTTCCTTTTATTAAACCACATTAAACGGCAAAGAAAAGTGTCACCAGATGGTTGAAAGTCATCCAGGACAACGTCGGACTGAAGATGGATTAGAAGTTATCAGAAGCGGATTCTTTGAAACTAATCAGATCACAGATCTTGATACGTTCCTGTTTATTCGTGCTTCTACATGAAGAAGTGGCAGCTCCTGGTTGGGTTGAAGATGTTACTCTTCCAGACTTCCAGACCATTTGTCTTCGTATTTGTTTGTACAAACTGAAAAAAGGAGACGGAGTACTGGATCACCTGAACCCCCATCTGTCGAAGGCCAAAGCCTCGAAGGCCAAAGCCTCGAAGGGACGTCCAGGTTGGGGGGTCTGTAGTGGAACAGCATCATGTTCTCTCTGGGCGAGTAGTTTATTCTGACATGTTTATGAGCCAGAAATAGAAGGTGGGCCGGCGCCGAGCTGGAACTCTCTCTCTCTCTTGCCACTGATAACAAGTGAAGTATTGATGAGGTTTCCAGGCAAGACCAGGAGAAGGTTCTGGTCCTGGAACTGTGTCGTATTATATACACACACTTTCCTTCAATTGCTCTTTTGTATTTCCGCCCTAGTCCGACTCTCATGACCTCTCAGCGCTTCAAATCACTCTGTGGAGTTATTGTGGTTCCACCAGAGCAGAGAAAGAACATGAGAGTGTTTTTCTCACTTTCTTCTTCACGGGTTCTATTTTTATACTCTGTAGCAAACTGAATGAACTCTGATCATGTGTTTGTAGAATCAACCTCAAGTGTTTTTTTTTTTTTTAATCAACTGAACAAAAAAGGTTTGCAATTGTTGTCTTGTTGATCTAATGACAGAGTGATGTAGGGTGAAAGAGTGATAGTGTGGTGGAGGAGTGATAAAAGAATGTTGTATTGGTGAGAAAAGAGTGAGTACAGTGTGATGGAAGAGATATAATTAAGTGATAAAAGTGTGATATTGGAGTGAGGGAGATTTTCTGAAAGAGTGATAGAAAAGTATTGACAGAGTTACGTAAAAGTGATGAAAGAGTGATAACGGAGTGATATAAGATTTCTGAAAGAGTGATATACGAGTTTTGACAGAGTTACGTAAAAGTGATGAAAGAGTGATAACAGAGTGATATAAGATTTCTGAAAGAGTGATATACAAGTTTTGACAGAGTTACGTAAAAGTGATGAAAGACTGATAACGGAGTGATATAAGAGTTCTGAAAGAGTGATATACGAGTATTGACAGAGTTACGTAAAAGTGATGAAAGAGTGATAACAGAGTGATATAAGATTTCTGAAAGAGTGATATACGAGTATTGACAGAGTTACATAAAAGTGATGAAAGACTGATAACGGAGTGATAAAAGATTTCTGAAAGAGTGATATACGAGTATTGACAGAGTTACGTAAAAGTGATGAAAGAGTGATAACGGAGTGATATATGATTTCTGAAAGAGTGATATACGAGTATTGATAGAGTTACGTAAAAGGGATGAAAGAGTGATAACAGAGTGATATAAGATTTCTGAAAGAGTGATATACGAGTTTTGTCAGAGTTATGTAAAAGTGATGAAAGAGTGATAACGGAGTGATATAAGATTTCTGAAAGAGTGGTAAAAGAGTGATATACGAGTGTAGACAGAGTTACATAAAAGTGATGAAAGAGTGATGAACTAGTGAGAAAAGAGTGAGTACAGAGTGATGGAAGCGAAATAATAAATTGATAAAAGTGTAATAACGGAGTCATATGGGAGTGACGGAGATTTCTGAAAGAGTGATCAAAGGGTGATATTAGAGTGTTGACAGAGTTACATAGAAGTGATGAAAGAGTGATAAATTAGTGAGAAAAGAGTGAGTACAGAGTGATGGAAGCGAAATAATAAAGAGATAAAAGTGTAATAACGGAGTCATATGAAAGTGAGGGAGATTTCTGAAAGAGTGATGAAAGAGTGATATTCGAGTGTTGACAGTTACGTAGAAGTGATGAAAGAGTGATAAATTAGTGAGAAAGGAGTGATGAAAGAGTGATAAATTAGTGAGAAAATAGTGATTACAGAGTGATGGAAGAGTAATGATTAAGTCACTGAAAGAGTGAGGCAGATTTCCTAAAGACTGACAGATGGAGGAGTGATAGAAAACTGATGACAGAGGAATAAAGGTTGGATGAAGGTAACATTTCGCAGTATTATCGCATACTGACTACTGTTGTTATTTTCATCACCACGACACATTATTCTACATTAAGTGGTAAATATTTGTGTTGTCATACCTTTGAAATAAAATAAATCTTCCACCAGATCTGGAATCATTCAGTACTTTTACAGGTTATTAAATAGGATTTTGAGCCTTCAGACCAACTTTGACGAGCGTGTGTTGCCTTCAATGACCTCTTCCACCAGTAAACTGAGTTGTAACAAAACACTGACGAAACATTCTTCTCGAGTCATGAACATGAATCTTCTGCATGAATTCAACTCTACTGTAATTGACAGCTCACCGAATAAATTCAACATTCATGCAGAGTCTAAACGGTGCGTTCACGGACTCCTGCTGGAGCTGCAAACAGGCCAGGGAGAACCAGCGGCGGTTCTGGCCCGGTTCGTGAGAAACGATTAAAAACTACTCACGTAGTGTTTGGACGGGTTCCGCCTTTTCTCCACGTCCACAACCTTGACGTCCAGAACCGTCCGGAACTGCATCTTTACCCTGCAGAAGCTCTGCATGAGGATCCGAAGAGAGGCGCCTCGATCAAGGGGAACAAATCACGACTCTCATCGCTGCGGCCCCGGAGCCCTCAGCTGGTCCCGGGCCGGTCCGGCAGGCCGGTGCCGTCCAAGACCATCAATCCGCCTGGAAACTTGTCAGTGGTTCGGGTGGCGCGGGTTGGAGGTGTGTGTGAGCGAGTGTGTATCCGGGCAGAGTCGCTGCTGTCGCCGCAGACAGCGGGAGGAGGAGGAGGAGGACAGAAGAAGAAGAAGCTCTTTGTGTCTGAAGGAGGAGAACCGAGAGGTTGTCAGCGACCAGGTAGATCCACGGACTCCCGACCACGACCTGGGACAAACCCCCAGTGTGTCCAGTGTGTGTGTGTGTGTTTTGTGAGTCTCATCGGCCGGAAATCATTTCTCGGTTAATTATCAAGCCGAGATCTTCCCGCCTTCTTCTTCAGGACACGTCACGGGGTGAAGGTCCTTGTCCTGGTTTCTGCGAGGTTCCACGCGAGGAGGGCGACGAGTCGTGGACCCAGTGCCAAAGGATCCATGAGTCCGAGAGCTTTTTTCTTGTCCGGGGAGTCCAACAACTGGAAGTGGCGATCCAGATGTTTCCAGAGCGACCAATCCGCAGCTAGCCACGTGACGTCACGCTGAGTTCTAATTAACGGCTCCACGTCGCCCTCTCGTGGACAAATTCAGTTTAGATTTTAAACTCATATTTTGGTTAAAACGTGTTGTAATATTTGTTAAGAAAGCGCATAGATTGAGCTTGTACAGGATCATTTCTAATCTCCAATTGTATGTCAGAACTGGCTCTGTGGTTGGAATGAAGCTGGACTCACTGGTGACAGTCGCTGAGAGGAGATCACTGGACAAACTACTGTCCATCATGGATGATGACAGTCATTCTCTCAGTCATCAGTGAGCAGAGAAGCAGAATGAGTGCACGAATGCTCCTACCCAGGTGCAAAACAAATAGACTCAAGGACTCGTTCATTCCTTGGGCTATTAAATTGTACATTTCTGAGTTTGAGGGCAGGAGTGGATGGAAAGTATCTGGATGTTCTGTTCTATGTTAATCTTTGTATCCTTTGTCTTTGTTATTTTTCTTTGATCCATGTTCTTTATCTTTATCTTTAGACTTAGATTGTATCATCTTGTTCTTTCTCTTAATGTTCTTGTTCTTGTTTTATTTTTATTTATTTTTTATGAAAAATTGCTGTATTTTCTGTGGCTATTGGAAAAAAAACTATTTCGATCAATAAAGTTTTACCTTACCTTACTTCACGACATCCATGTTTGCCAAATAAATAAACATTTATTTTTACAATGTGTCTCTCAAACCGTGCAGTTCAGATGTGCAGATGCATGAGACATTAACATGTTCAAGCAACAGAATGTGTTCATATGTCTCATCATCTTCACTGTCCTCTTTCAGAAATCCTTCTGGGTCAAATCACACGACGGGTGAAAGTGTTACACCACAAGAGCAGTGTAGAAGTTGTTGCAGGTGCTGATGATGTCACTGTTACACTCCAGCTGGCAGAGGATCTTCTCGAGAACCGCCTTGCTCACATTGAGACTGTAACGATGCCTCACAGCCGACAGGATGTGCAGCACATGGACGCCCTTCTCTGCATCTGCGAGGGAAAGGGCCTGGTCACAAGCTGGCCGAAACTACCTCAGTTCCTGCTTAAAGAACTCACACTTTTTTTGTTTGCAGTCCTCTCTGATCACGTCTTTCACCGCCATCATCAGATCGAGATCCTTGAGCGTCACCTGAGTACTGACGAGGTCAGACTTCGCTACCGAAAGAGTTTTCTGTGGACTTACCAAGTAGACTTCATCCGGGGAGATAACCTTGCGGTACACCAGACCGTCGTCCTGTAGAACCTTCAACGTTTCCTTGAGAAGTTTAGATAGTTTCTCGTTGAATGACGGACCTACAGTCGGCTCCTGGGCCTGGTAACACGACACAGAAGACAACAGTGACACAGGGCATTAATGTCTGATGGGTCCTGAGCCAGTACCTCGTCCACTGGGCGCTCTTTGTTAATCAGCGGAAGCAAAAGATCCTGGACATCATACGGGCGAAATTTGCCGACGGACTTTTCCTCCAGGAACATACGGAGGATTCCAGTTGCTCGACCCAAGAGGCTGATGTCCCTGATGAAGCGAGAAATGAATGTTTCTTCTTGTTACCAGTCCGCTTAATTACCTTTGGGCATTCAGCTCCAGCGGACGCTCGTACACCTGCTTGTAGAGCTGTGGTAGCTCCGACATCCACGACAGCTGGACTGACATCACAGGGTCGCTGACCTTGTCTGGGACGTACAAGTGACAGTGTTGGTTTGTGTTAAGGTCTCAGAGCTCAACCAACAAAGAGTTATGGAACAAAATGTATGTTCATTTGTAATGTAGCGACTGGAAGTGTCGCCATTGCTTTGTGCCATATAGACACTTGTGCCAAATAGACACTTAAAAACATCCAAATACCTCCAAACTGCTCGTCTGTATTGTCCCTCTTGTATTGAAGCTTCAACATTAAGAATTGTTACGGAAAAAAACATAATGTTAAAGAATTTATGTTGCTTATAGTCTTATCACAATAAACATGTAGTCATGCTTGATGCGGCTCACAATGAGCTGGAAGGAATGTGTCCAGTTAAGAGTTTCGTTTCTCAAGAAATGACAGTTGTGACAGACTGTGCATTAAGATACAGTGACCTCACCAAGATATGGGAGCTGATCTCCCCGTGAAGTCTATTATGCCGCACTCACTGACTCATACAGAAAACAGTTTTTTTGCTGGCTACGTCCAGCAACAAATGAACAAACTGTTTGTATTCAAGTCTGTCATCATCTGAGCTATGGAATAAGTGGTAAAATCTGGATTCTGACTCTGTTTGTTGTTCTAACACTTTAACAGGTTTATATTTTAAGATTGTTTTAGTGGACGCTGCTCACTCAACATTCTACAGAGACACTACTAGTGCTCTGGGTAAACATCGCAGCAGTTACAGTGTAGACGGTAGACATTTACCCAGAGTACGTCGTGTTGGACAAAAATAAAGACGAAGACAACTGAGCTCCAGTCGCTATGTTATAATTAACATACATCCTCGTCTAACTCTAAAAAAGAACACGTAACTCTGAAGATGTGAATTTTGTTTGAATTGACACATTCAGAAAGAAAGTCTATGGGACAATGACTCACAGAAGCACGAGGCCATGATCTCCCTCTGCCCTCTGGAGGTCTTCACTGGTCCTCGAACTCGCAGAAGATCTCCAATCTCCAGCCGACTCTGCTCCTCCTGAGACTGCTTCAGCTTCTTCAGTTCCGCTACAGGATCAAATCCACGGACGGCTGCGTCGCTCCGCTGCGCTCCTGCTGAGAACAACACATGTGGTCAAGCTCTCTCGGCCCAGGATTGTCCAACAACTTTCCTACCTGCACCGGACTCCACGTCCTCCTTCAGCAGGTCACTCTTCCAGCAAAGACATGTTATGACTCCAGTTCCATCGTCCACTGTCAGGATGGAAAGACTTGTGTCATTTTTCTCTTGTTCTTTATACCAGAACAATATTAAATCCACCAATTGGTTTCTTCCTTTTCACTTCTAAATGACACAAAAAAACAAGTACCTCCATAACAGAAGAAGTCCTCTCTCTCTCTCTTAGACACCACGATCCCCAGAACATCAACTTTGTAGATCGGTCGAGAATTAAAGAAGTGAATACCTGTTTTTAACGTCACAATGTTAATCTCATGTTCGCATTATGACATGTTTTATTTTCACTTCTGGACTGAATTCTCAAATTCCTCTAGAAATCAAGTTCATTCGACTTAATCTTATCTTTTATTTTATTCACAACGTAGACTTGTCATCTATCTTTGGTAGATGACTTTATCAAAAGAGTGTAACTGTTTCATCGTGAAATGATTGACAGGTGAGAGTGGGACGCAGACCTGGCACGTGAGCGGACTCTCTCATCTCAAGGATGTCTCTGATGTAAAGTTTTGCAAAGGCACCAAAAATCGGGTCCAGACCCCACAGCAAAGACGAGGGCTCGCGCCAGGAATCTGCAGTTTGCATGTTTTCATCTCAGCGGTGTAGCATTGTTGCTCTGACGTCCTCCGAAGAAGCTCCAGTGAACCAGGAAGCTGTTGAGCGCAACTTGGGAGCTAAATTTTACCCCGAGTTATTTCTGCTAGAAAACAGCTTGACGACACATGATTTGTCGCCAGATTCAAGTCATCAATCCTGGAATTTGACTGTTTTGAATTCTGCCCGTAGTCCCTTGATTTGTGGAGTACCTCGCGTTTTTTTTGGAGGGGAGTTGTGATTTGTTTGAGTTTCTGACAAAATAATATTGTGATAAAACTTCCTCACCACGTTGGAACCTAAACATGAGTCACGTGACAGGAGAAGTGTCATGTGCCGAAAGGTCCATGATAATGATTGATCCGTTTGTCTGTCAATCGAACGCGAATTGACTCTATAATAGTCGATTATCATGCGTGTGAATTAAACAAGTTCTGCGATATGTGGGCTTATTCTGTTTGTTTTTTATCTCAAGGGAAGATGCGAGGGCATAATATTGTTCTGTAATCGTTTATTTTGATGTGAAATCTGCTTGTTTTCTGATACATAAATGAAGGGACTGTTGTGCAAACAAAACAATGCTTTTCACGCGACTTCCTAGTTACTGTCACATGACGCTGTTATCACCAATCGGAACGGCGTTTGAAACAAATTGCTCCAATCAGAGAGGGGCTCAAATGTTCTCCGCGTGACCCGCCAATTCACGTGAAATGTTAATTTTAAGTAGGAATAACGGTGAAGAATGTGGACAAGAGTCTTTTATTCGAGCTTGAAGTGTCGTTTCAGATCGTGCTGCGCTGATTTAAAGATTACACCGTGGACTCGCGGAGGACTCTGGGAAATGTAGTCCCGTCGACACAAAGAACCCGAGTTGTGCAGTCTGACAGAGCGACGGCATGTAAAGCGAAATACTCTTTAAAATACAGCACGGTGGGGTTGTACACGCTTCCACGTGGAGGTTGAAGAGGTGCAGCGTTACTTGTGTCTTCAAACTCGTGAGTTTTTACTCTAAGCTACGGGGACCCGCTGACTCTGACATGAGGGCTGTGGGAACTACAAGCGCGCACGCGTGAACGCGCATCGCCAAATCCGCTACGTCCGACACCGAAGAAACATGACTGACCGCTCCTCTGTGTGATGATGGTTCTGAGCTAGACGGGTTCGACTGACTCCGCGGAGACGTTTTTTATGAACGAGTGAAGGAAAAAAGTGCTGGACTTTATTTTTGGATCTTCTTCACGACTCAGGATCGACCTGAACCGCGGCACAAGAACGAGCTTCTTTCTTCTCACTGAGCCCCAAGTTGAGTTAAAAAGTCCCCAGACATCCGAGATCAGGCCTCGATCGTGGACCAGCGGTGTGTCATCAGGGCTCGGTTCTGGACCGGTCAGTGGAAGGCTAAGCTAAGACTGTGACTAATAATAAGCGGGATATTTATAGCCGCTTCCCATGATATCACTGACGCGCACGGCTGACTTCCAGAGAACACCCGCTCACCATGTCGTTTTTCAACTTCCGTAAAATCTTCAAACTGGGATCTGAGAAGAAGAAGAAACAATACGAGCATGTCCGGAGAGACGAGAACCCGGAGGAGGTGTGGGACATCATCGGGGAGCTGGGAGACGGAGCCTTCGGGAAGGTCTTCAAGGTATGAGATGGACTTTGATTTATCTTCAGCTGTGACACCTTTATGTCAGTGTTATTACGCTGGTGTTTACCAAAGCATCACTGGTGTCTTCACGGTCACTTGTCAATGAATGAGGGGGTCCAGGTAAAGTTGTTGTTTCCTCCTGACCGAACTTGAGCAGACCCTCCTCAGAGAACTCTTCTTGAGGCAAGAAAACACCGATCTGTGTTCACAACCTGCTTTTTTTTCCTTCTTTCCAATAATCCAAATCCCGTTGCACAATAATACAGTCACAGGTTCTCCTGGCATTCCGATGTCCAGGTCACAGGAACCAGAACCAGCTTAGAGAGTTGTTCATATAAGACGACGAGTCTGTTTCTTGTTAAAAGACGAGCCCCAAAGTGTGATGATCCGTGACTGGAGATCAGATAATTGATTTGAATCAGAAAATGATCTTAGACAAGGTTTGAACTGATGTGATCATGTGTGAATAATACATTTCTCCGAGAGACGTCGTCCTCTTTCTTTATCTTCCTTAATCTTGGTCATCTTTATCGTCCACTTCAACCTTCTTCATGTTCATCATCAACTTCTTAATCGTTGTCCTTAACCTTCATTATTTGTATTTTCACGTAAAACCTTCTTCATCTTCCTGATCAATCTTCGTTATCATCCTCTTTTTACCTTCCTTGTTATTCTCCCCACCCTCTTTTAATCATTACATTACAAGTGTTTTCTTTCATTTTACTTGTTTTCTTCCTCATTATATTCAACCTGCTCCTCCATCTATTTCTTTCGTCGTCCTTTCTCTCACTTTTTTCATCTTGTCCTGGCATCTTAACTTTACTATTTTCCTCTTAATTCTTCGTTATTGCTTTTAGTCCAACGCCTTGTCTGTCGTTCCATTTCATCAGCACCAGGAAGTGGCTACATCCCATAATTGCAGCAGCGACTTCATGGAGCACTTCTGGCTAAGGGCGTCATGTTTTTTGAGAGAACTGGTTGAAGACCAGTCACCATCACTCTTATGTCTCGTGGTCAATGACATCGCTTCCTGTCTCTCAGGCCCAGAACAAGCAGACCGGCGTCCTCGCTGCCGCCAAAGTCATCGACACGAAGACGGAAGAGGAGCTGGAGGATTACATGGTGGAGATCGAGATCCTGGCCTCCTGCGACCACCCCAACATCGTCAAGTTGCTGGACGCCTTTTACTACGAGGGCAAGCTGTGGGTGAGTAGACGGACGAGGTCAGAACTAGAACAGAGAAACAACAGGAAGGACAAGTGTAAAAGGACGCTTGGCCCGAGTCCCTTCGCTCCGGACTCTCTGAGGTTCTATTGTTCCTCTGGAGCGGCTACAACAACACTTCGCCTCCAGACATGCTCAGAGACACCATTGTTCTTGGTCTCCTCCTTAAAATGTCTTGAGACTTGGAGCAGGTCTACGGGCTTGTGGTTTCAAAGCCGTTATAAACTGAGTCGCTCCATGAAACATCATTTCATTTATAACAAATTAGTTCCGGCCACTGGACGGATAGGACACCGACCCGTACATTGACAGAAGTGGTCTGAACTGATCTAGTCTGACTTGACTGAAGTGATTCACACACACACACACACACACAGACACGAGTCATCAATATTGATGACAACAAAAGTCTAGATGTGTTTCCGAGCGTTGCTATGGCAACAGTAATGGGATCAGCAGCGTTACAAACGCAGTGATCCTCTTACGTCGCTTCATTCATGCAAACCGCCGGCTCCATGATACCCCCTCACTTCTGGCCGTGCTGACCACTGAATGCTGAGTCATGTGTTTGCAGCTCAGAAGGTACCAGAGGGAGCCGACGCTTGCATGTGTGTATCGAGCTCTTTGTGTCGAGTGTTCAGTAGCGAAACTGATGATTGACAGCTGATGAGCTGGAGTTAAATGAGCTTCCTGGTGACATTGAATATCTGACTCAAAAGTACAGATTGTGTCTCACGCGGATCTAATTGTTTAATGAGTCATGATAACATGAATCTATTTGCAGATTCTGATCGAGTTCTGTGCTGGAGGTGCAGTGGATGCCATCATGCTGGGTGAGCTCTTGTTCCAGTTCTGGACCTTCGGTCTCTGGTTCCGGTGTCCTGACGTCGGTGTGGATCTTGTTTGTGTGCAGAACTGGAGCGACCCCTGACAGAACCTCAGATCAAGGTGGTGTGTCGTCAGACGTTACAGGCTTTGGTCTATCTCCATGACAACAAGATCATTCATCGAGACCTGAAGGCCGGAAACATCCTGCTCACCCTGGACGGAGACGTGAAGCTCGGTAAGAACCGGCGACGGCTGTGGAGCCAGACAAGATTAAACTTTTATCGGACACATTGGGTCGGCTTCATCACTGCACAAACCTGCTAACATGTCACTCCACCTCCCTTCCAGCCGACTTCGGTGTGTCCGCCAAAAACGTAAAGACCATGCAGAGGAGAGACTCCTTCATCGGGACTCCCTACTGGTGGGTCCTTGAGCACATAATCGCTGGCTGTTCAACACTTGACTGTTTGTGACGCTGCCCCCTGCAGGATGGCTCCGGAAGTGGTGATGTGCGAAACGTCCAAAGATCGTCCGTACGACTACAAGGCCGACATCTGGTCACTCGGGGTGACCCTGATCGAGCTCGCTCAGATAGAACCCCCCAATCATGAGATGAACCCCATGAGGGTGTTGCTGAAGATCGCCAAAGCCGACCCTCCCTCACTCATGCAACCGTCACGTTGGTGAGTGACACGTGACCCGAACTGTTTCAATAACGTTCTTCCTGCTGGAATGTAAGGCCGGGAATTGTTGTGAAGGCTACACATGCTAGGTTAGCTAGCATTGCTAGCTTGTGAAAAGTAACACAAATATAACGGAAGTATAATATCAAATTTAGAGGAAGAAATGTAATGTTGGGGAACAAATTTATGATTTATGAAGTCGGGTGTGTCGTGATGATTTAAATCTCCTGCAGGTCTTCAGATTTCAGCGACTTCCTCAAGAGAAGTTTGGACAAGAACGTGGACAACAGGTGGAACGCACCGCAGCTTCTGCAGGTGAGTGGCCACGCCTCCTTCTCCCAACCTGTTGCCACAGACCTGTTCTCCGATTCACCCGTTTATTAGAGAGTATGAAGGTTGTCTCGGTGTCATTTGAAGCGTCACAGCGGGTGTTTTTCTGCTCCAGCACCCTTTCGTGTCGAGCGTAGCGGACAGCCGACCTCTGAGGGAGGTCATTGCAGAGGCCAAGGCCGAGGTCACGGAGGAGATCGAGGAGCACAAGGAGGAAGAGGAGGAGGAGGAACCAGAACCTCACCTGGTGAGTGTAATACACACATGTTTTTTTTAACCACTGTGCCGCAGCACACTGTGATCATCAGGTGTGCCGTTGGAAAAACATTACTTATCTGCAAATAATAAAGAAGAGAGCTCAAATTGGTTTATTCGTATTTCAATCATATGGTTATTTGGCCAGTCGTAAAAAAGAGATCTCAACCAATCAGTGCAATAACCATTTGATTGACATGATGAGCAGCCAATCAGAGCCTCCCTCTCTTCCAGACTACATAGTTTTCCATGGCAACGTTCATATGTATCAAAAATGAAAGGAGGATAAAAACATCTTCCCAACAAGTTTGAGTACATTAGTACATACATATTTACTGCTCAGATTCATGTCACATTAACGATCAATATTGATCTAAAATTAACACACAAACGCATGTTTTTAGTTGCATGAGCGGATATAAGATGTATTCACAAACTTCTAAATATTCATTCACCGAATGGATTACCTTTATTTATTATGACAACATGATTGATTTATACCTACTTTTTATCTACCATTTACAAAATTTAAAGGAATAATAAGGCTGTTTTTATAATTTAACAAACAAAATGAGCAAAATTCTGATCGCTTCAAGCCTTTCTCTACGAGAGTCACAGACGTTCCTGTGAAACAACATCACGTCAGTTTTATCGAACTGAAGCTGCATGTTCAAATGAAAGCGCAGCAAAAGCCTGTCTCCCTCAAATGATCACGTGATCAGAGGTACATCCTTGAAAATCATACTTCTATAAATTCATCGTCACATGATGACTATATGTAAACAGAAAACACTACTATTTTAAAAATGTTATAATAAAACGCCTGCGAGTTGTGCAGGTAAGCCAAAAAATCCAAAAAAGCGTAGAGAGTAAATCGTCGTCTTCACTACAGTTACTGATTTACAGTTTTATTCTCGTTAAACTCTATTTCAAGATGTCTCAAACAAGTCGCGAATCGCACTGAAAAGTGCTCAAACAACATTTTTGGCTGGTGGTATATGTTGTTTTTTCGATGGGAAAAGTCTAACTTGACTTAAGAAGGGTTGAAAAAACTCAGATATTGGCTTGGATTCCTCTTTATGACAAAAAGAGGGAAGTCATCAGTGAATGTTAGAACACAGAAGAGTCTCTTTCATCTGTTCACTCATCCTCAGTGTCCCTTTGAGTAACTTGATAAACCATTTAACCTGTTAACTGCCGTGTCGGCAAGTAAACAAAGCAGACGTGATAACTAATCACACACACACCATGTGACAGGTAGTGATTTCTGTCTTCAGGGTCACAAGCGTGCTGCGTCCGATGTCAGCGTGGCCAGCTCGGAGGACGAGAAGGTTCCGGTGTCGCCGTCCAGCCTGGAGTCTGTCCCAGAGAAGTTGGAGGTCGTTCTCGCGACGCCGGAAGAACATCCTGACGGCAACCACGTAGATAGTCCGATCTCAGCAGAGGAGAACCTGGAGGAGACCACTCCAGAGGAGAAGACTAGTGTGAAGGAGGTGTCTGTGGAGGAGGAGAAGGAGGTGGAGAGTCCGGTAGCAGAGGAAGCTACAGAAGAGGAGGCGCAGACTCCAGTGGAGGAACAAGATCCTTACAAACATCTGAAGCTGACGCTGACGTTGCCAGAAGAAGAGAAGCCCGAGAAGTCCAAAGACAACAAAGACTCTGGGAACGGATCCACCCCACACAACACCAGCGTGGACCTCAATCTGTCCATCTCCAGCTTCCTGTCCAAAACCAAGGAGCAGAGCATTGCGTCCGCAGAGGTAACGTCTCTCACGGCCGTAGAAGCTCAGGCCATGTAAAGTCTCAACCACCTCTGTGCTCCTCAGGAGTCCAAACGGCAGAAGAAGACTCTGAAGAAGACCAGGAGATTCACGGTGGACGGCGTGGAGGTGAGCGTGACCACGTCCAAGATCATTACGGACAACGACACCAAGAACCAGGAGATGAGGTTCCTCAGGTATGTGCAGTTGTCACACCACATGGTGGCGCTAGAGTGTTTTCCCTGATCCTCTCGCCGGCTGGTCCGCAGGCGCCAGGAGCTGCGGGAGCTGCGGCTGCTGCAGAAGGAGGAGCAGAGAGCGCAGCAGCAGCTCAGCAACAAGCTGCAGGCGCAGAAGGAGCAGATCTACAGACGCTTCGAGCAGGAGACCACGGTCAGAGTCCCACTCACCTGCACTCCGCTGCTCTACGTTAAAATAACCATCAGTAACCAGCTGTGGCTCGTGTCTGCAGAGTAAAAAGCGTCAGTACGACCAGGAGGTGGAGAACCTGGAGCGTCAGCAGAAGCAGACCATCGAGCGCCTGGAGCAGGAGCACACCAACCGTCTGAGAGACGAAGCCAAACGCATCAAAGCAGAGCAAGACAGGGAGCTCGCCAAGTTCTTGAGCACGCTGAAGAACCGGAGGAAGGAGGTGAGACACTCGTGTGTGTTGTCTGCATCAGAAGGCTTTTTCTGATTTTGTGTGTGTGTACTCACACTGGTGTACACACTCTTGTGACTAGTTTGTGAACACACTACAACAACGCCTAGGGATGTAAGAAAAATCTCTTTGGGGGTTAAAGCTCTTGCTTTTTTTGAAAGAATAATTGAGGCCATTTCCTCGGAATTGGATTTAAAAGTACAGTCTAATGTCCCATTCGCACGGGATAAGTATTAATAATAAGTATTTGTAATAATTCCGGAGAATGTCTGAGTTTTAATCTGGTGTGAATGCGCCATGTCTGATTTGTAATGTAATAATTCCGCTGCAAATTACGTTCTGTAATTCACCAAACACAGACGTCGGGTGATTCTAATTCTAATCCAGTGATTGTGTTAATATTTACTTCCGCTCTTTTATTTTGAAGAGGTTGAAAAGGAAGTAGATCGAGTTCGTTGTTGTCAGGGGTTGTGTTTCACATGACTGCGCTCTCGGTGCTCTCCTGTGTCGCCTTAGGAAACGGGGAAAATCAATAAATTTGACCGAAGAACCCCGGGAAAAAGGGGTGTAAAAAATCGGAAATTGGCCGTAAAGTAAAACGACCGCTGCTGCATAAGCTGACCTCACAGAGATTTTGCGTGGATACTATATAAACAATTATGACTATTCAATTTCATGTACTATGCCTGCGCAAAGTTGATGTAAAGATAAAGTTTCCAAATGGCGACGTCCGCGCAACCTCAAATTTTTGTTCCAACTTCGCGACCTGGTGGTGGCGGTCTTGAACCACCAAACGACTGAAAACTTTGCATCTACAAAGTTCAGATGGCGATCGGTGACCTCCCGAAATTTGGCCACAGTACATACCTCGAAGGTTACTTTTTTCGCCGCTCCATCTCGACTCCGTTGGTTAACATTACGTTTACTCTGTGACACTTGCTCTCTGAATCCCCCAGGAGGAGAAGGCATTATTCCACGTGACGGAAAAAATGGGGATTATTTTTATTAGACAAAAGATTTACAATTTAAATGCACAGTGTTTGTTCATTTCTATGTTGCGATTAAACCTCTGGCCGCTAGATGGCAGCAGTCGTTACGAGTTAAGTACTCTAGCAGTACTATAAATGTATCCTTGTTCTTACAATATTTCAATATATTGCATTTTTGCCTCTGTGTCGTGGTACGTATCCTGCACACACTTCATCGCGATCATGTGACTCTGATGTCAGTTTTGAAGCCACTTTTTAAAAGTAAGTCAGTCAAACCCATTAACGGAGCTTCTGCTGAATAGATGAGCATTTTAACATCTCTGGACTAACACAAGTGTGGGTGTTATCAGGAGCAGGAGTTTGTCCAGAAGCAGCAGCAGGATCTGGACTCGGCGCTGAAGAAGATCATCCAGCAGCACAAGCTGGAGCTGGCCACGGTGGAGAGAGACTGCCTCAACCACAAGCAACAGCTGCTGCGAGGTGAGGTTGCTCACCTGCATCACTTCCTGTCCCTCCAGCTGCAGCCTGACCAGACTGTCTTGCAGCTCGAGAAGCCGCTATGTGGGAGCTGGAGGAGCGTCACCTGCAGGAGAAGCACCAGTTCTTGAAGCAGCAGCTGAAGGACCAGTACTTCATGCAGCGACACCAGCTGCTAAAGAGACACGAGAAGGTGCGTGAGTTGTCGCGTTTGTCCTGATCTCCTGCTCACCCCCCCGTGTGTCTGCAGGAGATGGAGCAGATGCAGCGCTACAACCAGCGGCTGATGGAGGAGCTGAAGAACAAGCAGACGCAGGAGAGGACCCGCCTGCCCAAGATCCAGCGCAGCGACGCCAAGACCCGCATGGCCATGTTCAAGAAGAGTCTGCGCATCACGGCGGCCAACATCACACCGGAGCAGGAGCGCGAGAAGGTCAAGCAGGTGGGTCTCTCGCCATCCCAGTCGCATCCCGCCGCTGACTTGGGTGAACTTCAGTTCGCAGCTCAGGAGGAGAAACGGCAGAAGAACGAGCGGCTTCAGCAGATCCAAAAACATGAGAACCAGACCCGCGATCTGCAGCTGCAGTGCGACAACAACGTGCGTGAGCTTCAGCAGCTGCAGAACGAGAAGTGCCACCTGCTGGTCGAGCACGAGACTCAGAAGCTGAAGGAGCTGGACGAGGAGCACGGCCAGGAGCTGAAGGACTGGAGGGAGAAGCTGCGGCCCAGGAAGAAAGTACGGGTCACGTTACGTTTTACTGCTCAAACTGAAGGGTTTCAGCTCTGATCCAATCGGTTCTTTTCTCAGGCTTTGGAGGACGAGTTTACCCGGAAGCTCCAGGAGCAAGAGGTCTTCTTCAAGATGAGTGGCGAGTCCGAGTGCCTCAACCCGTCGGCCCAGAGCCGGATCAGCAAGTTCTACCCCATCCCCAGCGTTCACTCCAGCGGCTTCTAGCTGAAGAGTGAGCCCCCGTGACTCAGTCAGAACTGGCCTGTGCCTCCTGCTTC
Organism: Callionymus lyra; assembly: GCF_982586985.1. NCBI lineage: Eukaryota > Metazoa > Chordata > Actinopteri > Syngnathiformes > Callionymidae > Callionymus > Callionymus lyra. Next base: position 31,124,659 of record NC_141818.1, read on the forward strand.
TGTGTGTCCTCAGATCGTTTCTGAACTGAACACGTGGAGTTTTTAATCCTGAAGTCCATCATCAAGAAGTCAAACTAGACTTTCTTCTGTCGCCTTCTAAACTTGTCCGGGCCTCAAGACTGACCAAGCTTAGACAAGTCTTTTATTTATTTCATTCACAAAATCAGACGTCAGTCGGGGAGATAAAAGTGTTTTTGACTTAAATGACGCATCAGAAGAAGTTTCCAGAACGTTGTCGAACGTGGATTTATATTTATTTTTTAAAACCTAAAATGTTTTACTCAAAGTTTTTACATTTTTGATCAGTTTTTAGCCTTTTAGCCAATAGTGTCAATGCTCAAACGATTGCTTCACTCGCTTCTGATGAAAAACTGATCCGGCTGGTTTTGGATCTTTCGATGGCAATTTGTCAATGTGTTAACTTGCTGCTCTAACAAATGAAGTGTTTACAAATAACCAGTAGACAAAAAGCAAATGTTAATAGTTTTTAGCTGTTGTGTAGTTTCATGTGCATGTAAATAAAAATTTGTTTACCTATGTTGTTTACTTTCTTCATTGAAAAACATCCTAAAAGTACAAAGTGCTCTATATTAATAAAGAAAAAGGACCTCCATGTAGACAAGTTTATTTACAAACTCAAAGTTATTACAAAAGTGTTAAAAAATGGAGAAAAAGCTCATCAACACACAATAGACTTGAATGACCTGGTCACAATAACTGATGTCATCTCAAGAAAATGTTTAAGGTGAGGAGCTAAAGTAACTGATGTTCTCATCGAAAACTACCAAATCCTCCCAAAAAAACAATTTGAATTAATTTTTGTGCTTGTCAATGTATACCTGTGTTTGAACCTCTCTTTAAAAAAAAAAGTTTTGCTTATGTAACCCAAGTGCTGCGATGTCATCGTCGTTTAATGCGCGGATGGATACTATAGCAGAAGTGCTATTATAGGTCGGTGCTAATGTAGTCGAAGTGCTAATGCAGGCAGAGCTAATGAAGCTTATCGTGCTAATGTAGGCAAAGCTTAGCAAGCTGATGTGCTAATGTAGGCGGAGACAATTAAGCTGATTTTCTAGTGTAGGTGGGGCTAATGAAGCTGATTTACTAATGTAGGCGGGGCTAATGAAGCTGATTTACTAATGTAGGCGGGGCTAATGAAGCTGATCTCCTAATGGAGGCATGGCTAGAAGCTGATTTGCTAATGTGGGTGGGGCTAATTAAGCTGATTTGCTAATGTATCCGTAAAATACTAGATGTGCAGAATAATAAGGGTCAAAGATGTGAACCCTGATGATCGGTGACCTCAGTCTCCAGCGCTCCTTCTGGTTCTCGTCAGCAGGTTGTAGTCTCCTGAACACAACAAAAACAGCCTCAAGGGTGGATATAATCGAAGATGTCATCAGCTTTCCTGTCGTGTGAGTCCAGACCCAATTTTCCTTAGCATTCTATAGGTTCTGTTGCACAGGGTCCACTGACACCAGAAATAGACTTGGACTCTAAATTAAACACTTGTTTGCCTGTGTATCTGGTGTTTAAGTGTTAAGAGACTGAAGTTTAAGTTTTACTCAACAAGATATCTATGAAAACAAGATAATAAGACGGTCTTCACTGACCTGTGTCACCTTCTAGTCTCCACTGGACTCTGTCATATTCTGGTCTCCACTGGACTCTGTCATCTTCTGGTCTCCACGGACCTGTGTCACCTTCTGGTCTCCACTGAAATCTGTCACCTTCCTTTCTCCACTGATATCTGTCACCTTCCTTTCTCCACTGGACTCTGTCATATTCTGGTCTCCACTGGACTCTGTCATCTTCTGGTCTCCACGGACCTGTGTCACCTTCTGGTCTCCACTGAAATCTGTCACCTTCCTTTCTCCACTGGACTCTGTCACCTTCTGGTCTCCACTGGACTCTGTCATCTTCTGGTCTCCACGGACCTGTGTCACCTTCTGGTCTCCACTGATATCTGTCACCTTCCTTTCTCCACTGGACTCTGTCACCTTCTGGTCTCCACTGGACTCTGTCATCTTCTGGTCTCCAAGGACCTGTGTCACCTTCTGGTCTCCACTGAAATCTGTCACCTTCCTTTCTCCACTGAATTCTGTAACCTTCTGGTCCCCTCTGATCTCTGTCACCTTCTTTTCTCCACTGACCACCATGACCAGGGTCGCCTGTCACACACACACACACACACTCAGTGGAAATATCCTGGAAACAGAGAATTAAATACACATGCAATGACCCAAACCTTTCTCTCCCTTAGGTCCCGGGTATCCCATCTCCCCCCTGGGTCCGGGTTTCCCAGCTGGTCCTACGATTGCTCCGTTTTCTGCAGAAGACGGATGTGTGAGGGACAGATCTGGTTGATGCTGCAACCTCAATCTGTAATACTTGTCTTTTTTATTTCTGTGGGTCAATAACACTGAACCGGAACACTGGTCATGACTACTATTGTGAAGAGGGAACTAGCTTGTATTTGAACCAGCAGGTTTATGTCTTTGACAAACAATTGTGTCACCCAAGTAAAGACTGATTAAATGAAAATTAAATCTGACCTTTGATGAAATCCAATAAATCAATGACATTGTCCTGTGACCCAAACACTCTATTCTGTCCCGGTGGTCCAGGAGGTCCAGGCGGTCCAATAAGTCCTCTCTCACGATTGTAATAGCGGTCTTGTGTTGGGTCTCTTAGCAGTCCACGAGCTGCAACATAAACCAGTTGATTGATTCTTCAGAGAGCAATTCTTTGATGCCTATCTTACCCTGCAAGTAAGCCACAAGGTCGGTAGCATTCCTCTGGGAACCGGACCAACGGATGTGGCCCTCAGGGCCTGGCGGTCCTGCTGGTCCCTGGAAGATGTGGTTGGTGTAATCCCGGATGATGTCATGCATAACGCCATGTGCTGAGAGCATAAATTGAAGTCACATTTCTAATATAGCTATAGTAGTGCTAATATTGCAGTGCCAATGTAGCTTCAGTGCTATTTATTTTTTTGTTAATAAAGCTGCTGTGCTAATGTGGCTGAAGTGCTGCTTAAAAGCTGGTTGACGCTTTCCAATGTGTTATTGCTCACATCGGATGTATTCCACCAAGTCTGTGGCGTTCCCATTGGAGCCAAACCAGCGAACGTTCCCGGGGGGTCCGGGTGGTCCTGGAGCTCCACGCGGGCCTTGGACTGGACTTTGGTAGCGCTGCCCCAGCAGTCCTTGAGCTGTGCGCAACGTAAAATGTCAACCTCAAAGTTTTTTGCCTAACACACATGAAAGAAAGTTCACCGACATGTAAGGTAGTCCACCACATCCACCATGTTCTCTGCAGAGCCGAACCATCGGCTCTGTCCAGGCGGTCCAGGTGGACCCGGCGGGCCCTCAACAGCACGATCATAGTCTCGGAGCAGACCATTAGCTGAAAAGCGGCAAACACATTAACAATGCAATGTACTGTTGGAACATCTACACTGTCCTACTTCTCATGTAGTCTGTCACTTGTGCCGCCATGTTGGCGTAGTCCTGACGTTCGCCCCTTAGGTTATCTTCCCTTACCAAACCGTTTATCTGTCCTGGAGGACCCTGAGGTCCAGGTGGACCAGGAGGACCTCTGAAGTCCAAGTCTTAAGAAAGATCAGGGACAGTGTTTCAGCATCAAGATGATCATATAACCTGCAAAATAACTCACTCTGCAGATAATCACGAATGTCTGAGATGAGGAAGTTACTCTGTCCTGGTGGGCCCGGTGGTCCTGCTGGGCCTGGTCGACCTTCCACCCCAGGGATGCCAGGGTGTCCTTGAGGACCCATGACTGCCTGATACCCGGCTGGAAAGACACGGGTGTAACGCTCATCCAACAGATGACCATATCTTTGAAGTAAATTTGCTATACAATACCTGAAACAACATTCCCCGGGAGACCAGGTGCCCCGACAGGTCCTGGAGGTCCAGGGACTGCCAACATCCCCCTTTCTTTAGGTTGATGAGACACATTTAGAGTCATGCTAGTGAGTTTCGCAAAGAGTTTAACTCACCGTTCATCAGTCTGAGGACTAGTTCTGCCACATCCTGGCTGTCTGCACCACCCAGACCTTGACCTCCAGGAGGTCCTGGTGGACCAGGCGGTCCGGCAACATAGTTTCTTAGATCCTCTCCTGAATACAACAGAGACTTAGCATTATGTTCATGGGGACTCATATCCCTATGAATGAAATTACTTTGCAGTAATGTGATGATGTCATTGAGAGATACTGAGCCAGATGGACCCGGTGGACCAGGAAGACCAGCCGCACCAAGGTATCCATGACCTGAACCTGTTGGTGGTCAATTTTTAAATCATCAGTACCACAGCTGAAACAAATGAGTGTGTAAGATTGGATATTTACTTTGGATGTATGCAATGACACGGTTTGCTATATCTTCCACTGAGCCAGAACCTGGTGGTCCTGGAGGACCAGGTGGTCCGGGTACTCCACCCAGATTCTGCCTAAAGGTTCCCCCTATTCAAAGTTATAGTTTACAGAAAGAACCATGGATCTTAACTATTTGACCGGACGTTCCACAACTCACTCTGCAGGTATTCTTCAATGTATGGGCCTATATCCACCGATCCACTGCCATCACGTCCTGGTGGTCCTGGTGGTCCAGGGGAGCCCTGGGGTCCAGATAGGGAGAAGCCACCTGGTATGACAAGAAAAACAATAAATGTAGATTTGACTTGAACAGCTGCTGAATGCTCTGTTCCTCCAAAAACCATTCCATGTTCAGACCCCCATATGTTGTTTCTCACATTTTGCAGAAACTTCTCCTGACCAGAAATTCCTCTGATCTGACTTGTCTGCACCCCCTTAGTTACCTTCCAGTATTGGGATCCAGCTGATCCCAATGTTTTTATTAACCAGTCATGTTGATCATTCTCTTTGAGTCCCACCCCCCAAGAGTAAAGCTTCCACGTTAAGAAATATTTTGTATTTGGTGGTCTCACCGAAAGAGTTCTGCGAGATTCCTGGTTCACCTGAAATCACAGAGCACTCATTTATTGCATTCTTCATCAAAGAGGTTTGAAATTCAAGGACAAGAGTGTACCTTGAGGTCCAGGGAGTCCTTGAGGTCCAGGGTGTCCTTGCGGTCCAGGCTTGCCCGGGTACCCTGAAAGAATAGTCCATGTTAAAAAGCGCTGCTATGAAACTAGGTAAGGGCTCAATATCTGACCACTATTGATGGATGGACTCACCAGGACTAGGCTCTCCAGGACTTCCTGGTAGACCTGGTTGACCTGGTTCGCCTGAAATAATGTAAGTCCAAGGGTCACAGGGCGATTCTGTGTGTGCGTGTGCGTGTGCGTATGCGTATGCGTGTTTTTCCTCACCTTGGTAACCAGTTTGCCCTTTCTCACCTTTCAAGAATAGAGAAAAAGCATTTATTTTTTTAACATCACGCAGCTTCCCTATCATCAGATGCTCACTGACCAGCTGGTCCACGTGGGCCTTGTGGTCCTGGAGGTCCTGGTGGTCCAGCAAAGAAGGTTTCTGAAGAAGGGAGAGAGTGGGTCCATAAATCATCTTCTGTTGTATATTGGACCACATGTAACAAACCTGAGGTTGGTAAGAAGCTGCCAGGCTCTCCTCTTGGTCCTCGTGGTCCTGGTGATCCAGTTCCTGTGAGACACATTTAATATAAACATTGGAACTTGTGACACAACTTTACTTTTCCTGACCTGGCTCTCCGGGTGGTCCTCGCCGTCCAGGTGGTCCTTGTATGCTATCGCCTGAATGAACAAGGACACATTATGAATATTCCAGCTTGTTGGAGTTAGACACAACATTCAGGTGATTGAATAATTCAAATTTCCCAAAGACACAAAATTATTTGACATCTGCCTGTCTGTCGATGGATACATACCTGGTGCTCCAGGAGGACCTGGGGGTCCGGGTGGGCCAGTAAGTTGTGCACCAGACGACGAAACTGACAAAGCAATGGAGTTAATTCTTCTCCCAAACTCTGCAGCTCTTTTATACTTACTGCCAGATCGGTAGGTTTCAGAATTTGAGATCCTGACACCAGACTCTCCAATTCTTCCCTGTTCACCTCTTTCTCCTTTATCTCCCTTTGGACCTAAGCGATAAGAGTCACAGGTAAAACAAAAACAAAAAAAGTTCAGTTGCAATTTCTCTACCTATCAGGTAATATTTTACCTGATTGTCCAGGTAAACCTGCAGGCCCAATAGGTCCAGACAGACCAGGTGATCCAGGTGGACCTGGAGGCCCAGATGGTCCAGGAGGTCCAGGTATGGCCACTGTTTCAGAACCAACTGAAAAGAAGCAAATGTCAGGATTAGGAAATACATAGTAGTACAGAGCTTCAGTGTAATTCCAGGCCAACAGGACCAACCTGCACCGATGACTTTCCCAGGTGATCCTGGCTCACCTGTGACATGAAGAATATGATTTTATTCATTGTTATAAAGAACATCTTAGCAAAAAGTGTCTTTTACCTTTCACGCCTGGCTGTCCGGGGATACCAGCAAGACCTGCAAAAAGACACAATGTTTCTACTGTCAACAGAATCAGCAATTGTCATGACTCACCTGGAGGTCCCTGAAGTCCTGGCAACCCTGTCCATGAGAGAATTGCAGCAGGTGAGAAGAAATACTTGATTACAGGCAACTAGGTGGGGTTACCTGCTGTACCAGCATCTCCAGGAAGACCTGGGGGTCCTCTTACACCAGTAAGTCCCATTGACCCGGTGTCACCTATAGCAAACAGGTACTTGTGAATTCACTGGTGTCCTCTGGTTCTGCTTTCTACATAAACTAAGAACTCACCAGCAGTTCCCTTAGATCCTTTAGGGCCAGCAGGACCAGGTGCTCCACTTTGTCCTTGCTCACCTGCGGAAGACAAGCATTAGTATGAATATCCTATCTGGACCCCTTACATGCACATTTCAGTCACAAGTTCCAAAATATGCTTTATTATGCGCTCAAAGGCCCACCTGCTTGTCCACGTGGCCCCCTTTCACCCAGGTCTCCTTTGACCCCTTGAATGCCGGGTTGTCCTCTTTCTCCTGTGAAGAGCAGACCAGTCAGCTTTGTCAGACTTTGTGTTCCCACATGTTCCATCTCTGTGGTCTCAAAAATCTTTGGATTGCCAAAGCACCTTTGGGTCCTTGAGGTCCTGCGTCGCCCTGGAAACCCTTCTGGCCTGGAAATCCTGCAAACACAATAATTCTAATGAATCACTTTTTAAAAGGGGGGTGTCTACTATTAATACACGTCATGGTAAAAACTTGTGGAGATTGTTTGTACAGGCTGGTTCTGTTGAAGAACATGAAAACCTCACCTGGACTTCCAGGGGTCCCTGGGTCTCCAGATGAACCTAAGATTAGGAACAGATTTAAATATTCTGCCAGACCACAGGACTCATAAGAGAATGCTTTACCCTTAAATCCCGTCGGTCCAGTGACCCCAGCAGGACCAGCACGACCCATTTCACCCGGAGATCCTATCAAACAGAAGAGGGTGTCAAAAAGTCAAAAATTCAGAACACAAAAGATATTCCACCTTTTTCTCCTTTGGCTCCAAAACCAGGCACTCCAGTTTCTCCTCGTGTTCCAGGAAGGCCCTCCCTGCCCCTCTGGCCTGCTGGACCTTCAGGACCTGTCTCCCCTGTTAGCATACAAGACTCAGTACATGTCTGTTCACCAGCCCACTGAACCAAACTTCATATATCCGACCTGAATTTCCTTTTGCACCACGCGGTCCTTCAGTACCTGTGTGGCCGGTTTGCCCAGTCGGACCTGGAGGGAAGGCATGTGTGATCTTTGTACTCAAAGATATTATAATATAAATCTGGACTCACCTGGCAGACCCGGGAATCCATTATCACCTGGAAGAAGGGCTCATGGTTATGTTTGACTCTGAAACGCATTACAGCAGTAACTGACATATTGGCTTTAACATACTCAAAGTAAATGTATGATAATATATTATAGTATTATATCCACTTGGCTGCACTGTTTCCATTGTAGAATCCAATATTGGAGTTGTTATGTAATCATTTTTCATCTAACTAGTGATGCCAGTCACTGACATTACCGAATCATGTTTTAGATAGGTAGATCACACAAGCTCTCCAGTCAATCCTGAGTAGGGTATCTAGCAGACCTCATGTAAACTGAGATTTACGTGTGCTGTGATTGTTGAACTTTGTCAGCGGAACACATTTTTTGTAAGTAATTAACCAGTGGTTATGAAATCAAATGATAAAAATGCTACACATTTAAAGAGAAATTCTGATCCCCTGCCATTTATCATATTAATAATGTGGTGCGTACAACTGCGTCAACATTATCGATGGTTTTGCTGTTAAATTTTCACTTAAACAAATGCAAATAACGTGTATGAATTGTTGGTTTTATTTTCGCTTTGTTGCTGTACGAAATGCGGACAATGGGCATATTATTGGACAAACTTTTTTAGGCTCACACATACTTCATACTATTTTAGGCTCACACACTTATTAAATCTTTGATTACTCCTTTCTAAAATCAGCTTTTAATTTTTAGATTAGGAAGATTCATCCGTGAAGTTCACTGTCTCTAATAATCAATTTGCTCTGGAAATTAAGTGTTGCTTCAACCCCCTACATTAAAGTTGATGTGATGTGTATATGTAAGTATTCATTCATGAAGCTTCATCAGCCAAACACTAGTAGATTATTAAGGTTAGACTAAGTATGACATCGCTGCTGGCCTGTAAGAGTTTGTTCTGACCTTTAAGTCCCAGCTGCCCGTGGTCACCTGTATATGAAACAGATTTGGAGTCAGAGAAAGTCAGAAAGACTAGTTGGTTCTGGCAAACAGACCTTTGGTTCCAGGTTCTCCTTTGGCTCCTTTCAGTGTGTAAAGCAATGAATCTGAAACGTTTTTTTAAAGTCAGTAGAAGTTTTATCAGCATATTAACCCGTGGGCGCTCTGTACCTCTCACTTGCCCAGAGTTGAGCTCATCTCGGACCAGCTGTTGCACGCTTCTCTGCAGTGCCACAGAGTCCTGTGTGGATAGTCCCAACCCATTCCTGCCAGATCCCGTAAAGGTGATGCCATTATCTGAGCGGGTTGTCCCAGTCCTGTCGATGTAAGGGGACTCTAGCGGGTCCATGATGACACTAGATGTTTGGCGGCTAAACTTGGCAGACTGGGTTAAAGACTCCAGGTTCTTAATCCGGCTTCTCAAACGTTTCACCTCCTCACCTGTAGGACAGAGATAAAGAAGTGATTTTGGACACACAGAGGCTGATTCTGGACCGAGCCTGTCCTACCCAGAGCGATGAGTCCAAACAGGAGTCCAAGCAGAAGCAAGAGGCTGAGCAGTAGTCCTAGCAGCCACTTCCACCAGCTGCAGCAGTTGCAGAACCCACAGCCTGGGTCATCAGTGCCAACCCCTGCAAGGTCAAAGTAAGAGATTGAGTGGACAACTTGCTCATGAGGAGGTAGTTTCTTGACAGGAGGCCTGCTGTCATAGATGTGAGAAAACTTTTACCTGCAGATATGAGAAGACTAGTACCTGCAGATGTGGGAAGACTACTATCTGCAGATGTGAGAAGACTAGTAACTGCAGATATGAGAAGACTACTATCTGCAGATGTGAGAAGACTAGTACCTACAGATGTGAGAAGACTAGTACATGTAGATGTGAGAAGACTAATAACAATAGATGTGAGAAGACGAGTACCTGCAGATGTGAGAAGACTAGTACCTGCAGATGTGAGAAGACTACTATCAGAAAATCTGAAAAGACTAGTACCTACAGATGTGAGAAGACTACTACCTGTAGATGTGAGAAGACTAGTACCTGCAGATGTGAGAAGACTACTATCTGCAGATGTGAGATGACTAGTACCTACAGATGTGAGAAGACTAGTGCCTGTAGATGTGAGAAGACTAATACCTATAGATGTGGCAAGACTAGTACCTGTAGTTGTGACAAGACTAGTACCTGTAGTTGTGAGAAGACTAGTACCTATAGTACCTAGTACCTGTAGATGTGACAAGACTAGTACATGTAGTTGTGAGAAGACTAGTACCTATAGTACCTAGTACCTGTAGATGTGACAAGACTAGTACCTGTAGATGTGAGAAGACTAGTATCTGTAGATGTGACAAGACTAGTATCTGTAGATGTGAGAAGACTAGTATCTGTAGATGTGAGAAGACTAGTGCCTGTAGATGTGAGAAGACTAGTACCTGTAGATGTAACCAGACTAGTACCTGTAGATGTGACCAGACTAGTATCTGTAGATGTGAGAAGACTAGTACCTGTAGATGTGAGAAGACTATTGCCTGTAGATGTGAGAAGACTAGTATATGCAGATGTGAGAAGACTAGTTCCTGCAGATGTGAGAAGACTAGTATCTGTAGATGTGAGAAGACGAGTATCTGTAGATGTGAAAAGACTAGTATCTGCAGATCTGAGAAGACTGACTAGTATGTGTAGATGTGAGAAGACTAGTACCAGCTGATGTGAGAAGACTAGTATCTGTAGATGTGAGAAGACTAGTACCTGCTGATGTGAGAAGACTAGTATCTGTAGATGTGAGAAGACTAGTATCTGTAGATGTGAGAAGACTAGTATCTGCAGATGTGAGAAGACTAGTACCTATAGATGTGAGAAGACTAGTATCTGTAGATGTGAGAAGACTAGTATCTGCAGATGTGAAAAGACTAGTATCTATAGATGTGAGAAGACTAGTATCTGTAGATGTGAGAAGACTAGTATCTGTAGATGTGAGAAGACTAGTACCTATAGATGTGAGAAGACTAGTATCTGTAGATGTGAGAAGACTAGTATCTGTAGAAGTGAGAAGACTAGTATTTGTAGATGTGAGAAGACTAGTATCTGTAGATGTGAGAAGACTAGTATCTGTATATGTGAGAAGACTAGTATCTGTAGATGTGTTAAGACTAGTATCTGTATATGTGAGAAGACTAGTATCTGCAGATGTGAGAAGACTAGTATCTGTAGTTGTGAGAAGACTAGTATCTGTAGATGTGAGAAGACTAGTATCTGCAGATGTGAGAAGACTAGTATCTGTAGATTTGAGAAGACTAGTATCTGCAGATGTGAGAAGACTAGTATCTGTAGATGTGAGAAGACTAGTATCTGTAGATGTGAGAAGACTAGTATCTGCAGATGTGAGAAGACTAGTATCTGTAGATTTGAGAAGACTAGTATCTGTAGATGTGAGAAGACTAGTATCTGTATATGTGAGAAGACCAGTATCTGCAGATGTGAGAAGACTAGTATCTGTAGATGTGAGAAGACTAGTATCTGTAGATATGAGAGACTAGTACCTGCGTAGGTGGATTTGTCTTTGGTTGCAGGTCCAACTGTGGAAAAGAACACACTGTAGTTCCAACACAACAACGACCGATGATATTTGTTTACGTTTCACGTCACTCTCTGTGTCCCTGTAGGCGTACGATAGCTTCTCTTTCTTCAGCGAGTTGTCGGAGTAGAGCGCTGCAGACATGTTTCAACATTAAAGTGAGGCTGTTGCCCACAAAAGCATGTTGCTACTGAAACCAGCCAGCAGAGGGAGCCAGGTCTTCCAACTTTTTCAATGTGTTCTCACCAGCAGACGGCACTGGAGGGCTGGACATGAACTGCTTCCCTGAGTCTTTAGACACGATCAGCCGCTCGCTCTTCTTCTCCGCAGGGGGTCCCATGTCCATGTGTACCGACTTGAAGTCGTTGACGGAGTCATCTGAACTTGGACTTTTGTTAGGGGCTGTTTACAACATCAACAACAACTTTAAATCCACGAACATAAACCTGAGTTACAAAGGTATGTGGTACCAGAGCCAAGTAGGACTGGAGAGAGGTTCTTCTGGACTCCGTAGCCTGAAACAGACACACGTCATTTTGCTGCTCAACTGTTGTCATGTGAGTCACATGATTGGTTACCTGTTGGAGAGGTCGTCCCGGTGGAAGGGAAACCAGCAGGACTGGAACCCAACAGGTTGTTCTGGACTCCATATGTGGGGACTGTGAGGAAGGGTGGACAGTATGATTAGATGAAGAATAGAGTGCGGGTAGGGTCGAGAAAACTGCAAAATATTTTCTTCATCTATGTCTGTAGGTTATTGTATCAACATATTCTGGAAGTAATTTATTTCATAAACTGTAAATCAGTATTTATGTAATTTGCAAATATTTTTAGAACATGTTTTTTTTTACATGATTTAAATGTAAGCAAACACAAGGTTCTGATCCCACCAGGGTCTCTGGTGGACTATGATCTGGTTCTGACCTGAGGTGCTGTACAAGGTTCCGGTGTTAACGGGAGGAGAAGTGACGATCAAGTTCTTCTGGACTCCTGGAACACACATCTGAGTGAGTTAAGAGCTATATGCATGATTGGCTTTTCTAGCTCCACCCAGTGTCAGAAGTTTATAACTGCAAAGCTGTGAGATTTCTGTGCGCAGTTGCCACATGCAGCATGAGCATTCTTTTATTTCACGAAACTAAAATGGTCAGAACTCGGGTCCGTTCCGGGTGTTCCAACACGCCGTTTACCGCCGGGTCTTATACTTTGCTTTATGGAGAGAAAAGGTCAATGCAGAGTGTAAGAGTGTCGTTTATTCGCCGCTTCAAGTCAAACAAAATACAAGCTTTTACGATCGATTGGTCTCGCTCTCTATCGGCCGCTTTTCAGGTCGATAGCTCCGGGAAACACGGTCTCGTACTGTAGAGCATCGCTATATTTAAGGGAAAGTTCCCCGTCCAGGGGGTCGTCTCTTCCGGGGCAGATAGTTCTTTCAAGTTTGTCTATGTCTCGATCACCTGGAGAGTAACTTCCTTGCTTCCCTGTTGCGTGGGTGGATGCCTTTGTCTTCCAGCCCCCCTTTCCTGGGTGTGTCCCGCTTCGCTCTTTGTTTCACGCCCCCAGGTGTGAAAAGGGCAGACGAACAGACGTCTAGCTTACCGCTGTCATTTTCCTAATTCTGTTCCAAGCTTTTCTTGAAACAGTGTAAATCAGTCTGAGTGAAATGTTGATTGTGAATGTGTATTCAATCGTTTAAGCTCTTAGATGAAGCTAGTAATTTATAATTTATATTTTGATTATCTTTTAGCATTAATTTAAGTATGGCGTATACGTATAGTGTATAATCATTTTTAATCTAACAAGACAAAGGTTCTTGTTGCATCATTTTACAACACTTTGTAATATTGGTGGTCACTGGCGGGACTGCGTCATGGCAACAAATGATACATTCACAGACACAGGATAACCTGATACACGCGCACACACAAGAATCGTAAAACCTTGTCCATAATAATAATGAGCTATTTGTAGTTGTAAGTTGTGCATATTTATTCAAAATTAGACATATATTATTATATATATATTTGTAAAACGTTTGTGTATAACTGACTGTTTTTAAACATTAATACAAGTGATATTTTTTCCTAGTGTTGATGTTCAGCTGCGACTCACCGGGCTGGTAGACGCCGGCGCTGCTGGACAGGTTGTTGGTGTTGTAGCTGAAGTTAGAGTTGATGGGAGGGATCCAGCCGCCATTCTGCTGCATCAGCGATGAGGCTTGTTCAGGTGCTGCAAGAGATCTACCTGGGCCAGAGGTCTCAGACACGGTCCTGGTCTCCACGGTGCCCTTCTTCGGGATGGGAAGGGTGTTGTTGGGGGAGCGCGGCGGGCTGACGCTGCTGGAGCGTTTCCCCCTCAGCAGACGCTTGACGTCGTCCAGCTCCGTCCCTGTAGGCCAGCCAGGTCCAGTCATGAGTCCTCTGACCTATGACCACTGACCTCTGACACTGCTTGTTGTCACTGAGTTCTACTTCTGGTTCACCTCTAATATTAAAGCCTCTTTGACGACCTTTACTTGACCTACACTTGACCCTGAAGTGCATCACCTTGTCTTGACCTTCACCTAACCTTAACTCAACCTTCACCTGACGTTAAGAATGTCACATATACAAATAGACACAAAAAGGGTTTAGTACTCACAACTGGCGGAGGGAGACGCACTCTGCAGTCTGGCTCGGATCGCGCTCTCTGCAGAGAAAGTTGTGTTGAACACTGGACTGTGTACTTGTCATCAACGTGTTTCGAGATCCTGGTCGTTCTTGAAATTGTGACTTTTTTTGGGTTGTGAGATCAGCTGCTATTGTGAGAAGTGAAGCATGTTGAGTTGTGTACCTTTGCTCTGAGATCGCCCCCTGCTGGTGGAATCTGAACAAGGAGAACTTGTTTTTTAATCTTTTTTCTTGTTTTACTTTAGATCCAGTATTGACCTGAACCTCTTGAACTCACCATAGGCCTTCCTGGTGTACTCAGGAGAAGACTCTGGGCTGGAGCTTCCTAAAACACACAAAACCATTCAGATCCAGTTCGGATGAGAAAACCTGACTGAAGTAACGAACCATTAAACACGTCCGGCCAGGCGGGCACTGTGGAGACCTTCTTCTGTTTGGACATGAACCTGACTGGAGAGGACGAGGTCCTCCTGGTCTCCCCTAGTCCACCTACATAGCCATTCTTGTTCATTGAAGACCTCACCAGAACTCCAGATCCCTGTTCTCGCCCCACTTCCCCTCCAGAGCTCCCAGAACCGGCCGACCCGCTTGTAGAACCAAATCGAGTTCCTAAGCCTGACGCTGAACCGCTCGCAGACACTGACCTCCCTCCAGAACCTTGTGTCATGAGGTAGGTGCCGCCGGTACCATTACCGACTCCAGAACCTTGTGTAATGAAGTTAGAGCCGCCGGTACCATTACCGACTCCAGAACCTTGTGTCATGAAGTTAGTGCCGCCGGTACCATTACCGACTCCAGAACCTTGTGTCATGAAATTGACATTACCATTACCGTTACTATTACCGACTCCAGAACCACTGAAGCTGCTTGAGTAAGAACTGCTAGAGGATATCTGAACAGAACCACCTCTGCTGGAGAACCCGCCATCCGTCCCCAGAGACAGTCCGCCGACACCTGCAGGACAAGATCCATCTTCAGTTCCTGTCAACATCTTACTCCGTCAGCCCACACCCATCCCGACTAGAACCAAAAGTCCGGAATTCAGCTACAAGACCAGGCTGGTACTGGTCGTATTCACACGTTAATGAGACATTTTTGTCTGGACCTGCCCGGAACTGAGACCTGTCACTCACCTAGTCTCCATCACGATCTCTCAGATTCTGATTTGGTCTTAAAGTTAATGGCAGAACAAAAACAGAAAACGATGTATTTCTTAACAAAATTCTCATTTCTGACGTTTTACTTGACTCTTCGTACAATTACGATCTTTGACTCAGAGATCCGAGAAAGATTCATGGAGGTCTTCGAGTCGAAGAAATGAATAAATGAGTGAAAGTTAAGTAAAACGTTTGAGTCAGAGGATGAGATGGTTTGACATCTCATCGTGCACCTCAAGCTCGCTCAGCCTCAGAATGTTGCCTCAGAATCTGTTGCCTCAGGGTCTCACCTCGGCTGTCGCCTGCTCCGGAGCTTGTCGTGGTTTTGATGATTCTAGTTTCCATCGACTCTGCAACAGACACAAACAGGTGCAGGTCAATTTATTCTGTAGTTTTTTCTTCTAACAACAGAATGATTAGACATGAGAGCAGCTGGACGTTCAAGTCCTCGATCAACCGAGCTGAAAATCAAGCCAATTGTTGTTGTGTCTGAAAGCTGAAGAACCTGTGAGGAACCTGTTGGATTCACCAAAGTCACCAAGAGTCCCCGATGGTTTGTTTGAAGTCATGACCTGCTCGTCTCATAGTGTTTGTCGAAAAATGTTGTGTTCTTACCGTTAGATCATCTCAGCAGGATCTTCTGTGTCCAGGTGCTGCGGATTAATGAATACGCTCAGAGCTGAAGCTCTTCTATTCACAACTCCTCTGACAAGTCCTGACGAGTCGAGTGCAGCAGGATGATGCTGTTTCCAGTGAGAGTGTAGGACGCGCTAATGGTTTCTGCGTCAGTTGTTGTTGAACGATGTTGGCGAAAGCGACTCTTTGATCTGTACGTCTGACGCCGCTTCAACTCGGGAGTCCACAATCCCAGTTACTCAGGGTAGGAGGCTGAGGACTCCATGGACATGTCTATAGTACTATTAGAAGAAAAACAAACTTTGTGTGTGTGTGTGTGTGTGTGTGTGTGTGTGTGTGTGCGAGCGTGTGTGTGTGTGTGTGTGTGTGTGTGCGCGTGTGTGCGTGTGTGTGTGTGTTTGTGCGTGTGTTTGTGTGGGGGTGTGTTTGTGCGTGTGTTTGTGTGTGTCCATGTGTGTGTGTGTGCGTGCGTGCGTGTGGATGCGTGTGTTTGTGTGTGTGTGTGTGTGGGGGGGGTGTGTGCGTGTGTGTGTGTGTGTGTGTGCGTGTGTGCGTGTGTGCGTGTGTGTGTGTGTGTGTGTGTGTGTGTGTGTGTGTGTGTGTGTGTGTGCGTGGGTGGGTGTGTGTGCGTGCGTGTGTCTGTGCGTGTGTACACCCTCATGTGAACTGATGTTTTCATTCGAAACCACTAGAGAGTCGGGTTCTGGTCTGTTCTGGTCTTGTGTTTTGCCGCCTGCGGGGTCGAACCTTGTTCAGCCAAGGGTTCAGGAGTGAATCAGCGCCCGGCGGCCAAACTTAATTATCCAGGAATGTAATAGTGAGACCAGAACCTGAGCCTTCAGGTGTGAAAAAAAAACGAACGAGTTCTGGAAAGTTACCGCTATTACCAAAACAACTAACACCCTGGTGATAGTCTGGCAGGAGATCGCGTCTCTGAGCCCACAGGGTCCAACACCAGGACTCAGATCCAGGATGAGTCAGAGGGATCGCCAGTTTGATTGACAGGCAGGACTCGCTTTGATAAAGTTTTTTTATTGACTCATACCTGTTTTCACTTCTGCTGGCCTCTACATGAAGTGTGACTCACTGTGACCGCTGACCCTGCTCACCTGACCACACAAGTCTACAGCAAGCAACACAAAAGTTGTTTAATTGGGTCTTAAATCTGTATTGGGTGCGACATGATTGACATGTCACACCCAATACTGTTCATAAGACTCATCAGAGGGTCTCTGTTAGAACACGACTTGATGTTTTCACGTACATTTTCTCTTCAGACTCTAAGACAGTTTCAAGTCACACATCACGTCACACAGGTGCTTGTTCATCCACCAGAGACTTAGAGCGGAGCCGTTGAGACGACAACAAAGCGGAGACACTGGGACTAAAATCCTGCTCATGTGTCTTTTGCACACTCTTTACAATGAGATGGTAGAAACTGCTAGATCTGATTACATCAGAAAACTGGTAACAGCAAATAAGAAAAAACCCAAAGTTTAGTTTGACACGATTAATTCTCTCGTGTCTCCTGCTCCTCAAATCACGCCTGTCTTCTGTGAAGCTGACAGCAATGCATTGTTGAGATTTTTCATTGACAAAATTAAATTGATCAAAGAGAAAATCTCTCCCCCTTTGCTTGGAACCCCTACTGTCTCTGAGCCCCCCTCCTCCTCTTGGTCCTCCTTCACTGCTGTATATTTGGGTGATATTTCAGCACTAGTGAACAAGATGAAACCCTCCTCTTGCTCAGATGACGTCCTTCCTTGTAGGCTTTTTATCAAAGTATTTGATGTAATTGGCCCCTGGGTTACCAATATGGTGAACCTTTCCCTTTCCACAGGGGTTTTTCCCAGTGCATTTTAACATGCTATTGTGGAGCCTCTGCTCAAAAAACCAGGCTTAGACCGAACTGACCTCAGTAATTTCAGGCCTATTTCAAAGCTCCCTTTCTTGTCCAAGATCTTGGAGAAGGTGGTGTCTGAGCAGCTGTCTTTGTTCCTGGATCAGAGCGACATCCATGAGAAGTTTCAGTCTGGCTTCCGTAAACATCTCTCTACGGAGACAGCTTTATTGAAAGTGTCCAGTGACATCACGATGTCGGCTGACTCGGGTAAATTCACTGTTCTGGTTCTTTTGGATCTGTCCTTGGCCTTTGACACAATTGATCACCAGATCCTGCTTAGAAGACTGAGCGATGAAGTGGGACTGTATGGGTCTGTGTAACAGTGGTTCTCATCTTACCTTTACCGGCGCAGTTTTAGTGTATCTGCCAATCAAATGAGGTCTGAATCGGCAGATCTGTTGTGTGGAGTCCCTCAAGGTTCTGTCCTGGGTCCTTTATTGTTTTTGCTGTACTTGATTCCCCTCGGTAAAATCATTCAGAGATTTCCTGATGTTTCTTATCACGTTTTTACTGATGACATCCAGCTCTACTGCTATTTTGATCCAAATGAGCCCCAGAGGCTGAACAGCTTAGTCAATTGTTTGCTAGAAATCAAACAATGGCTGAGTTAAAACACTCTACAGCTAAATGTGGACAAAACTGAAACTCTGGTTATTGCTCATGATGATAAGGTTCCAGGGTTGAGTCAGTACTTGGGTGACTTAGGTCAGTCTGTCAAACTGAGCCTGAGAAACCTGGGTGTTGTATTTGATAAAGACATGTCTCTAGTTCAACACTGCAGAAAACTGACCAGAAACTGTTTCCTTCAACTGAGAAAAATCTCTAAACTTAGGAAAATGTTGTCGGAACATGATCTGGAGTTTGTAATCCATGCGTTTGTTTCTTCTCGTCTGGACTATTGTAACAGTTTGTTTTCATGTCTTAACAAGAAGGATCTGTCTCGTCTGCAGTTGATTCAGAACTCTGCAGTGAGAATTCTAACCCGCTCAAGTAGAAGAACTCACATTTCTCCGATCCTTAAAACTCTTCACTGGCTTCCAGTTTCTTTCAGGATCAACTTTAAAATTCTGGTTCTTACTTTCAGAGCTATTGATGGTCAGGCTCCTCCTTACATCACTGATCTGATCCAGCCTTACACCCCAGCTCGGGCTCTGAGGTCTGTGGATCAGAATCTACTTATGGTTCCTCGCACACGGTTCAGGACCAGAGGAGAGAAATCAGGCTGTTGCTCCTAAGCTTTGGAACAATCTTCCTCTCTCTTTGCGCTTAATGGATCTACTGACTCCTTTAAGAAACATCTTAAGACGTTTCTATTTGTTCAGGCTTTTCCTTGATTTTCTGGAACTCCTGTTGTGTTATCAGTTTTATCTTGATCTTTAAAATATATACTTTATTGAATATTGTTTTGATTGTTTAAGCGCTTTGTGACCCTGGTCTGGAAGAGCGCTATACAAATAAAAATTACTTACCTACTTACTTACTTTTATACAACTATACTAACATGAATAATAACAAAAAACAACTTTATTAAGTTACTTAAATAAGAAAATATGTTTTCATAAAAGAAAAAGTTGCTTTAATAAAAAATAATTTTGATTGAAAAAAAAGAAAAATTCAATCAAGATTTTTGAAATGTTTTCTTATTCAATCAAAAACAAAGTTGCTTCGATCAGAAATGGGGGGGGGGGGTCAATAAAAAATGTAATCAAAAGAAAAATGTAATTTAGAAAAAAAAAAAATTATATTTAAAAAATGTTATTACATACTTTAATGAAAAAAAAACTGTTTTCTTTCTTAATGTCTTAATTGTCCAATCACAACATGAGTTGCTTATATCAAGTATTTTTTTTATCAAAGTGATGTTTTTTTATTGACGCAACTTTTTTTTATTAAAAACATATTTTTTATTTCAGTTTTCTTATTTTTTGAATAATAATAAATACATAATTAAAATCAACCTCCATAATTATCCAGCGTTTTCATGCAAACGTTACCGCTTTGCCATGCTTTATTAAAAAAAAAAGATTGACGAGTTTTATGATCGAGACAATTGGTTTGACCAAATGCACTTTTCGATCAGGTCCACTAGATGGAGCCACCGAAAGCACTCATTGTTGACTTCCGGGTCAAGTTCTCGTGTAGGTCACACCAAACATCCGTCCTTCACTCTTGGAGACACTGAAACTTCGAAAGGAACATGAAAATCGCTGATCCATTGATGTGGAAGCGTCGAGCGTCGATACTGTACGCGGTCGGGACTTGGACTATGCTCGGCGGGGTCGCGTATTACCAGTTCTACAGACGCGGTGAGCAGCTCGAGTGTTGTTGTCACTGACTCGTGTCTGTTTAGCTTCTCGTTTAAACGGCGAAAATGAAAAATGAAATGTTAAAATTCATTATCATTTAAAGAACAAATTCGGAAAAAATGCTCAACGAAAGTCTCACATATGATGATCGACAAAATCAAAAACATGGTATTTTTTTCTGTGTTGTGTCAGTACAGAATAAAAGAATGAAATAAGATTACACACAAAATAAGCAATAGAAAAATAGGCCACATGCATATTCTTTCAAATGCATGCTAATGGAAATTCTGTAAATATATATCCATTTGTGTCTCTGCAGGTGAAGCAGTACAAGCCCCGCTGGAGGAAGTGAACCCGAACCCAAATCAACGGAGGGTCGTCTATACGACTGAAAACGCCAGGACTGTCCTCACCTACAGAGAAGAAAACTACATAGTAATAACGTGGCTCAACGGTCTCTACAAGTACTTCTTTGGCGGAAGTCAAGACAAATAGTTGATGATGATGATGATGATGAGAGTCACCAGGACAGTGGGGTGGTTTTGAACGGGTGACTTTTTTGACACTGCTGACGGCTGTCTAACGGACTGGGATGAAACAAAACACGCCAACGTTCACTGATCTTACCCAACTGTCTGTTCAATAAACGTCTGAGGAGAAACTGACTGATCGTCTTGGTGTTCGACCAACGAAGTCTAGTGTCACCGACTTTGATTCTGCATACAAGGGGTTCCAATGTGTGACATGTCTCATGCACTGACATGTGGTGCAGGAAGGAGGGATTATTATTGTGTTTTTATAATTTTATAAATCTTACTTGTTATTAAATATTTGTCTATTTATGTTAATTGGCTGGGAACTGCTGAGACAAATCCAATTTCCACAATGTGGGAAAGTAAAGGTAAATTATTTAATTCATATTATTTAATTGTATACTCTGTAGAGCCTTTACAACTAATTCATGCGTTTTGTTTACAAATTGCTCAAGTAGAAGAACTCACATTTCTCCGATCCTTAAAACTCTTCACTGGCTTCCAGTTTCTTTCAGGATCAACTTTAAAATTCTGGTTCTTACTTTCAGATCTATTCATGGTCAGACCTTACATCACTGATCTGATCCAGCCTTACACCCCAGCTCGGGCTCTGAGGTCTGTGGATCAGAATCTACTGATGGTTCCTGAACACGGTTAAGGACCAGAGGAGAGAAATCCTTCCAGGCTGTTGCTCCTAAGCTTTGGAATGATTTCTATCCCTCTGTGTTTGATGATCTACTGACTCCTTCAAGAAACATCTTAAGACGTTTCTATTTGTTCAGGCTTTTCCTTGATTTTCTGGAACTCCTGTGTTGTTCTCAGTATTATCTTGATCTTTAAAGTATATACTTTTTTGAGTATTGTTTTGATTGTTAAAGCGCTTTGTGACCCTGGTCTGGAAAAGCGCTATATAAATAAATATTACTTACTTACTTACTAAAAGGATTCTGACATCTCCTGTAGTAGTCTCTCCGCCCCGCCAGGGGGCGACAAAGCACCGTGCGCGGGTGGTGACGTCATGAAACGTGTGGTCATTGGACTGAGAAGATGCGAGCTGTGGTCCAGAGGGTCAGCAGAGCTAGCGTGACGGGTGAGATGGTTTTGATATCACTCACTCACTCTTGCTTGTTGGTAGTGAACAGGACACACACCGACGACTCACTTAGAGACGCGTCGCATTCAGCTAGCTTGTTAGCATTAGCATTAGCAATGCTATATCGCTTGGACTATTTTTATCCGGACACATGTCTGAGAGGACACCCGGAAGTTCAACTACGGCTCCTCTGTGTACACTGGTGGTGGTTTGTATTGACGTGTGTGTGTGTGTGTGTGTGCTGCAGTGGGAGACGAGCAGGTGGGCTCCATAGGACGAGGACTTTGCGTTCTGCTGGGGATCTCCACGGAGGACACTCAGAAAGATGCGGATTACATGTGAGTTTCCGGAAACAAACGACCCGAGTCACGTGACCACTGTTGTGGCAGAAGTGTAACGTGCATTCATCCTTAAACATAAGAAGGGTCGGTGTCACATCATGTTGTGTGTTGAAGAGAAACAACACAAAAACCATAGCAGT
Organism: Callionymus lyra; assembly: GCF_982586985.1. NCBI lineage: Eukaryota > Metazoa > Chordata > Actinopteri > Syngnathiformes > Callionymidae > Callionymus > Callionymus lyra. Next base: position 31,146,809 of record NC_141818.1, read on the forward strand.
CACAAAGCAACACCCACTCAGTGAAAATGTATCCGCTATAAGTAACACAATCTTTAACATGTTTAAAATAGTAAGGCTTTCTACAGGCTAATTTATTTAAATCACAGCATAAGTTATAATAAATACAGTCGAAGTGAAATGCAGGTTTCGTTCAAGATTCTAAATCAAAACTATGTACGGCCAAGTGTTTATCTTTCTATAATCTTTTTTTTTTTTAAAGGACAATATCATGGTTCTGTTGCATTGTATGTAAACAAAAAACATGTTTTAAAAATATCAATATGTTCTTGAAACATGTCTGCTTTTTCAGTCATCTTTGTATTACTGTGTTCGTCCGCAACTAGCTCTAAGTAGAGCGAGCAGTCCGCGGAACCCTGTGTCTTAAATTGAGGAGATGATAATTTGATGAATTCAATTATTTTTCGGTTTATTCGCCCCAACTTCTGACTGTTCGCTGGCGTGAGCCTCGAAAACCTATGATATTCATAATTATTCTCATGTTTGTTCTTTAAATTTCAAATTAAATTAGTTGTAAATGCCTTTCTTCAGACATTTTCCCGATGTTCAAAGTATCTCGTATGTTTAAAGGAGCAACACTAGCTCGTGACCTCGCCGGTGATCAGGTTGAGTGCCCGGCTCTTCTTCACAGCTCTTCTGTTCTTTCAGAGTCCGAAAGCTCCTCAACCTGCGGCTGTTTGAAGATGAAAGCGGTCGAGCTTGGACCAAGAGCGTCATGGACTTGGACTATGAGGTTCTGTGTGTGAGCCAGTTCACCCTGCAGTGCATCCTGAAGGGCAACAAACCCGACTTCCACCAGGCTATGCCGGCCGAGCTGGCTCAGCCGTTCTACGAGAGCATCCTGGAGAACCTGAGGAGCAGCTACAAGCCCGAGAAAATAAGAGGTGACCATGTTGTCACCGCAGCTATGAGGGGATGAAATCACTTTGCATCTCTATAGCGCTACCTAGTAGGCAAATATTTATTTGAAATAAACAATGACATCTTCCACAAGCACACATACTTCCAATTAGTGAGTGCTGGAGAATGTGCAGTCGAGTTTGGTTAGTCCTGAACTATCTAGAGGGCTCCTCTCACAGAGGAGGTGCACCATCAACTGAAGCAAGGCAGCGGTGTGGAGGAGTGTTTGATCCAGAGCTCATTAGAAGTATGGGGGGGGGTCACTCCTCTTAGCACCTCTGCCAGCTCCGAGTCCTCCCCGGGTGTTAGGATGGCCTCCATGGTCACCTCTGGTTCATCAGCTCCATCACAGCACCGCAGCAGTGAAGTGGGTCGACCCACCAGGGAGCGACGCTGAGAACACCTCGTCCCAGTAAAAGACACTAATGAGTCCTCTCCCTCAGAATGTGCTTGTGCTGCACTTTGCTGCAGTGGCTGGATCGGTGTCATTAATCTCTCAGACCCAGAAGAGGACTCGGAACCAGTTCCTGCTGCTTTCTTCTCACGTCTGATACACCCGTGTCATGTGCTCATCTGTTCTCTTTCTGCAGACGGGAAGTTCGGGGCGTCCATGCAAGTCCACATCCAGAACGATGGCCCAGTAACGATCGAGCTCACGTCGCCGAGAGGCCCCACAGATCCCAAGCAGGTAAGAAAATCCCCAGCTGACATCTTTTTTTTAAAGATAATCTGATTAGATTGGATACAATCTTGGAAATGTGTTGTTCAGGGAGGATTCTTAAATCTTATTGAATCGTTTAATCCAATCCTAGTAATTCATATCCTACCACAAACGCTTTGAATAACCAACCTTTATCCAGATAAATGGGTATCAGTGGCAATACTGATATTGATCATCCATTTGTAGAAAAGTTTTATCTACACTTTGTACATGTGTTCAACTGTCACAGTAATGAAGTAGATCTATGCTACCATAAACACCTTTAAGTAATTCAAAATAAAAATCACATTGTCTTCATGAACGTATGCAGTCGGTCACGCTTTCTCTTCGTCAGCTGAGCAAACAGGAGAAGCAGCAGCAGAGGAAGGAGAAGACTCGGTCCAAAGGGCCTTCTGAGTCGGGCCGGGACAGACCTCCACTACGGTCCCGACACGACGCCAACGCCAGCAGTGGAGCAGATGGAGACGTGTCCTCGGAGAGGGAGCCCTGAACCTGAGCAGGTGAGGAGTCTTCGTCTGTCATTCATCTGCACTCTTTCGCGATTGTCAGTCAATGTTCTGTGTCCACCTGTCTTCATGGGCGACCACAGGCGGCGCTAGAGAGCCACTCATCACCCTGATTTCTTCATATTGTTGTGTAGCAGTTTCATTCGTATTCCAGTCCGCTGCTCAGCTTCCTCCCTCCTCTCCTCACTCGCTCCCTGTTGTTGTTGTTTTGTTGTCACTTGGCAACATGTTCAGGTCCACTTCTGTCCCAGTTCTCAGACTTGGTTCTTGGATGGAAACACACTCTGACCGAGTCAACACACAAACGCACACACAGTTGTTGACGTTTCTTTATTAGTCACACTAGCTTCTTCTCTGCAGTGTGGCTGATGTCCGGAGATGACTCTGTGTCCGGGGACCTAACTCTGCTCCCGGTGCAGAACCAGGTGGAGGGCTTACTCGGGCACTGCTGAAGACTGGAAATAAGGTGGTTCTGATCGGACCAGGCTAAAGTGGGTCGCACCCCTGAGGAAATGTATCTGTGGTTCTGATCAAGACTTGGACCCAGAGCTCCTTCTTTTGTATGATTGCAATTATTGCTGCTGAAATAAATGTTGTTTCCACAAAAACTTCTTTTTTTTTAATTGAAATCGGCTCAAATGCTCTTTGACCTCTTAACATTATGACCACTGTGAAGTCCTTCATCACTTCATCTGCACAGGGTTTTATCCCAGCAGTTCACAGTTATTTTTGGAGCAGACCCCAAGAGGTTCAGCAGGGTCGCAGGTTGAGGAGTCTGGCCTGAATCTGTTTAGATCCTGCAGTAATTCTGGTCCAAAATAGATGAACAATGAGCAGAAACCCACACCGACTCGAACATGACAAGTGTGTGTGTGTGTGAGAATTATAATTGATGCACCTCCTGTATCTGGTGTGTGTTGAACTTCTATGAATCTGTGGATCAACTCAGAAGTTAAAGCCAATAGAAGGCGCTGCAGACTTTCCTGGTGCTTGGTTCTGATGTTTTTTTCCTTATTTATTTTATTCTGTACTAACACCACGAAAAAAACATCTTGTGTTGTGTTTACAACACTGGCAATACAAGCTTCTGATTCTGAACAGCGCCCTCTAGTGGTGACGCAACAATTGTTTTTTTATCTTCGCATCACTTTGGTAACACCGGAAGCGCGTGCGTGACTCCTGGCGCGCTCCCGGACCCACCTCTCTTGTCACATGAGAACCCAGCAGCACTTTTCTGCCCGGTTCCTGCAGGACTGCTCACCAAAACTTGTGCTGCCGTGGACGGAACCGAGCCCGGAAAGTCTCGAACCTCAAACCCGATCCGCGCATGGATGAGGCGGCGGAGACGCTCAGAGTTCGAACCCGGACATTCCAAGTGATGCCGACCCACGAGAAGGTGAAGGCGAGGCGAAGAAGACGGAAACAGCTGGTTCTGGTCCAGATTTGTGTGTTCGGTGGTCTGCTGCTGCTCGTGAAGGGGGTTTCCCAGCTCTCTGAATATCCAGGTGAGAGTTCGTACCTGACACACGGCGCGTTCATGTGGGTCCATCGGTACTTCTGCGACGCTACGACCCATTAGAACCACGGAGCATGAAAGTCCAAACGAACTGTGACTCTGTGTACCGACCGGTCTGAGACCAAACAAATGAAAACTAGAATGACAACAATCACTGTTTATTTTTATTTTTATTTACCATCGTTTTATTCGTGTAATGACACAGGTGATGGCGCTAACATAGCTCAAGTGCAGGGGAGCTACGCCCCCCCCTTTAATGGACTTATTTTGTTTTTGTTTCATCTCTGTAACAACCTGCTCCCTACACTCTTCCTCCTCTTCTTCCTCCTTTTCTCCTTCTGTTTCCCTTCTAATCTTTTCCCTCCCATGTCTCCTCCATCCGTCAGACAAATACAAAACAAACAAATAATGGAATGAAAGAGGAAAAAAAAGAAAGAGAAAGAAGTTAAAGCTTCAGTTTGGTTCAGAGTCTGGAGTCTCAGCTGGACCAGGAACTTCAGATCTGCTCAAAACTCTGGTGGAAGAATGTGCAGATGTAGACGCAGCAGGAGAACACACACACACACACACACACACACACACACACACACACACACACTCACATGGGTGTTTTGTTTTGGAAAGTACTGGGTGAGGACGTAGAGCTTCAGGACCTGAATGTGGGTCAACAGGACTTCTTTCACTGCAGACTTTGACCTTGGGGTCAGAGAGGACGAGAGCTTCTGGAGTGAGGGGAGGGCCCCCCCCGGACAAGGAGAAGCTCAAGTTTGAATTCCAGATCCTGGTGGGTTTTTTTTTTTGTGGCAGGTGTGTCCGCCAGCAGCGAGCATGATGGGAGGTGGTCACAGAGACGACTGCTGCTGGACAACGAGACGCAGAAGACCTGCACCGAACCAGGTGAGAAGACATCCGTCCCTCTTCCTGTGCGTAGGTCCGTCTCTCCCGTTGTGTTCTGGAGATAACTGGGTCGAGATGGCGGAACGAGGCTGCTGAGGTTCTCTGGAGCAGCTCGTCATCCATCTTCACAAAATGGTGCTCCGTGTAATGAGAACAGAGGTCACAGGTCAACCGGTTCCCATCGTCATGATGCAGCTTGTCCAGCCTCAAACCGACTTCCATGAGCGGTCAAATGGGTTGAAATCAGTGCATGCTGGAATCAATGCAGGAAGATGGAGATCCAAGAATGTTGTTGTGGGTCGTCACGGCGACGAGTTGACACATTAGCGTGTAGCCTGAAGTTAGCATATTGTGAGCGACTACTTAAACGGATGAACGAGTGAATGAACGAACTCGTCAGGGTCGCCGTGTGTGTTGATGTGCAAGTCATCGGACGTCACATGACTCAGCCCGACATGCGATGTGTCAGGCCGCATCATCGTCCCGCACTGAGCATGTGCGGCGACGAGTCGAAGCTCTGCACGTGCGGCAGCTTCTGCACGAGAGGAGCAGCTCATCCGGACCCTCGAGGCCAGAGATGCAACATTTATACCTTTTGTTTGCTGCGCTCTTGTTCTCGGCTGCACTGGTGCGACGAGGGAACGGAAGTGTTGACTGACTTTAGAGCTGTCGTCCAATCCAGACTCAGTGTAGATCTCCATGCAACAGCTCACTGAGTCTGTCGCTCATATGGTTGCCATGACGAGCTAGAAATGTGCCTCCATCGACACACACTGGAGATTAGATGGCGTGCTGACTTAGCAGATTTTCCAACTTTCCAACCCCGTCCCTCCGATTATGCAACTCCCTGATGTCACTTCCTCTCATTTCTTATTCACGACACCATCATTACATTTATGAACACGAGTTCTAGCTTTGATACAAACTCACATGCACACGCACACGTTAACACACACGGACACACACGTTAACACGCACTCACATGGACACAAACTTTAACACAAATTCACATGGACACACACGTGAGCACAAACTCACATGGACACAAACATTAACACACACTCACCTGGACACACTCGTTAACACAAACTCACATGCATACATGTTAACACACACTCGCATAGACACAAACATTAACACAAACTCACATGGACACAAACGTTAACACAAACTCACATGGACACACACATTAACACACTCACATTGGCCCAAACATTAACACACACTCACATGGACACAAATATTAACACACACTCACATGGACACACACATTAACACACACTCACATTGGCCCAAACATTAACACACACTCACATGGACACACAAGTTAACACACACTCACAAGGACCCAAATATTAACACACACTCACATGGACACACACATTAACACACACTCACATTGGCCCAAACATTAACACACACTCGCATGGACACACAAGTTAACGCACACCTAGACACAGACTTACATGGGCACAAACATTGACACACACTCACATGGACACACACGTTAACACACACCTAGACAAAGACTTACATGGACACAAACATTGTCACACACTCAAATTGACACACACGTTAACACATACTCACATGGACACACAAGTTAACACACACTCACATGGGCACAAACATGAACAAACACTCACATGGAAACAAACATTAACACACACTCACATGGACACACACGTTAACACACACTCACATGGACACAAACATTAACACACACTCACATGGAAACAAACATTAACACATACTCCCATGGACACTTATGTTAACAAACATTAACACACACTCACATGGACACAAACATTGACACACACTCACATGAACACACACTCACATTGACACAAACATTGACACACACTCACATGGACACAAACATTAACACACATGTTTACATGTTCCAGCGCTGCAAGAGTTTCCTGACGACCTCTTCAGTAACAACGAGCGAACCGAAGGAGCCGTGATGCTGCACGTCCTCTGCGTAAGTCTAGTCAAGTCACATGATCTCTACTAGTCACAGAGTCAAAACGAGTCACATGATCTCTACTAGTCACAGAGTCAAAACGAGTCACATGATCTCTACTAGTCACAGAGTCAAAACGAGTCACATGATCTCTACTAGTCACAGAGTCAAAACGAGTCACATGATCTCTACTAGTCACAGAGTCAAAACGAGTCACATGATCTCTACTAATCACAGAGTTAAAACGAGTCACATGATCTCTACTAGTCACAGAGTCAAAACGAGTCACATGATCTCTACTAGTCACAGAGTTAAAACGTGTCAGATGAACTCTACTAGTCACAGAGTCAAAACGAGTCACATGATCTCTACTAATCACAGAGTTAAAACGAGTCACATGATCTCTACTAGTCACAGAGTCAAAACGAGTCACATGATCTCTACTAGTCACAGAGTCAAAACGAGTCACATGATCTCTACTAGTCACAGAGTCAAAACGAGTCACATGATCTCTACTAGTCACAGAGTCAAAACGAGTCACATGATCTCTACTAATCACAGAGTTAAAACGAGTCACATGATCTCTACTAGTCACAGAGTCAAAACGAGTCACATGATCTCTACTAGTCACAGAGTTAAAACGTGTCAGATGAACTCTACTAGTCACAGAGTCAAAACGAGTCACATGATCTCTACTAATCACAGAGTTAAAACGAGTCACATGATCTCTACTAGTCACAGAGTCAAAACGAGTCACATGATCTCTACTTATCACAGAGTCAAAACGAGTCACATGATCTCTACTGGTCACAGAGTCAAAACGAGTCACATGATCTCTACTAGTCACAGAGTTAAAACGTGTCAGATGATCTCTACTAGTCACAGAGTCAAAACGAGTGACATGATCTCTACTAGTCACAGAGTCAAAACGAGTCACATGATCTCTACTAGTCACAGAGTCAAAACGAGTCACATGATCTCACGATCTCTACTAGTCACAGAGTCAAAACGAGTCACATGATCTCAGTCACAGAGTCAAAACGAGTCACATGATCTCTACTAGTCACAGAGTCAAAACGACTCACATGATCTCAACTAGTCACAGAGTCAAAACGAGTCACATAATCTCTACTAGTCACAGAGTCAAAACGTGTCACATGATCTCTACTAGTCACAGAGTCAATACGTGTCACATGATCTCTACTAGTCACAGAGTCAAAACGAGTCACATGATCTCTACTAGTCACAGAGTTAAAACGTGTCAGATGATCTCTACTAGTCACAGAGTCAAAACGTGTCACATGATCTCTACTAGTCACAGAGTCAAAACGAGTCACATGATCTCTACTAATCACAGAGTTAAAACGAGTCACATGATCTCTACTAGTCACAGAGTCAAAACGAGTCGCATGATCTCTACTAGTCACAGAGTCAAAACAAGTCACATGATCTCTACTAGTCACAGAGTCAAAACGAGTCACATGATCTCTACTAGTCACAGAGTTAAAACGTGTCACATGATCTCTACTAGTCACAGAGTCAAAACGAGTCACATGATCTCTACTAGTCACCGAGTCAAAACGAGTCACATGATCTCTACTAGTCACAGAGTCAAAACGAGTCACATGATCTCTACTAGTCACAGAGTCAAAACGAGTCACATGATCTCTACTAGTCACAGAGTCAAAACGAGTCACATGATCTCTACTAGTCACAGAGTCAAAACGAGTCACATGATCTCTACTAGTCACAGAGTCAAAACGAGTCACATGATCTCTACTAATCACAGAGTTAAAACGAGTCACATGATCTCTACTAGTCACAGAGTCAAAACGAGTCACATGATCTCTACTTATCACAGAGTCAAAACGAGTCACATGATCTCTACTAGTCACAGAGTCAAAACGAGTCACATGATCTCTACTAGTCACAGAGTCAAAACGAGTCACATGATCTCTACTAGTCACAGAGTCAAAACGAGTGACATGATCTCTACTAATCACAGAGTTAAAACGAGTCACATGATCTCTACTAGTCACAGAGTCAAAACGAGTCACATGATCTCTACTTATCACAGAGTCAAAACGAGTCACATGATCTCTACTAGTCACAGAGTCAAAACGAGTCACATGATCTCTACTAGTCACAGAGTTAAAACGTGTCAGATGATCTCTACTAGTCACAGAGTCAAAACGAGTCACATGATCTCTACTAGTCACAGAGTCAAAACGAGTCACATGATCTCACGATCTCTACTAGTCACAGAGTCAAAACGAGTCACATGATCTCAGTCACAGAGTCAAAACTAGTCACATGATCTCTACTAGTCACAGAGTCAAAACGAGTCACATAATCTCTACTAGTCACAGGGTCAAAACGAGTCACATGATCTCTACTAGTCACAGAGTCAAAACGTGTCACATGATCTCTACTAGTCACAGAGTCAAAACGAGTCACATAATCTCTACTAGTCACAGAGTCAAAACGTGTAACATGATCTCTACTAGTCACAGAGTCAATACGTGTCACATGATCTCTACTAGTCACAGAGTCAAAACGAGTCACATGATCTCAGTCACAGAGTCAAAACGAGTCACATGATCTCTACTAGTCACAGAGTCAAAACGAGTCACATGATCTCTACTACTCACAGAGTCAAAACGAGTCACATGATCTCTACTAGTCACCGAGTCAAAACGAGTCACATGATCTCTACTAGTCACAGAGTCAAAACGAGTCACATGATCTCTACTAGTCACAGAGTCAAAACGAGTCACATGATCTCTACTAGTCACAGAGTCAAAACGAGTCACATGATCTCTACTAGTCACAGAGTCAAAACGAGTCACATGATCTCTACTAATCACAGAGTTAAAACGAGTCACATGATCTCTACTACTCACAGAGTCAAAACGAGTCACATGATCTCTACTAGTCACCGAGTCAAAACGAGTCACATGATCTCTACTAGTCACAGAGTCAAAACGAGTCACATGATCTCTACTAGTCACAGAGTCAAAACGAGTCACATGATCTCTACTAGTCACAGAGTCAAAACGAGTCACATGATCTCTACTAGTCACAGAGTCAAAACGAGTCACATGATCTCTACTAATCACAGAGTTAAAACGAGTCACATGATCTCTACTAGTCACAGAGTCAAAATGAGTCACATGATCTCTACTTATCACAGAGTCAAAACGAGTCACATGATCTCTACTAGTCACAGAGTCAAAACGAGTCACATGATCTCTACTAGTCACAGAGTCAAAACGAGTCACATGATCTCTACTAGTCACAGAGTCAAAACGAGTGACATGATCTCTACTAATCACAGAGTTAAAACGAGTCACATGATCTCTACTAGTCACAGAGTCAAAACGAGTCACATGATCTCTACTTATCACAGAGTCGAAACGAGTCACATGATCTCTACTAGTCACAGAGTCAAAACGAGTCACATGATCTCTACTAGTCACAGAGTTAAAACGTGTCAGAGGATCTCTACTAGTCACAGAGTCAAAACGAGTCACATGATCTCTACTAGTCACAGAGTCAAAACGAGTCACATGATCTCTACTAGTCACAGAGTCAAAACGAGTCACATGATCTCTACTAATCACAGAGTCAAAACGAGTCACATGATCTCTACTAGTCACCGAGTCAAAACGAGTCACATGATCTCTACTAGTCACAGAGTCAAAACGAGTCACATGATCTCTACTAGTCACAGAGTCAAAACGAGTCACATGATCTCTACTAGTCACAGAGTCAAAACGAGTCACATGATCTCTACTAGTCACAGAGTCAAAACGAGTCACATGATCTCTACTAATCACAGAGTTAAAACGAGTCACATGATCTCTACTACTCACAGAGTCAAAACGAGTCACATGATCTCTACTAGTCACCGAGTCAAAACGAGTCACATGATCTCTACTAGTCACAGAGTCAAAACGAGTCACATGATCTCTACTAGTCACAGAGTCAAAACGAGTCACATGATCTCTACTAGTCACAGAGTCAAAACGAGTCACATGATCTCTACTAGTCACAGAGTCAAAACGAGTCACATGATCTCTACTAATCACAGAGTTAAAACGAGTCACATGATCTCTACTAGTCACAGAGTCAAAATGAGTCACATGATCTCTACTTATCACAGAGTCAAAACGAGTCACATGATCTCTACTAGTCACAGAGTCAAAACGAGTCACATGATCTCTACTAGTCACAGAGTCAAAACGAGTCACATGATCTCTACTAGTCACAGAGTCAAAACGAGTGACATGATCTCTACTAATCACAGAGTTAAAACGAGTCACATGATCTCTACTAGTCACAGAGTCAAAACGAGTCACATGATCTCTACTTATCACAGAGTCGAAACGAGTCACATGATCTCTACTAGTCACAGAGTCAAAACGAGTCACATGATCTCTACTAGTCACAGAGTTAAAACGTGTCAGAGGATCTCTACTAGTCACAGAGTCAAAACGAGTCACATGATCTCTACTAGTCACAGAGTCAAAACGAGTCACATGATCTCTACTAGTCACAGAGTCAAAACGAGTCACATGATCTCACGATCTCTACTAGTCACAGAGTCAAAACGAGTCACATGATCTCAGTCACAGAGTCAAAACGAGTCACATGATCTCTACTAGTCACAGAGTCAAAACAAGTCACATAATCTCTACTAGTCACAGGGTCAAAAAGAGTCACATGATCTCTACTAGTCACAGAGTCAAAACGTGTCTAATGATCTCTACTAGTCACAGAGTCAAAACGAGTCACATGATCTCTACTAGTCACAGAGTCAAAACGAGTCACATAATCTCTACTAGTCACAGAGTCAAAACGTGTCACATGATCTCTACTAGTCACAGAGTCAATACGTGTCACATGATCTCTACTAGTCACAGAGTCAAAACGAGTCACATGATCTCAGTCACAGAGTCAAAACGAGTCACATGATCTCTACTAGTCACAGAGTCAAAACGAGTCACATGATCTCTACTACTCACAGAGTCAAAACGAGTCACATGATCTCTACTAGTCACAGAGTCAAATGAGTCACATGATCTCTACTAGTCACAGAGTCAAAACGAGTCACATAATCTCTACTAGTCACAGAGTCAAACTGAGTCACATGATCTCTACTAGTCACAGAGTCAAAACGTGTCACATGATCTCTACTAGTCACAGAGTCAAAACGTGTCACATGATCTCTACTAGTCACAGAGTCAAAACGAGTCACATAATCTCTACTAGTCACAGAGTCAAACTGAGTCACATGATCTCTACTAGTCACAGAGTCAAATCGACTCACATGATCTCTACTAGTCACAGAGTCAAAACGAGTCACATAATCTCTACTTGTCACAGAGTCAAAACGTGTCACATGATCTCTACTAGTCACAGAGTCAATACGTGTCACATGATCTCTACTAGTCAAAGAGTCAAAACGAGTCACATGATCTCTACTAGTCACAGAGTCAAAACGACTCACATAATCTCTACTAGTCACAGAGTCAAAACGAGTCACATCATTTCTACTAGTCACAGAGTCAACACGTGTCACATGATCTCTACTAGTCACAGAGTCAATACGTGTCACATGATCTCTACTAGTCAAAGAGTCAAATGAGTCACATGATCTCTACTAGTCACAGAGTCAAAACGACTCACATGATCTCTACTAGTCACAGAGTCAAAACGAGTCACATGATCTCTACTAGTCACAGAGTCAAAAAAGAGTCACATGATCTCTACTAGTCACAGAGTCAAAACGAGTCACATGATCTCTACTAGTCACAGAGTCAAAACGAGTCACATGATCAATATGAGTCTGGTATCTTGGATCTTGAGCTAAACATATCACTTGACCAATGCAAGTCCTATGAGTCACAGCGTCAAAACGTGAGTCTGTGATTCTCTGGTTCAGAACCAGAACCAGGACCAGTCAACTGGCCAGTCTGACTCTGAACTGTCTCTGCCGACAGGTCGTCTACGTGTTCTGTGCGCTCGCCCTCGTCTGTGACGATTACTTTGTGCCCTCACTGGAGAAGATCTGTGAGGTACTTACTCATCTTTCATTCATTCATCCTTCACTTACTCATCCTTCACTCACTCATCCTTCACTTATTCATCCTTCATTCATTCATCCTTCACTCACTCATCCTTCATTCATTCATCCTTCACTCACTCATCCTCCATTCATTCATCCTTCACTTCTCATCCTTCACTTCTCATCCTTCACTCACTCATCCTTCACTTACTCATCCTTCACTCACTCATCCTTCACTTACTCATCCTTCACTCACTCATCCTTCACTTACTCATCCTTCACTCACTCATCCTTCATTCATTCATCCTTCACTTACTCATCCTCCATTCAATCATCCTTCACTCACTCATCCTTCATTCATTCATCTTTCTCTTACTCATCCTTCACTCACTCATCCTTCATTCATTCATCCTTCACTTACTCATCCTCCATTCATTCATCCTTCATTCATTCATCCTTCACTCACTCATCCTTCATTCATTCATCCTTCACTTACTCATCCTTCATTCACTCATCCTTCATTCATTCATCCTTCACTTACTCATCCTTCACTTACTCATCCTTCACTCACTCATCCTTCATTCACTCATCCTTTAATTACTCATCCTTCACTCACTCATCCTTCATTCATTCATCCTTCACTTACTCATCCTTCACTCACTCATCCTTCATTCATTCATCCTTCACTCACGTATCCTTCAGTCACTCATCCTTCACTTACTCATCCTTCACTCACTCATCCTTCACTCATTCATCCTTCACTTACTCATCCTTCACTTGCTCGTCCTTCACTCATTCATCTTTCACTTACTCATCCTTCACTTACTCATCCTTCACTTACTCATCCTTCACTCACTCATCCTTCACTCACTCATCCTTCATTCGCTCATCCTTCACTTGCTCATCCTTCTTTCACTCATCCTTCCCTCACTCATCCTTCACTCACTCATCCTTCACTCACTCATCCTTCCTTCACTCATCCTTCACTCACTTATCCTTTATTCAATCATCCTTCACTCACTCATCCTTCACTCACTCAACCACTCATCAAAGTTCCTTCTCTCTACAGCATCTGAATTTGAGTGAGGATGTCGCCGGAGCAACCTTTATGGCTGCGGGAAGCTCCGCCCCAGAACTCTTCACCTCCGTCATCGGTAACCTCTCACCCTTTTTCATAGGAACCAATCAGAGCTGAGTTGTTGACACTTCCTGGCATCATCCACACAATCACCCCTGACACACACGAGTGTGTAAGTATTTGTTTGTTTCTTCAGGTGTCTTCATCACTAAAGGCGACGTGGGAGTTGGCACCATCGTAGGCTCTGCGGTCTTCAACATCCTGTGTATCATCGGTGTGTGCGGCTTCTTTGCCGGACAGGTATGAGGCTTTCACAGTTTCGGTTCTCGTTCCCTCCAACCTGGAGGTCAGCGGAGTCACTCACAGTCACGAACTTCAAAGGCAACACACATGTCTGAGCAGCATGATCATCTGTGTTCTCTTACATCCCCTGCAGGCGGTAAAGCTCTCTCACTGGCCGGTGCTGCGAGACTCCATCTACTACACCTTCTCCATCATTGCCCTCATTGTGGTAAGACAGAAAGTAGTCATCCTGTCGTTGTGGTTGTGACTCGGTCTGTTATCTGTTCCAGTTCATCTACGACGAGCAGGTTTGCTGGTGAGTTATTTCTTTCTTCCTGTCGCACCTGAAGCAGACTCCTGACAAATCTTATTTCCAGGTGGGAGTCTCTGGTCCTGGTCCTCATGTACCTGGTCTACATCCTTGTCATGAAGTGAGTCGGAGCATCTGTCAAGGTGACGCGGCACTCAAAGATTGATGTCCGCAGGTTTAGTGACCGAGTTCAGAGCTACTTCAGCCGCAGGGCAAAGGTGCGACTGACAAACGGGCTGACGGGAAGTACCGACCTGGAGGACTTGAGCTGTGATGCCACGTCAGTTCTGCTGAAGAAAGGTGAGTCAACATCATTGTCATGTCAGTAGCTCAGCACTGACCCGGTTCATATGGTTCCGCAGCAAACATCCAGTCATCGGTGGTGATGGTGGACGAGCTGCTATCCACATATCCGCACCAGCTGAGCTTCTCTGAGGCCGGCATGAGGCTCATGATCACCAGACACTTCTCGCCCAGAACCAGACTTGTCATGGCCTCACGCATGCTCATCACCGAGGTGACGTCCAGAACGACAGTCCGACCTCCAGAGCAGCAGGGGGCACTGTGACCTCAGCTGCTCCTCAGAATTTCTGTGTTTAAACATGTCCTTCTTGCTGACAGAGACAAAGAGTGATCAACACGACTGAGACTCGGGTCACTTCTACCAACCCTGACTTGGAACAGGGAGCTGGGTCACCCGAGGGCTGCAGTTTCGAGAATGGGCTCAATGGATCGGACCCTGGTCTGCACGGGCGATGCAGACTTCCGTGTCTAGAGAGTCAGAGCGAGGATAACCAGAGCAAAAGAAAAGACACAGAGGACGAGGACGTCGGGCCGATGGTGCCATTCAGAGCTCCAGGTTCTGTCCCGGCTGTTGAGCTGTAGTGTGTGACACCCTGTGCCGACTTGTGATCTTCTGCCGTCACAGCTGGAGCCTGCAACAAGATCAAGTGGGTGGTCATGTGGCCCCTCTCGCTGCTCCTCTTCTTCACGGTGCCAAACTGTGCCAAGCGGCGCTGGGAGACCTGGTTCATGATGTCCTTCTTCACCGCCACGCTCTGGATCGCTGGACTCTCCTACATCATGGTCTGGATGGTCAGTATTGGGGTCCAGTATTAAGGTCCAGTATTTAAGTCAAGTATTTAGGTACAGTACTAATGTCCAGTACTGAGGTCCAGTATTAAGGTCAAGTACTAATGTCCAGTAATAATTAAGTAAGTAAGTAAGTAAGTAATTTATATTTATAGAGCGCTTTTCCAGACCAGGGTCACAAAGCGCACAATCAAAATAATACTCAATAAAATATTTACTTAAAAGGTCAAGATAACACAGAGAACAACACAGGAGTTCCAGAAAATCAAGGAAAAGCACAAATAAAAATGTCTTAAGATGTTTCTTTAAGGAGTCAGTAGATCATCAAACACAAAGAGAGAGGAAGATCATTCAAAAGCTTAGGAGCAACAGCCTGGAAGGATGTCTCTCCTCTGGTCAGGAACCATCAGTAGATTCTGATCCACAGACCTCAGAGCCCGAGCTGGGGTGTAAGGCTGGATCAGATCACTGATGGAAGGAGGAGCTTGACCATGAATAGCTCTGAAAGTAAGAACCAGAATTTTAAAGTTGATCCTGAAAGAAACTGGAAGCCAATGAAGAGTTTTAAAGATCGGAGAAATTTGAGTTCTTCTACTTGAGCGGGTCAGAATTCTCGCTGCAGAGTTCTGAATAAACTGTAGTCGTGAGAGCTCCTTCTTGTTAAGACATGAAAACAAGCTGTTGCAATATTCCAGAAGATAAGACATAAACTCATGTATTACAAGCTCCAGATCATGTGACAACATTTTCCTAAGTTTAGCGATTTTTCTCAGTCGAAGGAAACTGTATCTGGTCAATTTTCTGCAGTGTTGAACAAGAGACATGTCAAAATATACCTCAGGCTCAGTTTGACAGACTGACCCAAGTCACCCAAGTACTGACTCAACCCTGGAGCCTTATCATCAGGAGCAATAACCAAGTGCTGCCAAGTCTCAGACAGACATAATAAATCCAGCTTTTCTCTTGTGAAGAGATCATTCAGAGAAAAGGATTTATTAGTAATGGAGCGAACATTCAAAAGTACCACGTTCAGCACCGATGACGTCACTGATGACACTGTGTCACTGTGCAGAGTGGGATCTTTTGAAGAGAACGGCTGTATTTTGGTCCAGTACTGATGTCTAGTATTGAGATGCAATACCGATGACCAGTACTGAGGTACAGTACTATGGTACAGTACTATGTTCCAGTGCTGAGGTCCAGTACTATGGTGCAGGATTGAGGTCCAGTACTTTATCACAATCCAGGAAGCATTCATAACTATGTCATTGTGGCGGCCACGTTGACGCTCCATCAATATAAACACAATATGTTTGAAGATCGTATAACTCCTAGTCATTGACCTCTAAGTGACCTCCAGGTGACAGTGATCGGCTTCACTCTGGGAATCCCCGACGTCATCATGGGCATCACCTTCCTCGCCGCTGGAACCAGCGTCCCTGACTGCATGGCCAGCGTGATCGTGGCCCGCCAAGGTAGCCTCATGTTTGGTGGGTCATGGGTTCGAGTTCTCACTCCCACCTGCCCTCTCAGGCCTCGGTGACATGGCCATCTCCAACTCCATCGGCAGCAACGTCTTCGACATCCTGGTGGGGCTGGGACTCCCGTGGCTGCTCCAGACTCTCTGTGTGGATTATGGCTCTCAAGTGAGTCACTCACACTCTCACACAAACATTGACTCACACACTCACTGTTGTCCTTTCTCAGGTCACACTCAACAGTCGTGGACTGATCTACTCAGTGGGACTCCTCTTGGCTTCTGTCTTCTTCACAGTGAGTGTCTGTTGTACTGATGTGTCATACAGTATATTGTTATAAGTCCACACACACACTTACAAGGAGGTAAATGGATTTTCCATTTGATTCTAGAGACATATGATCTATACGTGCAGCAAAATAATCATGAAGCTATAATAAAATCACCTGTTCAACTATTTATTTCAACAGTAAACAAGCAGTGAAGGTTATTTTAAAAAACCCACTAATTTAAGGTTAGTTTAAATACACACTTTAGTTGAGCTGCTAAAAACATCAGAGGCTGAACAAACAAAAACAATGATTCGTTCTTGATTTATGTTCCTTTTGGTGAACAAACCGATGTCGGTGGGACTCTGCTGCCCCCTGCTGCCCAACTCTTACTCAGGGCGTCACGTTCATCATCTTAATTGTGATACTTGTCACAATTGAACTTCCTCAAATCTTCAGTTTTATTCTGTATTTTGTCTCTGGTTGTTCTGACCTCTGGTCCGGTTCCGACAGGTTCTGGGGGTCCACCTGAACAAGTGGACTCTGGACTGGCGTCTGGGTCTGGCCTGCCTGCTGCTGTACGCCGTCTTCCTAAGCTTCTCTGTCATGATCGAGTTCAACGTCTTCGTCTTCGTCAACCTCCCCATGTGCCGGGACGCCCGCTGACCTCCACCAGGGGGCGCTGGCGTTTATGTCCAAGTTCTGGCCATTTCTGATATGGTTCTTCGGCTGTAGGACCGGGGGAGGTCAAGCTGCTGGCACAAGTGCAGAAGGAGAAGCGGTGACCAGAACTGACACCGGGTCGGTTCTGTCAGTGAGTGGGCCAGAACCGACTCTCGTGAAGGTTACAGCAAGTCCTTCCGCTGCA
The DNA here is from genome assembly GCF_982586985.1 of Callionymus lyra. Taxonomy (NCBI): domain Eukaryota; kingdom Metazoa; phylum Chordata; class Actinopteri; order Syngnathiformes; family Callionymidae; genus Callionymus; species Callionymus lyra. The sequence goes on from NC_141818.1 coordinate 31,164,779, forward strand.
GACTGATTTAGAATCGCACAAGTTGTGGTTGGACAGTGAGTCGGCGCGGTAGCATGGGGCTCCAACCCACAAGTGGTGTCTGGCTATTCACCAAGGACCAGGACCATGTGACCTGATCTCTCAGACCAGAACTCGCACCAACACTTTAGACTGCTGAGCACTTTAGAGTCTGAGCGTGCATGGGTGTAATGTGTGTGTGTGTGTGTGTGTGTGTGTGTGTGCGTGTGTGTGTTGCACATTGGTCACCAGAACCAATTAATTAATCATTGAAGCGGACCTGAAGGTCTCTGGACACTCAAAGCACAACTTTATTCATTGACCTTTCATTTACATTTAAGATTATTTATTCAATTGTGGAGGCAGGAACTCTGTGTGTTGCCATGGCAACTGAACGTTGTTGTCATGGGTTTTGTGAAGAACACACACTTATGTTCTGGTTCTGAGCTCTTATTTAGTGCTTTGATTGTGTTCACACACGACGCACAACACGTCACCACAGTGACTTCCCTGCATCAGTTGTGTACTTGTGCATGTTGATGTTGTGTAGCTGAAGCATGCCTTGAGACGTAGACATGTGAGTCTTCAACAGGACCGTCGCTGAGACTGCAGGGTCACAAAGGTCTGTCAATAAACTAATTATATGATTCTGTGTGAATCTTTTGCTCAAGCGCCATGTTATAATGACCCTAGCAGTCAGGACAAACATGTGTGAACAAGTGTTTGTATATCGACATTTGTGAATGAGTTCTTGTGTATTAATGTGTGTTTTTTTATATCAGCATGTGTGACCAAGTGTTTGTGTGTTAACATGTGTTTGTATATCAGCATGTGTGAACAAGTGTTTGTGTGTCAACATGTGTTTGTATATCAGCATGTGTGATCAAGTGTTTGTGTGTCAACATGTGTTTGTATTTCAGCATGTGTGAACAAGTGCTTGTGTGTCAACATGTGTTTGTATATCGGCATGTGTGAACAAGTGTTTGTGTGTCAACATGTTTTTGTATATCAGCATGTGTGAACAAGTGTTTGTGTGTCAACATGTGTTTGTATATCAGCATGTGTGATCAAGTGTTTGTATGTCAACATGTGTTTGTATTTCAGCATATGTGAACAAGTGCTTGTGTGTCAACATGTGTTTGAATATCGGCATGTGTGAACAAGTGTTTGTGTGTCAACATGTTTTTGTATATCAGCATGTGTGAACAAGTGTTTGTGTGTCAACATGTTTTTGTATATCAGCATGTGTGAACAAGTGTTTGTGTGTCAACATGCGTTTGTATATAAGCATGTGTGAACAAGTGGTTTGTGTCACCATGTGTTTGTATATCAGCATGTGTGAATAAGTGTTTGTGTGTCAACATGTGTGAACAAGTGTTTGTTCATCAACATCTGTTTGTAAATCAACATGTGTGTGAACAAGTGTTTGTTCGTCAACATGTGTTTGTATATCAGCATGTGTGTGAACAAGTGTTTGGGTTTGGGTCAACATGTGTTTGTATATCAGCATGTGTGAACAAGTGTTTGTGCATCAACATGTGTTTGTATATCAACATGTGTGTGAACAAGTGTTTGTGTGTCAACATGTGTTTGTATAACAGCATGTGTGAACCAGTGTTTGTGTGTCAACATGTGTTTGTATATCAGCATGTGTGAACCAGTGTTTGTGTGTCAACATGTGTTTTTATATCAACATCTACGTGAACAAGTGTTTGTATATCGACATGTGTGTGAACATGCAAACACATGTCGACACACAATCACTTGTATGTGAACAAGAGTGTGCGTGTCAACAAGTGTACGTCACATGGACGAGTGGCTGTTGTCGTGTCATCTTTTGACCACACAGTGTCGCTCCAGAGTCATGCCCTCCATCACTGTTTACAGCAGAACACACGAGTCTTTGGAGAAGCAGAAGGTGACAGCGAGGGAGGGCTGGGGTGAGAAAGGGAGGCGATGAGGCGTCTAGTGAAGACGGAGGGGGGGGGGGGGGGGGAGAGAGAGAGAGAGGGAGAGGGTGAGGAGAGAGAGAGAGAGGAGAGCAGCTGCAGCTTCTCCTCCAGTCGAGCTCAGGTCTCTTCGTCTCGGATCGTCACTGTGCAGCTGGTCCAGCATGTTGGGCTTCACAGCGGTTCCGGCCTGACCCGGGCGGGTCTGGACCGCGCGTGTGGGAGCGAGGATGACGGTTCCCATGCTGAAGATCGGGGCGGTGCTCAGCACCATGGCCATGGTCACCAACTGGATGTCCCAGACTCTTCCGTCGCTGGTCGGACTCAACGGAACCATCATCAGCCCAGACGGAACCCACGAGCGCATCACCAGCGTACGTACGAATCATTCTCCCCCTCTCTCTCTCTCTCTCTCTCTCTCTCCCCCTCTCTCTCTCACTCTCTCTCTCTCTCTCTCTCTCTCTCACACACACACACTCACACGTATACATTTTAATTATTGTTGACTAAAAGTGATCCTTCAGCTTCTGTCACGTGACATGTGTTCTGGGCTGCTGTGTGGACACTCAACAACAGGTGGAGACCAGGCCTACAGGAAGACAGACCATGTGATGTTTGGTTCTGCTCTCCTGTCAGTTCTGACCAGGTGAAGTGGAGGATCCTGCTGAGACAGTTTTTTAATAAAAAACTATACCTATAACTATACACGCTGACCTCTTGATGGCCAGGACGGTCTCACTGACCCACGGGACACTCGCTCCTGTGTTGCCCCGGCAACCCTGGTGTGTGAGTGTGTGTCTGTCCTCTTAGTGAAGCTGCTTAGGAACCATTATGCAGCCTCAGCATCAGCTGCTGAGTTTCCTCCTGCGGAATTCTGTCTCCTTCCTCCTGATAACAAAGTTGTTTCTCTGAGGCGTCTGAGATGATTGAAATTATTCATGAGCTCCACCATGTTGCATCCAAGACTGATCCTCCGACAAAGTCCAGAGCAATCCTCTCTCTGAGCGTCTCCAGGTTAGCCAGGGTAATAGGTGTGGGTGGGTATTTGAGTGAACAAAACTCCACATGAAGCATATACTGTCGCTGCAGTCGTCTGAAATATTAAACACTTGTAAGGTAACTTGCTATTGTAATGTAACACATTATTATCATAAGGCATTAATGTGACCAAAAGCAAGTTTAAGCTTAGTTACTGTTGTTGTGATACATCAAATATTGAAACATGCTTTGTCTCGCTGTGCCATGTTTCGGTACCAACGATCAAAACTTGATAATGTAGGGATTGTTCTGAAAAAAGAAACTTATAAGTAACAAAGGCAGTATAAGGTAATTTGTCAATTGTAAGCAAGTGTTCTTTTGTTATTTTATTTGTTAGAGAACAGCTGGTAGTGAACGTTTTCCAAGGCTGAAATATTTAACTCAAGATTTGTACTATTTGAAATGTAATTTTGTATGGATTTGCATTGGATTAGAAATAAGTGTTCAGGAAGTGGAGATATCAGTATCAGTACAGGTTTCAAACATTTCTGATCCATATCCAACTTACATTTTAGGTTTTTCACTGGTAAATATTCATATTGTTTTACAAAGATTGAATTTTATTTAACAAATATATATATATATATATATTTTAAATGTTTAAATGACAAATTGTTGTAACACATTACACTGTTGTAAAATAAGTAAGTAAGTAAGTAATATTTATTTATATAGCGCTTTTCGTGACCAGGGTCACAAAGCGCTTAGACAATCAAAACAATACTCAAAAAAGTACATACTTTAAAGATCAAGATAATACTGAGAACAACACACACTGTTGCAGTGTAACATACCTTTATAATGCAAGATGCTATTGTAACAAACCAAATTGTTGTAACATAATGTAACACACTGTTGCAGTGTAACAGACATTTATAACGTAAGACGATATTGTGATTTACTACATTGTTGTAACATACTGTAACACACTGTGGCAGTGTAACAGACATTTATAATGTAAGACGCTATTGTAATTTACTACATTGTTGTAACATAATGTAACACACTGTTGCAGTGTAACAGACCTTTATGACGTAAGACGCTATTGTAACGTACTACATTGTTGTAACATATCACGTATATCACGTATATCAGTTCTGACACTGTTGTTACATATATGTAGCGTAACATTGACGTGTTACATGATACACCGTTAAAAACAAATATTTTCTAGAAATAAAATCATCAGGTGTCATGGCTGATCCAGGGACTGTGTGCAGGACTGGTTCCCGGGCTCAGACGAGGGCTGGCAGGTCTACAGTTCGGCCTCCGACCCCGACGGCAGTTGTGTGTGTACGGTCGTAGCTCCTGCGAGGAACCTCTGCAAACGAGACCCCCGAGGTCGGCAACTGCGTCTGCTCATGGAAAAGGTAAGTGTGTAAGAGTGTGTGTCGAAATGCTGTTGCAGTTAGACACACACACTGACAGATATCTGCTGCATCTTTAATTTCTCTGTCTGTGTGTGAGTGATGTGTGTTTACCAGTACACACGCAATAATGTGTCATCCTGGAGGGTCAGTGTGTGATGGATCTTTGAATAATTGAAGCCGCCTGGATCCTCCTCATCGGGAAACATTCTGCTCCCTCCTGAAGTCAAATGCAAATGCCGCACATCAACACAAACATGCAGCTTTACTGGCCTGCTCTCTGCAGGAGCTGAGTCTCCCGCAGACACACACATGTACACAACCTCACTCGCAGACACGCACAAACACCTCACAAATGAAGCTCTCGCTCTCACACTGGTGGTGCTGGAAAGATTTCCGCACGTATGAATCACAATTAGCTCTGCAGTTTTCTGGAAGTCACACCTTCATCCTGCTGTGTGCGTGTGCATGTGTGTGTGTACATGAGTACCGCCTTGTCAGCATGTGCTGCTTTCTTAGTTGTGAAAACGATTCTTTCGTTGGTGAACTCACCTGCCAGAGAGAAGCTCAAACTGAACCAGCTGATTCCGGCGAAGACACGCCTGTGATGCCGATGTGTGTTTGTGTGTTCAGGTGCAGAATGTGAGTCAGTCCATGGAAGTTGTGGACTTGAGAACATCCAGGGACCTGCAGTACGTCAGAGACTCCGAACCGTTACTGAGAGGAGTTGATGGACAGATACAAACTTTAGTGTCCAACCCAAGATCTCTGAGCGGCAGAAGCCTTCAGGTAGACACACACACACATGGACTCACACGTGCACATGAATATGAAAATATAATAGAAATCTTCACCTGTTGTGTTAGTTTGTAATATTTAAGCAACACTGCAGCAGTCTTTGAACCCACAACTCACACACGTTCCGTCCAAACCATACAAGTCATTATGAGTTGATGTTTGAAGAACCTCCAAGAACGGGGTCAGAACCGGGTCCACATGTCCGGTAAACCTCTGAGAATGGAGGTTCTGTAAGAGCCGCACAGGAGAAGTTTGGTTGCGCCCGAACAAACAAGTCTGTTCTGAAGCTGAGCTGGCAGCTCCATGTCGCCCACTCGCTTCCTTTTCTCCTGCGAGCAATTCCGGGTCCAGATGGAGGTGCCGGCCCTCCAGCAGGTTTGCCAGGCCACGGTCCATTTGGCTTCTACAAAGAGCTTCTTATAAAACTCCGAACCAGTCAGTGAGAAGAGACTCGGGTCGAATCCTGCTGATCAATTAGCAATCAAAGTCACTCACTGTCTCTCTCTTTCTCTCAGGAGCTGACTGGGCAGATGTCTCAGCTCCGCCCCCTTCTGGCTGTGATGGGTCAGTACAGACTGGACCTGCGAGCTCTGGCTTCCCTGCGTGAGGAGCTGCTGAATCTCTCAACCGTCCTGACGGAGGTGCAGGAGGAGGTGGGAGCGCTGGACTACGAGGAGCTTCGGCAGAGAGTCCTGCTGCTGGAGACGCGTCTGCACGGCTGCATGAACAAACTGGGTACGTGACCCCGCCATGTGTGTCCCTGCAGCCGATCTGTCTTCACCGCCTCAGAGTGACGGGTTAACCTTCTCCCTCACAGGGTGCGGTCGTCTGACGGGTGTCAGCGGGCCGCTCACCGTCAGAACCTCCGGGTCACGCTTCGGCTCCTGGATGACGGACGCCATGATCCCCAGCTCCGACAGCAGGGTGAGCGTGTGTGAGCGGGACGGGTGTGTCGATCCTGTCTCTTCACTCACTGTCTTTTCACATGACATACGCTGCTCCCTTACAATGCTTGAGAGCACACGGATCCAGTTGTCAACGTGGATACAAGGCGTGATTTATATCGCCATGGTGATCCAGGCTGTTACCTATCAGAGCTTCTGCCTGGAGACCAGAGCACCAGACGAACTTCTCCTTCCTGCAGCAGGAAGTGCTTCACTACTGAGGTCCACGAGTGAACAGACAGAAGCTGTAACTGGTCATCGGATATAAGGAAGTGGGCTAAACTCCTTCCTCAAACATGCGTCTACGGAGACAAATAAGTGTACTGACCATGCCCTGGAGGTCAAGGGTCACCGGGTCACCGGGTCTTCAGCTGGCAGTACAGTCTACACTATCTGGTCTGTGCATGTGCCGGAGACAAAGCAAAAATGCCTTGACGCTGTCTTCAATTTTGTTTTTTCAAAGGTCTCATGAGACAAATAATAATATCTTCGTAGAGCTTTTTGTTTGTATTTGGCGAGTATAAAACTTTCATATTACATTTATATGATTTTTAATTTCTATGCTTTGAAAAGCTATTCATATATATGATTTTATTTAAAATATATATATATATATATATTTATCTAAGGTGACCGTAATTTGCATTAAGATACAATAAATATAAATATTCTTTAATAATATTTAGGAGGTTTATGTCTCTTTAATTGGTTTCATTGTAGTCAACACATGCACAGAACAGACGCAGTTGGAGACTAGACAAGAATCTTGTTCCCCTCATCCTACTCATGTCTGCGATGGGTCTGTTATCCGAGCAAGTGTGTCGGTAACAGGATGGTCATCCGTCTGCTTCCTGCCCGTCAGAGGGAGGTCTCACTCTCTGACGTGCCACCATGTCGGAGACGACAAAAATAGCAGCCGAGCAGACGGAGCTGATTTTGATGCTGCTCAGGTGTGTGTTCAGGTGTCATGAGGAATGAAACACACGGAGCAGGTAACCCGTTGTGACCAGCAGGTGGCGCCTCCAAGAGCGTTAATGTGGGTCTGAGCTGAAGTCAGTTCATGGTGTATTTAACCACTTTATTTTGTTTTGCAGACATGAATGCGACACAAATGAAGACGTAAAACAGACTCTCTAGGGTATAACCAGACAGTGTCCCCACAGGTCTGGTCCATGGATGGGTACTTTAAGGGTCGGCAGGTGCTGGAGTACAGGACTATGGCAGACTTCACCAGGGGGCAGAACTTTGTGCAGCACCTACTGCCCCACGCCTGGGCCGGGACGGGCCACGTGGTTTACAATGGGTCGTTGTACTACAACAAGCATGGCAGCAACATCCTGGTACCAGGAGCTCGGCATGTGGGTCCAGAGTGACACCTGAACTCTGTGTGTGTGTGTCGCTCCAGGTCCAGTACCACTTCCGCTCCCGCAGCGTTCTCGTGCAGCGCAGTCTGAGCGGCGCCGGCTACAACAACACTTTTCCCTACAGTTGGGGCGGCTCTTCCGACATTGACCTCATGGCTGACGAGATCGGACTCTGGGTCGTCTACACCTCGATCCCCAAGGCCGGGAACATCCTGGTGATGCACAAAGATGGTGTGACATTTCTAGCGGCTTGATAACCGTGTTGTCCCGCAGGTGAGCCGTCTGGACCCGGTGTCTCTGGAGGTCCTGAAGAGCTGGGACACCGGATTTCCTAAACGCAGCGCTGGCGAGGCCTTCATGATCTGTGGCTCTCTTTACGTCACCAACTCTCACCTCTCAGGCGCCAAGATCCACTTCGCCTACCACACCAACTCGTCCAGTTACGAGTACACGGACATCCACTTCCACAACCATTACGCACACATCAGCATGATGGACTACAACCCACGGGAGCGCGCACTCTACACCTGGAACAATGGACACCAGGTGCTCTACAACGTCACGCTCTTCCACGTGGTCCGGAGTGTAAGCTAGTAAGAGTCGCCGGCGGGGTCCTGGACCAGCGTCCCAGTTCTGCTTCTTATGGTGGACGGATTCCTGCAAGACCTGAGTGGAGAAGATCGGTTTTGTGACGTCTCAGCATGATTGTATGATCAATAAACTTCATTGTGAAAAACCTTCATTTATTTTCATTGAAGAGTGACAATAATCCTGTATTGAATATCCATCTATCTGCTTAGTTGTAGCTCATGTCGGCTCCTGTTGAAGAGCAACAGTGTCCCCTGGTGGTGGATCTCCGTGGCTCTATCTAGTGACCCATGAAATGGAGAATTCGATTTGGGAATAGGAGCAGAGTCATCCAACTAAGACTCAGGGTAGAGCTGCTGCTTTACCGCAGTCACTTTGAGATCATTTTGTTTACTGTAAAAGAAGAAGCAGTAGCATCATTTTTAAGGTAACCATACATTTAAAAAAAAAAAACGATCTAAACCTGTGCATTTATCAAATGAATATGTCTGATATTTTAACATTACATCGACAAATGTTTCATTTATTTGTCTGTCGTTGCAAACAGATTTTTAATTGTATTTAAGTTCAAACTTCACTCTTGTAATTTATTACACCTTATTTATTTTATTTATTTACCATATGAAATACGTCCGTTGGCATTATATAACAAGCAAGTGTTCAGGGTGAATCTTAAAACAACGACGGTAAATAATAATAAAGTTTCTCGCGCTTGTAGAAAGTCTGGCGGGAGGTGTGGACAAGCTCCGCCCCTCTAAAATGTCACCGCCTCCTCACACCTAGCCCCGCCCCTCTCCAAGCGTGTTTCAGGAAAAGCCAGAGAATTTTTCTCAGAGAAACTGAAGGAGCAGACTTCCGCCCGACATTTCCTCCGATCTCCTCCTCCTCCTGTCCTTCACCCGGGACTCCTTCTCCTCCGCGGAAACTTCTCCTCCACTCCTCCTGGACATCATGGACTGGGGCACGGACCTGTGGGTGAGTTGACAGCTGACACTTCCCGATAAAAAACCAAACATGCCCACTTGTCATCTTACTTCTCAATCTCAGATCTGATATTTTTATCTGGGTTAAAGCATCCAAAACAAGTGAAGTTTGAAGCTGCGGTGAGATTTCGCAACTGCTGCCGACCGAATACCTGAGTGTGTGTTCATTCGTGCGTGTGTATGTGTGTGTGTGTGTGTGTGTGTGAGAGAGAGAGAGTTTCCTCCATGTTTTCCACAAACTGAGATTAGGTTTATGGCAGGAAGTTGTCGCTTTTCTTCAGTTCAGAGCTATTTTTTTTCTTTTTTTATGACTTGTAGATTGTAAAGAGCAGAAACTCTTATTGAACCTGATGTAGTTTATCTATCGAAATTATCTGAGTTGTTACCACAAGTGTTATCTGAGACACTCCTGCAGCAAAACAAAAATGGCGTCTGGAGTGCAGTATCTTTAAGTCAGTCTGAATCATAAAAAACACAGTTGTCCAAAGATCTCTGTGAGAGACACTGTTCCTCAATGAGTTTTCACATCAGTGGGAACAGGTGAGATGAGATTGATCATCTGGAGATCGAAGAAATTGAGCAGTAACTGATGTTGTTGTTGTTGACATAAAGTGATTGTGTTGTTGTTGTTGTCAACATGTAATAACTGTTGGTATTGGCATAAAGTTGCTGTTGTTGTTAACATGTGATTACTATTGGTATTGGCATATAGTTGTTGTTAACATGTATTTACTGTTAGTATTGGCATATAGTTGCTGTTGTTGTTAACATGTAATAACTGTTAGTATTGCCATATAGTTGCTGTTGTTGTTAACATGTAATTACTGTTAGTATTGGCATATAGTTGCTGTTGTTGTCATCATGTAATTACTGTTGGTATTAGCATATATACGTAGTTGCTGTTGTTGTTAACGTGTATTAACTGTTAATATTGGCATATAGTTGCTGTTGTTGTTAACGTGTATTTACTGTTAGTATTGGCATATAGTTGCTGTTGTTGTTAACATGTAATTACTGTTAGTATTGGCATATAGTTGCTGTTGTTGTCATCATGTAATTACTGTTGGTATTGGCATATACGTAGTTGCTGTTGTTGTTAACGTGTAATAACTGTTGGTATTGGCATATAGTTGTTGTTATCGACATGTAATGACAGTTGGTATTGGCATATAGTTGTTGTTATCGACATGTAATGACAGTTGGTATTGGCATATAGTTGTTGTTGTTAACATGTAATGACAGTTGGTATTGGCATATAGTTGTTGTTGTTGAAATGTAATTACTTTTTGTATTGGCATAAAGTTGTTGTTGTCGACATGTAATTACTGTTGGTATTGGCATATGGTTGTTGTTGTTGTTAACATGTAATTACTGTTTGTGTAATATAGTTGTTGTTGTTGTCAAAATATAATTACTGTTTGTATTGGCATAAAGTTGTTGTTGTCGACATGTAATCACTGCTGTTATAGAGATACAGTCATTGTTGAAGTTGGCATGTAATGAAAGTTGGTACTGGCATATAGTTGTTGTTGTCGACATGTAATTAATGTTTGTATTGGCACATGGTTGTTGTTGTCGACATGTAATTACTGTTGGTAATGGCATATATTTTTTGTTGTCGACATGTAATTACAGTTGGTATTGACATATAGTTGTTGTTGTTGTTGTTGTCGACGTGTAATTACTGTTGGTATTGGCATATAGTTGTTGTTGTTGTTGTTGTTGACGTGTAATCACTGTTGGTATTGGCATATAGTTGTTGTTGTTGTCAACATGTAATTACTGTTGGTATTGGCACATAGTTGTTTATGTCAACATGTAATTACTGTTGGTATTGAAATATAGTTATTGTTGTTGTCAACATGAAATTACTGTTTGTATTGGCACATGGTTGTTGTTGTCGACATGTAATTACTGTTGGTAATGGCATATATTTTTTGTTGTCGACATGTAATTACAGTTGGTATTGGCTTATAGTTGTTGTTGTTGTCGACGTGTAATTACTGTTGGTATTGGCATATAGTTGTTGTTGTTGTCAACATGAAATTACTGTTGGTATTGGCACACAGTTATTGTCAACATGAAAATTACTGTTGGTATTGGCATATAGTTGTTGTTGTTGTTGTTAACATGTAATAACTGTTGGTATTAGCATATAGTTATTGATGTTGTCAACATGTAATTACAGTTGGTATTGGCATATAGTTGCTGTTGTTGTTAACATGTAATAACTGTTGGTATTGGCATATAGTTATTGTTGTCAACATGTAATTACAGTTCGTATTGGCATATAGTTGTTGTTGTCAACATGTAATTACAGTTGGTATTGGCATATAGTTAATGTTGTCAACATGTAATTACAGTTGGTATTGGCATTTAGTTATTGTTGTCAACATGTAATTACAGTTGGTATTGGCATTTAGTTATTGTCGTCAACATGTAATTACTGTTTTATTGACATATAGCTGTTGTTGTCAACATTTAATTACTGTTTTATTGGCATATAGCTGTTGTTGTCAACATGTAATTACTGTTGTATTGGCATATAGTTGTTGTTGACATGTAGTTACATTTGCCATTGTTGACCTGTAATCATGGAATGCAACGACTGCTGTTGATGTCATGTGGTCTAGCGGCTGCAGTTGTGACGTTTCAGTATATATAGTATAGTATATATATAGTAGTAGTAGTATAGTAGAAGGATAGAGACTGTGGTTTCTGAAATGTATCATATATTGTTTGATTCTATCAACTGTTGTTGACCTTTAGAGAATGTTGCTGATGTCTAGTTGTTAACATGCAGCAACTACTGTTGTTTTCCAGCAACTGTTGCTCCTCCACAATTAAAAGGCCCATTAAGGTCCACTCTGGTAACAATTGCAACCAAATCCAGTACATGATCTGATATAGACCTGAACCTGGGATCAGCCAGGCTGGCCTCAGTGAGGGACAAGTTGGACCGGTTCCTGGTCTTAGCGAGGCCCTGAGACGTCACTGGGCGGAGGTTCTCTGTGTGCTAACCATTATCTCATTCCTGAGAATGCACACACACAGAAATACATTCACACACTTACAAACATAATCACTCACACAAACATTCTCTCTTATACACACACACGATCACACACTTTAATGAGCAGCAGATAATCTCACAATGATCCATAATCTTCTAAACTTTTACTTCCTGGTTTAAATCTCTGGAACGTTTGGGTCATTTGTTCAGAGACGTCTCAGTCATCTCCACGACAACCGGCGTGTTCCCATCAGGCCTCTGCCACTCCTCCAAATCCCTCCCCCACCGCACCGACCCCCCCAAACCCCTCAGGACCCCCTTGTGTGACTCACAACTGAAGGTGGAGTTAATGCCTGCGAGTGCTGGTTCTGGTCCAACAGGTTTTAAGCAGGAATGTTCTTATTTTGTGGACACAAAAATCACTGCAGACAACAACCTTTAAGAATTCAAGTTCTGATGTAGAGAAGAAACAGATGTTCCTCCACATTTTTTTAGTCCAAAGAGATCCATGTCGAGTGTCTCATCAGAGGGATGTTCTTACGATGTTTAAGTATATTTCTTGAGTGCGAGGCCCGTTGATACGACCTTCTCTTGGTCTTTCAGGACCAACATGATGTCATCGACAAGCACACACAGTCGGGTCTGGACCTGGTGGAGCGTTACATCAAGTTCGTGAAGGAGCGTTCGGAAATTGAACAGAGTTACGCCAAACAGCTGAGGTGAGCAGCAGCAGGTGAGCCGTCGACGGCCTCGTAACTCTTGCGTTTGTCTGCAGGAGTCTCACCAAGAAGTTCTTTAAACGTGGTGGTAAGGAGGAGCAGGACTGCAGGTGAGGGAAGGAGGCTCAGAGGTGCAGGACCTAGCAGGTCAATCTTCTATCGATCTCTGCTCAGGTTCAGCAACCATGAAGCTTTCCAGAAGGTCCTCAACGAGCTGAACGACTACGCCGGCCAGAGAGAGCTGATCGCCGAGAACATGATGACAGGCATCTGCGCGGAGCTGTCCAAGTACCTGCAGGACCTGAAGCAGGAGAGGAAGACGGTGAGGACGGCGACCTGTCTCCGCTTCTGAGTCCTGAATCTTTGTTTCCTGCAGCACCTCGCCGACACCAAGAAGTCTCAGCAGAACCTAGAGAGCAGCTTCAAGCACCTGGAGAGTGTGAGTGTCATCCATGAGAGACTCGGATGAGTGTGTGAAGGGAGAATTGATGACACTGAGGAGTTATTTTGTTCCAGGCTAAGAAGCGTTTTGCTAAAGAATGGTCAGAAGCGGAAAAGGCAGCTCAACACGCGGAAAAAATCGAACAGGACCTCAACGCAACACGGATAGATGTGGACAAAGTAAACACAAGTTTTCTTCTCTCTTCCTCTTTTTCGTCTTCTCACGCGTGTCTCGTCTGGGTCTTCAGGCCAAGCAGCAGTCGAGCGCTCGCACTCATGCCGCCGAGGAGTGTAAGAGCGAGTACGCCGCTCAGCTGCAGAGATACAACAAAGAGCAGAAGTTCTTCTACTACACAGACATCCCTCAGATCTTCAACGTGAGTGTGATGATGATGATGATGATGTGGCTCCAGACAGCGCTGAGGTGGGTGTGGTCTGTGCATGTAGAAGCTGCAGGACATGGATGAGCGCAGGATTCGCCGCCTGGCGGACGGCTACTGTCAGTTCTCTCACCTTGAGAAGGACGTGATGCCCATCATCTCCAAGTGTCTGGACGAAATACAAGTTGCGGGAGAGAGGATTAACGAGAAGCAGGTCCGGATCAAGGAACGTTGCTCTCTGATCACGGGACCGCTTATGACTCTTTTTTCCGTGTCACCTACAGGACTCAGTTCTTCTCATCGAGCAGCACAAGTCCGGTTTCGAGCGGCCAGGTGACGTGGAGTTTGAGGACTACATGCAGGGAATCAAACCGGCAACTTCGGACTCCAGCCTGCACCCCCCTAAAGTGCGCGCCAAGCTCTGGCCGTTCACCAAGAGACATAAGGTGAGTACGACTTGGCAGATCTGTAAAGACCCGACCAAAGAAGGTTCTCTCGCCATGAGACCAGCAGACAGATCACATTGGTATATTAGACCCTAGAAGTCAACAAAACCACGCCTGGGGCAGTGGGCCATTCCAGCCCAGACTTGTTTACCCTCTTCTGCTGCAACTCAACAGCTTCACTTTACCTTGTTCTTGTTGTCCACTTCTCTCCTGACGTCAACTTCCTTCTGCTTCCTTTCCTTCCTCCGAGTCCCTCCCGCCCCCACACCCTCCCTCCAAGCCAACCCCCTCAATATCCCTCCCTCCCTCCCCTCTCCCTGGACTCAGAAGCATGACTTTGTCAAGAAGATACCTTTCTGTGAACCCTAATATTCATGTCAGTACACAAGCGTGTCAGTGTGTGCGTTCAGGTACAGGTTTGTATTTGTGTGTGTCTCATGCCCTCTCGTTTGTCTCCTCCCAGACGTCACACGCTGAGAAAAACATGGTAACATTTAAATCATTAATCTAACATGTCTGTAATCCGGTGTGGGATTAAAATGAAGGCCTGACGTGTGCACAGAGAAACTTCACCCAGAACCCTCATGTAAATGTGTGTGTGGAGTTTTCCTTTCAAACGCTAGGGGGCGTCTCTTGTGAAGGTCACTGATGGTTTTGACAGAGACACTCTCTTGTTAGTCTGACCTATTATTTTGTGACCTTCCTACACATGTAGAAGTTTTGTCTCAGATAGAGGATACTGCCCATTTCAATTTAGCATATCTTGAATACCTTGTATTCCCATAGTAAGTAAGTAATTGTTCTTTGTATAGCGCTTTTCCAGACCAGGGTCACAAAGCGCTTAAACAATCAAAAAATACCCAATAAAATAAATACTTAAAAGGTCAGTTTTGTCCACATTTAGCTGAAAAGTGTTTTCACTCAGCCATTGTTTGATTTCCAGCAAACAATTGACTAAACTGTTCAGCCTCTGGGGCTCAGTTGGATCAAAAGAGCAGTAGAGCTGGATGTCATCAGCAAAATCGTGGTTAGGAACATCAGGAATCAATATTCAATAAAGTATATCATTTAAAGGGCAAGATAAAACTGATAACACAACAGGAGTTCCAGAAAATCAAGGAAAAGCCTGAATAAATAAAAACGTCTTAAGATGTTTCTTGAAGGAGTCAGTAGATCATCAAACACAGAGGGAGAAGAAGATTGTTCCAAAGCTTAGAAGCAACAGCCTGGAAGGATTTCTCTCCTCTGGTCCTGAACCGTGTTCAGGAACCATCAGTAGATTCTGATCCACAGACCTCAGAGCCCGAGCTGGGGTGTAAGGCTGGATCAGATCACTGATGGAAGGTCTGACCATGAATAGCTCTGAAAGTAAGAACCAGAATTTTACAGTTGATCCTGAAAGAAACTGGAAGCCAGTGAAGAGATTTAAGGATCGTAGAAATGCGAGTTCTTCTACTTGAGCAGGTCAGAATTCTCGCTGCAGAGTTTTGAATCAACTGCAGTTGAGGCAGCTCCTTCTTGTTAAGGCATGAAAACAAACTGTTGCAATAGTCCAGGCGAGAAGACACAAACGCATGGATTACAAGCTCCAGATCATAGTGCAGAGCTCTTAAACCGAATAGCTCTAAGAAGCCGAAGAAAGTTATTAGATGCAACCTATACCGTTATTAGATTCCAGCTATACTGTTGTTATTAGCTTCCAGCCATACTGTTATTAGCTCCCAGCTATACCGTTATTAGCTTCCAGCCATACCGTTATTAGCTCCCAGCTATACCGTTATTAGCTCCCAGCTATACCGTTATTAGCTCCCAGCCATACTGTTTTTAGCTTCGAATTATACTGTTGTTATTAGCTTTCAGCTATACTGTTATTAGCTTCCAGTCATACTGTTATCTCCCAGCTATACCGCTATTAGCGCCCAGCTATACCGTTAATAACTCCCAGCTATACCTTTATTAGCTCCCAGCCATACCGTTATTATCTCCCAGCTATACTGTTATTAGCTTCCAGCCCAAATTTTATTAGCTTCCAGCTATACCATTATTAGCTCTCAGCCATACCGTCATTAGCTCCCAGCCATACTGTTGTTATTAGCTTCCAGCTATACTGTTATTAGCTTCCAGCCATACTGTTATTAGCTTCTAGCTATACCGTTATTAGCTTCCAGCCATACTGTTGTTATTAGCTTCCAGCTATACCATTATTAGCTTCCAGCTATACCGTCATTAGTTTCCAGCCATACTGTCTTCATTAGCTTCCAGCAGCTCTACTTTTGTAGTTAGCTGCTAGCAACACTGTTGATGCTAGTGCTAGTAACACTTGTTAGCATGAACGCCGCTCCACATTCACAGTTGACATAAATTCTGGGTGAACTGACTAATCGACTTCTGTTCTCGATGGAACCACAAATGATTCTCGTCTCAGGCAACAGATCAAGTTCTCCACAGAATCACTCACTTCTTTGTTCTCCCCGGTGACTTTGATCCATCTCTTCCTCACTGTGTTGATCACTCGTCCATGTGAAAAAATGAAGGGTCTAAAGTTCTAAACTGATTCAAATGTAGTGACATCATTATGCATGTTTGTGTAGCCGCCTCCCGCAGAAGACTTCTCTCACCTTCCCCCGGAGCAGAGGAAGAAGAAGCTGCAGGCCAAGATCGACGACATTTCCCGAGATCTGCAGAAAGCTCTGGACGAGAGGTGAAGACTCGACAACCACTAAACACTATCAGGGTTACACACAATCTCACTTTTCTATGTATGTGTGTGTGTGTCAGTGATGCTCTGGAGAAGATGAAGGGTGTGTACCAGCAGAACCCTCAGCTCGGTGACCCGACGAGTCTGGAGCCTCAGATCAGTGAGACCACACAGAACATCGGACGCCTTCGAGGGGAGCTGACCAAATATGAGGTACACATTCTCACACACATACACACACAGGCAAGCAAGCTCACTGTGTGTGTGTCCCCAGACGTGGTTATCAGAAGCTGTGGGCGGAGAAGACTCGTCAAACATCAACAACAACAACATAAAACAGTGAGTGTCGACAGTGTTTCGAGTCAGAGTCCGATCCTGACCTCCCTCTCCCGTCAGTGACTCGGGCGGTCCGACTAACATCTACACAGAGTTTGACGACGAGTTTGACGACGTTGAAACGCCCATCGGTCAGTGCACGGCGCTCTACACCTTCGAGGGTGAGTCCAGTCGCACGCGTCTGTGGTCCAGCCGTGACTCGTCACTGCTGACCAGCATCTGTGTTCAGGGAACAGCGAGGGAACCATCACGATCACGGACGGCGAGCAGCTCAGCATCATGGAGGAGGACAAGGGGGACGGCTGGATGAGGGTGCTCAGGGCGAACGGGGAAGAAGGTTACATCCCGTCGTCCTACGTCAAGGTCGGCCCCTGAAGGTCACTCTTAGTGAATGTGAATTTTGACCTCCTGGGCCTTCAGCTTACCACTGCTGTGAACTGGAATCGAACCACTGACCTCTGGAGGGTTTTTCTTTACATAATTTTTTTTAACTTTTAGCTGCACTGTTAATCTGTCATCGTCGTGGCGACCGGAGCTCAGACCTTTGTTGAAACATTTATTCTCTCACCTACTTTAACATGAGGTCGCTCCAACACTCAGTCAGAGGCCGTGGTTCTCAGAAAAACGACACTAGGCCTCTCTGGTTCCCCTAGCTGAGGTGAGAGGAGCTTTGTCATCTGGACGTGGCTTGGAGTAGATCTGCTGCCCGTCCACATACAGCCGAACCTCCAGAACACACAAGAGCAAGTCTCCGTCCACTCACAATGTGGAGTCGCTCACAAAAGTGTTGCCTTCAGTTGTGCTCGAATATCTCAGATCCCAGAAACTCGAGCTGTTGCCTTCGATAAACCGTGTTTTAATGTCACTCCTCTCTCTAAGAGCTCCCGGTCACATGACCTGCCTCACTTTCTTCTTTTTGTTGGAATGTAAAGAAACCTAAACATGTTTGTATTTCTCACTTTATAAACAACAACGTTCATAGCAATAACAAATAAAAGTTCCACGCAGCAGTTTGTGTCAAAGTTTGTCCATCTCGGAACCGGAATGCTTCCCAGCCCTGGTCGGTTCTGATCCATCAACGCAATGGCGTGCAGAGTGGCTGAGCAAACGTCTGGTTCTGACCCGTTTCAGGTGTCTGGCTCCTCTAGTTCTGACGTCACAGGCTCCAGTTTATCAGAGAGGACGGACAGAATTTTGTCAAACTTCTGGTACCGCTCTGTCCTGTCGGCCTCTGCGCCCGACTGACCCCACAGCAGACGCAAAGCAAACTCCGTCCTGAACGCCTCCAGAAGCTCCGGGACCGGCTGCCAGCCTCCTGTGGATCAAAACCTTTATGAGCGCTTCACGAACACTAGAGACAAGTGGTACCGCGCTACAGTACCGGAGAGCAAGTGGTGTGCATGTTTCTGGTAGTCCTGTGCGTGCAGGGCGGCGCTGCGGGCCGATTGAAGGACGTCATACAGAACCTCACAGCCGTGATCACTGTTCTCCAGTGGGTCCTCGCCCTCCATCGCCATCAGCAGGGGGACCAAGTGAGGAACTGCCAGTGGACCCTCGACCACGGAATCTGAACCAAAAGACACCGGCGACCCGGTTTAAGTTCAGGTATTGAAATGCTGATTTCGTTTTTAGTTAAAAATTGAATTTAATCATTTAAATATTGAAAAGTTGAATTTGTTTCTGTTGTTTCTAATAATTGGATAAAAAAAAGTGCAATATTCAAAATAACTTTTGAATTGAAATTTAATAACTAAAATATTTTTTACAACTTAAATATTTTCTTAATTTGTAGTATTTAAAGGTTGGTATGAAAGTTCCACCAGAAAATACAACTTCCACATCATCACGTGATCATCTGCGCCTCACATGATTAGCTGAATGTTAGCTCAAGTATCGCGGTGCTCTATTGGTATCGTCTCAACATTTGAAATGTGAAAGTCAACCGGTCAACGTTCTGAGTGAAACACAGACTCCCGTTTTCTCACCGTCGCCCTCATTCAGTGACGCCATGAACGGCTTCAGTTTCTTCTCGAACAGCACGGCGCTTTCGGTGTGTTTCCTCCTCAGCGCTTGCCACGTCATCTCCAGCCGCGTGATCTGCACACACACGCGTGTAGAAACCTCAGCAAACGTGTGTGTGTGTTGGTTAATGTGCGAGTACCTGCGGCAGCTCCAGAGCGTTCATGACCGCAGAGAAAGAGAAGAGGTTGTGGATTTGATCCTTCAGCGCTTGAGCCAGACTGATGAGTTTGTGTAGAACTGTCGCTCGCTGCTCGACCGTCCCGGTGCAGCCCAGCACGTCTATAGCCACGCCCAGAGAGATCACGTGATGCCTGCGACACAGAGAGCTTCTGGTCTCAGGAGAACTTTGAGGTTTCGCCGTGTCGTCAACGGACCAGGTGACTTACCTCTCCAGCAGGTCTTGTCTGAGCTGGCCTCCGTGCGGCAGAGTGACCAGCTCCAGGCCCGACTCCACTCCCATGATCTTCCTTTGCTCCTCCGTCACCCCCACGATCCGAGCCACCTGAGGAGGACAGGTGAGTCCCGCTGCCAGTCATGTGACACATCGGGGACATCTCACCTGACAGTCCACACTGAGCATGTGCAGAGCAGTGCTGTGAGCATCCGAGCGGTTGAAGATCTCCTTGAGTGTCAGCAGGACGGCAGGGTCCAAAGGACGGTTGTTGTCCGGCAGCAGCGAGGATTGGAATTGGTCCAACTGGAAACACGAGCGAGTCTCCACCTGAGAGAGAGGTCAGGAGGTGAGGGGGGACACGGAGAAGTGAGGGGCGAGTCAGAACTCACCAGGGGCCTCTGGAAGCTCCAGTCTTTGTCTTCGTGTTTCAACTTTTCAGCCTCCAGGAAACCAAACGAAGTCTCCGTCAGTCGTGCCCGACTCTGCCACTTCTCCTCGGCCCGCAGGCGGTCCACGTGACCCTTGCGGCGAGACACCGGCACCTGAAGACAGACGACAACATTAACAAAACAAACACGTCAAGTGACCAGCAGGTTCGGGGGTTACCTGGACCTCCAGCGTGTCATAGACCGAAGAGGGGTTATACGTGGGGAACATAGCAGAGACTCGCAGAGGTTTGGGGGGCGCTTTAGGGTGCAACTGACCGTCTGACCCTCGTAACGTCACACCGCCACCTGCAGGTGGAAATATGTCAGTACTCAATGAGTGTGTCTCTTGTGTTCGTGTGTTACCTGGAAAGCCGGGGCGAGTGTGTTGAGGTCTTGGACTCAGCAAAGGTTCACTTCCTGTGCGGAACACAGGTGAGATGGGCGCTGGCGCCGATGCTTCTGACTGGGTGTTTGGTGGAGCACCTAGAGGTGGAAGGGATGTCACAGATGAAAGATGACTTGAGAAGAAATGATCGAGAGAGACGCTGCAGTCCAGTGGTTGTAATGACCACCAGGCACTGACCACTGCAGACAAGTGCATGTGTAATGGTCTCACGTGTTCTTAGGTTGCTATCGGACTGGGCTGACTGCAGCGAGGGCCGGCGGCCGATGTTCTCCATGTCAGCAGGCTGACTGCCGCTCCTGCTGACAAGGCAAGTGTGTGAGGTCTGGTTCTGACGGCGCCAAAACTCGCCCGCAGTCTCACCTGAGCAGAGGGTTGACCCGCTGTAGGGCGTCTGCGTGAGCCGAACCGAAGCTGAGTCTCTTGCTGCGCCCCGACTGAGGCTTGTGCTCGCCGCCGCACGACTCCTGTCGCTCGGCAATGACTCGGAGCGGCAAAGTCCGAGTGACCGGGCTGAAGATGACGGCGCCGCTGGCCTTGGAGATGGGTCTGCGCCCACCCACATAGAAACGGATCAGAGCCGGAACATTGTCAAAGCGGTCCTCCTCAAACTGGAACAGTTCACGTGAGTAACCCTGTAACACACACACACACACACACACATCATCACTATCTGAATAACAGAGTCAGCTTCAGGAGGTTGTGGGTCAAACCTGTTTGGGTCGCAGCACGACTCGTATGATCTTGAAGTGCAGTGGTTCATCCCTCCAGAAGCAGCTCAGAACGTAGTCTCCCAGGGCGGAGCTAGAGTCCCGGACCAGGAAGTCCCCATCGCGCTGCAGCTGAGACTCTGCAGCCTGTGCAACACATAAGTTTGAGAGAACCAACTTGGGTGTCAACGGTGCTGTGGGGTGAAGGCCTACCTCGCGGGTCAGCGCCCCGTGGTACCACGCATGACTCTTTGGGTCCTCCGTGTTCATCTTCAGTTCCTCCTCCAGCTCCTTCTTCAGCGAGTCCATCTCTCTGCGACCCCCAAACACCTGCAGCACAAGTCACTCACGGCTCTGCCCTGGAGGAGCGACGGTCACTCACCTTCATCTGGCTCAGGAACACACCGACGCTTCTCCTTTTGCTGCAGAACAAAAAGAGTGAATGAAGCTTCTTTGTTTTCCAGGGCAGGATGGAGCACAGGTCTGTCAGGAAGAACTGACTCAAGAGCCACTTCCTGCTGCAGCTTCCTACTTCCTACCAGGTGACCTTCGACCTATACTGACCTGCTGATGTCTGACATGTTTCACTCAGCAATGACTACGTTGTGCATGTTCATGCACGGCAGCTGGACCAATCAGATCCACACTTGGTTCATGAGACACCAGCGGCTGTCTCTTGAGATGATCAGATCACATGACTAGCTCCACTTTATATAAATCAAACCTGATTGATTTTAACTTAACTGCTCCTTTTAAGTTAAATATTAAAATCCACATGCATTGTTTGACAGGCCGTTTCTACGACAACCGGACAGTCAAAGCTCAACTCAGAATTAACGGTTAAAATGTATTTTTTAAATCATATATTTTCATCAATTAATAATCCAGACATTTCCTCTTAACTACATCTTTAAAACATTTATAATCGTACTTTTTTCAATTCAAATGTTGTTTTTTTCTATTTGATAGTAAAACGGCTGCTGCCATGCACCCTATGACACACAGCTTAGAAAATAAATTTAAAATACCCTTCGGAAACCAAATATAATATAAAGTGAATTTTAAATTGTATACTTTATTTTAGATATTTAGATATTTTATATTATATATTAGAGATATTCTACTTGCCATCATGTATCCATGTATAACAATATATTTAATACATTTTTAATGTTAATTATTGAAACCTACAATAAAGAAAAACAAATGTTTGTTACAGGCAAACATTGAATGTTATAAAATAAATGTCATCTCCATCCGAGTTACTATTGTGTGTTACCCAATACAAATATGTAAATCCATTGGTGACAACATGTATGTTTGAGGTAATGCGTGTCTAACATGATGAGAATGTCATATGTTAATACTTTGATAGTTTAGTTTCAAGTTGACCGTGTGTCACACGGCAGACATGTGGCGGGTGAACGCAGGTGACGTGCAGGTGAGTCGCCGGCGTCAGCTCCGGCTGATGGGCGTTGGTTCGGGTGTCACCTGCGCTGACCCTCAAGAACAACTTTTGGAGAAACTCCTTCATCTAAACTTCTCCACTAACCAAAGCAACCAAAATGAGGAACGTTACTGTCATGGCTGCAGGTAAACCCGGAACCAGGTCACCGTCATAAACGAGATAAGCTTCACGGGAGTTTGAAAGTCGTTGAACGTCCTCAAGTCTCGCGTCAACCCACGAGGTCGTACCTTAGCAGGAAGATATCGAGTCCTACCTGTCGGTCCGGCTCGCTCACTCTTCCACGAACATGTTTCTCTCGATCCGACGGAGGCTTTCGGCGCAGCTGGAGAGGTTCTGACTCCCCTCCTGTCCGCCTCGCCCCTCTCTCCCCCTCCTCCCCCCTAGCGAGTTCTCACAAGTCCGATCCGCCTCCTCCGCCCCGAGGCTCCGCAGCTCCTCTCCGCGGTCTGCTCGCATTCCTCGGATACCGACGCAGTCGCTCACCTGTGGCCGCGAGGGGCGGCTGACGCTGTCACACCGACAGGTTCGGACAGTGTTTGGGTGACGGACATGGTTCGAAGTCGCGCACTGACCCGACACCAGTTGCAGCCAATTAGCGCGCGAGCCTCAGGTGTAGACACACCTTGTCAAAATAAGACTTAAAAAGTCGTGACGGTCATCTTGGACACTTGACTGTTGACTCTCTGCACAAGCGTTGTATTAAAAGTTTACCTCAACAACATGGACTTTATGACCTGAGCTGGTTAATGATTGGATACACACACACACATACACACACATTTACTGTATGCACACACACACACACACACACACACACACACACACACACACACACACACACACACACACACACACACACACACACACACACACACAGACATTTACTATACAAAGTGGAGCCTGAAATTATTCATACCCCCAGGAAAATTTTAATGAGTTATTTTTATTAAAACCAGCAAGTTTGATTTTTTGGATCGGAAAAGACACTCTTGTCTCCCAAGAGATAAAAAGACCATTGCTGTGTCTCTCTCAATTCTTAGTATGCGAAATTTAGTGCGCCATGCACACTAAAGTGTCGTACTAAAACGCCAACAAAACTGAGTATGGTTCGATGGACACTAACCACCCTAAACGGCTGCCATCTTAGTGACGTTTTAAACGGAAGTTACGTTATATGTACTTACAGGTGCATTTTTAGTAGCAGTAGGAGGATGACACGTCTTCGGTGCTGATACCAGCTTAAATATCTCGCGAATATTTCGGTTCTCATATTTTTCTTTATTTCTTTTTCCAAACTTGCAAAACGTGCTGCCAGCAGGTGTCGATAGCGTTCCAACAGTTGGTTGCAACATCGTTAAATAGTAGTAGAAGAAGAAGCTGTTGCCTCAATTCTGGTTAGTGCGTAGCAGCAGTGTTTGATTTGAGACATACTATCTGTGGAGAATTAGCGTACTAGTTAGTATGTTCACTATCCTGATGCATACTAACTTCTGGTATACTAAGAGAAGTATGCGATTTGAGACACAGCACAGGTGTAAGAGGCATCATTAGCTCAGCTTTTTTAATTACATTCGAACACAAAGTGGCGTGTCCAAATTGATTCATACCCTTTGGTGTCACAGTCTACAGTAAAACCCAACGTTCTATACCATTCCAAACAGAACAAGCTGTTCTAAAGCTCAACTACGCAGATCCAGTGGAAACTGTAGTTTTAAGCAACCAAACAGGTGTAAAACAGCATCTCTCTGCATTCTGTTTGGAGACAACCATGGCTAAAACAAAGGAGCTCTCTGAGGACCTACACCCATGTACTGTGGCTACTCAAAAGTCAGGAAAGGGCTAAAAGGCCGTATTTAAATATTCTCAAGTTTCAGTAGCCACAGTGCAAAGTATTGTTAAAAAAGAACAAGACGTTCCACACTGTTGAAAGGACGGAAGCCAAAAGTGACACCTGTGCTGTCCAGGAGGATTGAGAGAGAGTTGAAAAGGAACAAGCATCAGCACCAAGGCCATCCTGGGGAAGCTGAGCTCTGCTGGTGGCAACATCTCGAGGCAGACCAAGGAGGACACAACTTCTCCAGATAAGGTCCACAAAAGCCTGATCCGCCTTTGCAAAGGCTCATGTGGACGAAGAACATTTCTCGTCATCTGTTTTATTTTCAGACGAAATGAAAATGGAATCGTTTGGTCACAATGATGTAGCCTTCATGACACGTAAAAAAAAAAGGAGAGGCCTTCAACCTAAGGAACACCATCCCCACTGTCAAACATGGTGCTGGGAACCTCATCACAGTGAGCGGTACAATGAAAAAAGAGCAGTACATGAAGATTCTCAACAACACCTGTGGACATTTCAGCTCGACCCAAAGTACACAGCAAAAGTCGTGGGTAAACAGCAGACAAAGACATTAACGTTTTGCAGTGGCCCAGTCACTGTCCTGACTTGAACTCAATTAAGAATATGTGGCACGGAGATGAAGATCAGGGCCAGGAGACCATCCAACCCGAAAGAGATAATCTAGGAAATCGTCAGAAATTAAATCGTCAGAAATTATAGGAAGCGTTTGATTGCTGTAATAGCCAACAAAGGCTTTTCTATTGATTATCGAGAAGGGTATGAACAATTTTGCACATGCCACTTTTTGTTCAAGTATAAATAAAAGCTTAGAAATATATGTTTTTTCCGTAATGATGCCTCTTGGTCTTTTCATCTTTTGGGCGATGCCTGTGTCATTCCCGTCAAAAACCAAAAATAACTTGCTGGTTAAATAAAAGTAACTTTTGGGCAAATTTGCTGGGTGTACGAATACATTTGGGCTCCACTATATATATCTATATATATTTATACACATACCTGTGGTTACTGTCATGGTCCCCAAATGTCGGACTTGCAGTCTTGTTTTCATCCAGCGGGCGGAGTTGTGAGCAGGACGCAGAAAGGCGATTTTTCTTGTCAGTGCGCTGCAGACGAGGTAAAACACTCTGACGGAACAGATCCTTCTTTCCCTTCACCTGCAGGGAGACCGGCGTCAGAGTTGGACAGAGATAAGGGAGTCACAGTGTCCGCCCCTGGTCATAATGTTATTGAGATCCCTCAGGTATGTGACTGTGTAAAACTGAGTCCTACAGGATCGTCGTGAGTAGTCAACATGGTAACGGTCTGTAAGACTGTTTGTGGACACGCCTCTTGTGTGTTTGCTCACCAGGTCCATGGATGATCCCAATGAGAACTTCCTGCTCACCCTCCGCTTAGGAGGACCTGCTCCTGCAGACGCCACCAAACACTCAGTTGAAGAAGGAAAGTGACTTGAGTGAACTTCAGCTCACCTTCGTCAAGAGCAGCAGACGTCCAATCGGGAGCTGTAACAAACACACCCTTGAGAAACACCATCATGGTCAAGGCTGCTTAAGCGAGTGCATCAAGCTACATCGTCACCATCTTTATCAGCAAACCGGCAGTTAGCAGTGTAGCGCAGCAGTTAGCATCTAAGAAGCGTTCGCTACTCCAGTGATTAGCGTTACAACATTTCTTTGACAGACGCATCACCTTCATGCGGCTGCAGCAGCTCCCGCTGGCGTGTCAGCTGGGTGAGAATGGTCTCCCGGTGAGATGCTTCCTGGATCCCGACATCCTGCAACTCTGCATCTGTCACGTTCAACAAACCCTGGAGAGAAGAATCAGAGCTATTGGTGTCACTAGTGAACATTAAGTGAGAGGTGATGGAACTTCAATGAGGGAACATAAAGGCGATAGAAGTAAGGGAACATGGAGAAGAAAAGTGAGGTAAGGAAGGAGAAACGCGTAACAGAAGACTGGGAAGATAAATGGATAACGCGAAGGATAGAAGTGAGGGAAACATAAATGAGTAAAGATGGAGAAGAGTAGTTAGGGAACATGACAAAGAGAAGTGAGGGAACATAAGGTAAAGAAAGGAGAAATGTGAAAAAGAAGAATCGGACGATGAATGGATAACACGAAGGATAAAAGTGAGGGATCAGGAATAAGGGAAGTGAGAATGATAAAGGAGAAAATTGGGTACAGGAACGTGAAAAGGATAAATGAAGTAACGTGAAGGATAAGTTAGGGGAAGGGAACCATTTAAAGGAAATAAGGGAAGGGATATAAAGGAGAGAAGAGAGGGAATGTGAAGAAGAGAAGAGAGGGAAAATCAAGGAGAGAAATGAGGGGACATGAAGAGAGCAGTGAGGGACCATGAATGGGATAAGTGAGGGAACAATAAGTAAGGGAACATCAAGAGAGAAGTGAGGGAATAAAAGGGAAGAAGTTAAGGGACATCAAGGAAAGAAGTGATGGAATATGAAGGAGAGAAATGAGGGAATGTGAAGAGAGAGTTGAGGGAACATGGAAAAGAGAAGAGAGGGAACATGAAAAAGTCAGCGGATGTAGTGTCAGATAAAGGTTAAAAGGGAGTGATGGAGGTCAAGAGTTGGCCCTCAAGGATGAGCTGAGAATCTTTGACGCACCTCAAGTCCATAATATTCCCGTTCCAGAGTTTTGGTGTGTTGGCTCAGTCCGATCTGTCGCAGCCACCAGGCGATGGAACGGTTGTTCATGTCTGCAGAGCAGAAGTGGAGGAGCTGGACTGTTGACTCTGCAGCAGGAGCCGGAATGTAACACCAACCTGCTGAGAGGAGCCACACAGCAGATGTGGACCGTCTTCTTCTCGCTGCTGTCGCTTTGGAGTCACTCTTCCCTCGGAACCGGTCCTCCACCGACCAATCAGACGGCTCTGCGGCGTGCAAAACCCCTGACCTGGGAGCCAGTCAGAAGAGAAGAATCCCTGGGTCCTTCCAGGAGGCGGAGAGCCGACAGGTCAGAGCAGATCCCGGCATGTGAGGAGCAAAACAAGTACAAGAGAGCAGATCTGGCACGGCGGGAAGGCTCCCAGCGTTACAGCGACACCTGCTGGCCTATCACCCCAGAACAGACCCTCCTGTGCCAAGGTCATGAGATCTGAGGAGTTGAGATTGTGACAGAATATCCAGATGGATTTAAGATCTGGTTTTCCCATCACACTTCTGCGTAAGGAGCTATGTCATCAGAGACTCGGAGCGGAGCCTGTTACATAAACAGAGCAAGGAGGGACGTGGTTTTCAGATCCCTTCTCAGACCACCAGGGGGCGCACCTGATGACCCTCCAGCAGATGTCATGCTTCCTGCTCATCACTGAGTCTGATGTTCAGTCGTCTCAACACTCACCGTAACCGCAGCAGCTGTGTGTGTGTGTGTGTGTGTGTGTGTGTGTGTGTGTGTGTGTGTGTGTGTGACTGTGTGCAAATCAGGAAAAAGGAAGTTGCAGCGCTGCAGAGCAACAAGCACGGAAGAAGAACCGTAAGATGATGAATTGTGTTGTCCAAAAGAGCTGCTGGTGTTCAGTTCTTGGAAAAATATAATAGTTGTTTCTCGATTTCCTGAGTCAAGTAACTGGGCAGTTGCTCTTCTTGCCTATTTTCTGGCCAGCGGGAAACAACGATGGAGTTGTGGCGCCAGTGTGCTCAGTGGCTCATTGACTGCCGAGTTCTTCCCAAGAACCACCGTGTGACCAGGCCAGATGCCCAGGTAGGTCCTTGTCCACATATACAAGCTCTGGGCGTATTGGCGGTGTTCCTCAAGGGTCGGTCCTCGTACCAACACTGCTGGACACAGTTTTCACACGCTACTGGTCATGACTTGAGTCACAAGGGAAAGATTCAAGATACTATATGGATCTGATGTATGATGGTGTGTTTGTTCAAGTGTCATATAAGTGTGTGACTTGTGAAAGATTTGTGTGTTCAGGTATGTGACCTTTGTATGTTGAAGTGTGTGACCCTGGTGTCTGACATCTGTGTATGCTCATGTGTGTGTTCTGGTGTGTAACTTGTTACTTGTTGTGTGATCAGGTTTGTGATATGTGTGTTTAGATGTGTGTTCAAGAGTTCAAGTGTGTTGTATGTGTGTTCAAGTGTGTTATATGTATATTCAGGTGTGTTATATGTGTTTTACACGTGTGGTCAAGTGTGTTACATGTGTGTTCAGGTGTGTAACATTTGGGTTCAAGTATATTAAATGTGTGTCCAGGTGTGTTACATGTGTGTCCAGGTGTGTAACAAGTGTGGTCAGGTGTATAGCAGGTGTGTTTAAGTGTAAGAAAGTAAAGTAAAGATGTTTCTTGAAGGAGTCATTAGATCCATCAAACACAGAGGGAGAGGAAGATCGTTCCAAAGCTTAGGAACAACAGCCTGGAAGGATTTCTCTCCTCTGGTCCGGAACCGTGTTCAGGAACCATCAGTATATTCTGGTACACAGACCTCAAAGCCCGAGCTGGGGTGTAAGGCTGGATCAGATCACTGATGGAAGGTCTGACCATGAATAGCTCTGAAAGTAAGAACCAGAATTTTAAAGTTGATCCTGAAAGAAACTGGCAGCCAGTGAAGAGTTTTAAGGATCGGGGAAATGTGAGTTCTTCTACTAGAGCAGCTCAGAATTCTCGCTGCAGAGTTTTGTATTTACTGCAGTCGAGACAGCTCCTTCTTGTTAAGACACCAAAATAAACTGTTAGAATAGTCTAAACGAGAAGACACAAACGCATGGATAGTAAAAGTGTGTTACGTGTGTGGTCAGGTGTGTTACATGTAAGTAAGTAAGTAAGTAAGTAATATTTATTTATATAGCGCTTTTCGAGACCAGCATGTGTGGTCAAGTGTGTTAGATGTGTGGTCAGGTGTGTTACATGTGTGGTCAAGTGTGTTAGATGTGTGGTCAGGTGTGTTACATGTGTGGTCAAGTGTGTTAGATGTGTGGTCAAGTGTGTTACATGTGTGGTCAAGTGTGTTACATGTGTGGTCAAGTGTGTTACATGTTTGGTCAAGTGTGGTCAGGTGTGTTACATGTGTGTTCAGGTGTGTTGCATGTGTGTTCTTGTGTGTTACATGTGTGTTCAGGTGTGTTACATATGTGTTGCTTGTGTCTTCAGGTGTGTGATTTAGCACAGGCCCTCAAAGATGGTGTTCTGCTGTGTCAATTACTGAACAACCTGATGCCTCAAGCAGTCAACCTGAGAGAGATCAACCTGCGACCACAGATGTCCCAGGTAACACAAGCACAAACCTTTATTTTCAATAGAATTCCTCCAAAAAAATGACCTCTGATCAGCATCTGTGCTTCATCTGTTAAACATTGTGTGATCAAGAGCGAAGCTAACATTAGCATGTAGCAGC